>NW_025725790.1:8215933-8542262 GCF_021461395.2 Schistocerca americana | reverse complement strand
GAGTCTCGATTTTCGAATCCGACGCAAAACTGATAGTTAATTGCAATGCTCAGGGCCTCCTAATGACGATAGAACACTCAAATTGCGTCGAGGTTGAATACATCGGCCTCCAGCCGAATTGTCTCCAAGGGGATATTGCTGCCTCGGGCACTATGTGGTCCTTCTCCTGTTAGTCTAGATTTTCGAATCCGACGCGAAACTGATAGTTAATTGTAACGTTCAGGGTTCTAATGACGATCTAACACTCAAATTGCGTCGAGATGCAATACATCGGCCTCCAGCCGACATGTCTCAGAGGGTCTATTGCTGCCTCGTGCACCTTATGGTCGTTATCCTATGAGTCTACATTTTCGAATCCGACCTATAACTGATAGTTAATTCCAACGTTCATCTCCTCCTAATGACGATGGATCACTCAGATTGCGTGGAGAATCAATACATTGTCCTCCAACCGACTTGTCTCCAAGGCTGTATTGCTACCTCGGGCACCTTATGGTCGTTCTACTGTGAGACTAGATTTTCGAATCCGACGCATAACTAATAGTTAATTGTAATGCTCAGCGCCTCCTAATGACGATGGAACACTCAAATTGCGTCGAGATTCAATACATCGTCCACCAGCCGACATGTCTCCAAGGGGATATTGCTGCCTCGGGCACCATATGATCCGTCTCCCGTGAGTCTAGATTTTCGAATACGACGCGAAACTGATAGTTAATTGTACCGTTCAGGGCCTCGTAATGACGATGGAACACTCAAATTGCGTCGAGATTCAATACATCGTCCTCCAGCCGACTTGTCTCCAAGGGGATATGGCCTCCTCGGCACCTTATGCTTCGTCTCTAGTGAGTCTACATTTTCGAATCTGACGAAAAACTGATAGTTAATTGTAACGTTCAGGGCCTTCTAATGACGACGGAATACTCAAATTGCGTCGAGATAAAATTCATCGACCTCCAGCCGACTTCTCTCCATGGGGATATTGCTGCCTCGGGCACCTTATGGTCGTTGTCTCATGAGTCTAGATTTTCGAATCCGACGCGAAACTGATTGTTAATTGTAACGCTCAGGGCTTCCTAATGACGATGTAACACTCAAATTGCGTCGAGATTCAATACCTCGTCATTCAGCCGATTTGTCTCCAAGGGTCTATTGCTGCCTCGGGCACCTTATGGTCGTTCCCCTGTGAGTCTAGATTTTAGAATTCGACGCAAATCTCATAGTTAATTGTAATGTTCAGGGCCTCCTAATGACGATGGAACACTCAAATTGCGTCGAGATTCAATACTTCGGCCTCCAGCCGACTTGTCTCCAAATGTCTATTGCTGCCTCGGGCTCTACGTGGTCCTTCTCCTGTGTGTCTAGATTTTCGAATTCGACGCGAAACTGATAGTTAAATGTAACGTTCTGGGCCTCCTAATGACGATGGAACACTCAAATTGCGTCGAGATTCAGTACTTCGGCCTCCAGCCGACTTGTCTACAAGGGAACATTGCTGCCTCGGACACCTTATGGTCGTTCTCCGGTGAATCTACATTTTCTATTCCGACGCAAAACTGATAGTTAATTGGCGAAGAGTTCTCGGGCTTCCAGCCGGGTGGCGGTGTCTTCAAACAGCGACGTTTCGACGAGTGACATACTCATCATCTTCTGGCGATAGTTAATTGTAACGTTCAGGGCCTCCTAATGACGATGGAACACTCAAATTGCGTCGAGGTTGAATACATCGTCCTCCAGCCGACTTGCTAAAAGGGGATATTGCTGCCTCGGCCTCCATGTGGTCCGTTTCCTGTGAGTCTAGATTTTCGAATCCGACGCGAAACTGATAGTTAATTGTAACGTTCAGGGCCTCTTAATGACGATGGAACACTCAAATTGCGTCGAGAGTCAATATATCGTCCTCCAGCCCACTTGTCTGCAAGGGAATAAGGCTGCCTCTGGCTCCATGTGGTCCGTCCCCTGTGAGTCTAGATTTTCGAATCCGACGCGAAACTGATAGTTAATTGTAACGTTCTGGGCCTCCTAACGACGATGGATCACTCAAATTGGGTCGAGATAAAATACATCGGCCTCCAGCCGACTTGTCTCCAATTGTCTATTGCTGCCTCGGGCACCTTATTATCGCTCTCCTGTGAGTATAGATTCTTGAATCCAACGCATAAGTGACAGTTAATTGTAAAGTTCAGGGCCTCCTAATGACGATGGAACACTCAAATTGCGTCGAGATTCAATACATCGTCCTCCAGCCGACTTGTCTCCAAGGGGTATTGCTGCCGCGGGTACCATATGATCGGTCTCCTGTGAGTCTAGATTTTAGATTCCGACGCAAAAATGGTAGTTAACTGTAACTTTCAACCCCTCCTAATGACGATGGAACACTCAAATTGCGTCGAGAGTCAATACATCGTCCTCCAGCCGACTTGTCTACAAGGGAATAAGGCTGCCTCGGGCTCCACGTGGTCCGTCTCCTGTGAGTCTAGATTTTCGAATCCGACGCGAAACTGATAGTTAATTGTAACGTTCAGGGCCTCCTAATGACGATGGGTCACTCAGATTGCGTCGAGAATCAATACATTGTCCTCCAGCCGACTTGTCCCCAAGGCTCTATTGCTACCTCTGGCACCTTATATACGTTCTCCTGTGAGACTAGATTTTCGAATCCGACGCATAACTAATAGTTAATTGTAATGCTCAGTGCCTCCTAATGACGATGGAACACTCAAATTGAGTCGAGATTCAATACATCTTCCACCAGCCGACATGTCTCCAAGGGGATATTGCTGCCTCGGGCACCATATGATCCGTCGTCTCCTGTGAGTCTAGATTTTCGAATACGACGCGAAACTGATAGTTAATTGTACCGTTCAGGGCCTCCTAATGACGATGGAACACTCAAATTGCGTCGAGATTCAATAAATCGTCCTCCAGCCGACTTGTCTCCAAGGGGATATCGCCTCCTCGGCACCTTATGCTCCGTCTCTAGTGAGTCTACATTTTCGAATCTGACGAAAAACTGATAGTTAATTGTAACGTTCAGGGCCTTCTAATGACGATGGAACACTCAAATTGCGTCGAGATTCAATACCTCGTCATTCAGCCGATTTGTCTCCAAGGGTCTATTGCTGCCTCGGGCACCTTGTGGTCGTTCCCCTGTGATTCTAGATTTTAGAATTCGACGCAAATCTCATAGTTAATTGTAATGTTCAGGCCCTCCTAATGACGATGGAACACTCAAACTGCGTCGAGATTCAATACATCGGCCTCCAGCCGACTTGTCTCCACGGGGACATTCCTGCCTCGGGCACCATATGGTCCGTCTTCTGTGATTCTAGATTTTCGATTCCGACGCGAAACTGATAGTTAATTGTAACGTTCATGGCCTCCTAATGACGATGGAACACTCAAATTGCGTCGAGATTCAGTACTTAGGCCTCCAGCCGACTTGTCTCCAAGGGAACATTGCTGCCTCGGACACCTTATGGTCGTTCTCCGGTGAATCTACATTTTCTAATCCGACGCAAAACTGATAGTTAATTGTAACGTTCAGGGCCTCCCAATGACGATCGAACACCCAAATTGCGTCGAGGTTGAATACATCGTCCTCCAGCCGACTTGTCTCCAAGGGGTACAGCTGCCTCGGACACCATATGGTCCGTCTCCTGTGAGTGTAGATTTTCGAATCCGACGCAAAAATGACAGTTAATTGTAACGTTCAGGGCCTCCTAATGATGATGGAACACACAAATTGCGTCGAGAGTCAATAATACATCGTCCTCCAGACGACTTGCTAAAAGTGGATATTGCTGCCTCGGCCTCCTTGTGTTCCGTTTCCTGTGAGTCTAGATTTTCGAATCCGACGCGAAACTGATAGTTAATTGAACGTTCAGGGACTCTTAATGACGATGGAACACTCAAATTGCGTCGAGAGTCAATACATCGTCCTCCAGCCAACTTGTCTCCAATTGTCTATTGCTGCCTCGGGCACCTTGTGGTCGTTCTCCTGTGAGTCTAAATTTTCGAATCCGACGCATAAGTGACAGTTAATTGTAAAGTTCGAGGCCTCCTAATGACGATGGAACACTCAAATTGCGTCGACATGCAATACATCGTCCTCCAGCCGACTTGTCTCCAATTGTCTATTGCTGCCTCGGGCACCTTATGGTCGTTCTCCTATGAGTTTAGATTTTTGAATCCAACGCATAACTGATCGTTAATTGCAACGTTCAACCCCTCCTAATGACGATGGAACACTCAAATTGCGTGGAGAGTCAATACATCGTCCTCCAGCCGACTTGTCTACAAGGGAATAAGGCTGCCTCGGGCTCCATGTGGTCCGTCTCCTGTGAGCCTAGATTTTCGAATCCGACGCGAAACTGATAGTTAATTGTAACGTTGAGGGCCTCCTAATGACGATGGAACACTCAAATTGCGTCGAGGCTCAATACATCGTCCTCTAGCCGACTTGTCTCTAAGGGGAATTGTGGCCTCGGGCACCATATGGTCCGTCTCCTGTGAGTCTAGATTTTCGAATCCGACGCTAAAATGATAATTAATTGTAAATTTCAGCACCTCCTAATGACGCAGGAATACTCAAATTGCGTCGAGAGTCAATACATCGTCCTCCAGCCCACTTGTCTCCAAGGGGTATTGCTGCCTCGGGCAACATATGGTCCGTCTCCTGTGAGTCTAGATTTTTGAATACGACGCTAAAATGATAGTTAATTTTAAATTTCAGCACCTCCTAACGACGATGGAACACTCAAATTGCGTCGAGAGTCAATACATCGGCCTCCAGCCGACTTGTCTACAAGGGGATATTGCTGCGTCGGGGGCCATGTGGTCCTTCTCCTGTGAGTCTAGATTTTCGATTCCGACGCGAAACTGATAGTTAATTGCAATGCTCGCGCCTCCTAATGACGATGGAACACTCAAATTGCGTCGAGATCGAATACATCGGCCTCCAGCCGACTTGTCTCCAAAGGTCTATTGCAGCCTCAGGCACCATATGGTCCGTCTCCTGTGAGTCTAGATCTTCGAATCCGACGCGAAACTGATAGTTAATTGTAAGATTCAGGGCCTCCTAATGACGATGGAACACTTAAATTGCGTCAAGATTCAATACATCGTCCGTCAGCCGACTTGGCTCCAAGAGTGTATTGCTGCCTCGGACACCTTATTATCGTTCCCTTGTGAGTCTAGATTCTCGAATCCGACGCAAAACTGATAGTTAATTGTAACGTTCAGGGCCTCCTAATGACGATGAAACATTCAAATTGCGTCGAGATGCAATACATCGTCCTCCAGCCGACTTGTCTCCAAGGGGAATTGCTGCCTCGGGCACCATATGGTCCGTCTCCTGTGAGTCTAGATTTTCGAATCCGACGCAAAAATGATAGTTAATTGTAACGTTCAGCGCCTCCTAATGACGATGGAACACTCAAATTGCGTCGAGAGTCAATACATCGTCTTCCAGCCGACTTGTCTACAAGGGGATATTGCTGCCTCAGGCTCCATGTGGACCGTGTCCTGTGAGTATAGATTTTCGAATCCGACGCGAAAATGATAGTTAATTGTAACGTTCAGCGCCTCCTAATGACGATGGAACACTCAAATTGCGTCGAGATTCTATATATCGGCCGCCGGCCGACTTGTCTCCAAATGTCTATTGCTGCCTCGGGGACCTTGTGGTCGTTCTCCTGTGAGTCTAGATTTTCGAATCCGACGCATAACTGATAGTTAACTGTAAAATTCTGGACCTCCTAATGACGATGAAACACTCAAGTTGCGTCGAGAGTAAATACATCGTCCTCCAGCCGACTTGTCTCCCAGGGGAATATCGCTGCCTCGGGCACCACATGGTCCGTCTCCGTTGATTCTACATTTTCGATTCCGACGCAAAACTGATAGTTAATTGTAACGTTCGATGGGGCACTCAAATTGCGTCGCGATTCAATACATCGTCCTCCAGAGGACTGGTCTCCAAGGGGATATTGCTGCCTCAGGCACCTAATGGTCCGTCGCCAGTGAGTCTAGATTTTTGGTTCCGACGAAAAACTGAAAGTTAATTGCAACATTCAGGGCCTCCTAATGACGATGGAACACACATATTGCGTCGCGATCCAATACATCGTGTTCCAGCCGACTTCTCTCCAAGGGACTGTTGCTGTCTCGGGCACCTTATGATCGTTCTCCTTTGAGTCTCGATTTTCTAATCCGACGCATAACTGATAGTTAATTGCAGCGTTCAGGGCCTATTAATGACGATGGAACACTCAAATTGCGTCGAGGTTCAATACATCGTCCTCCTGCCGACTTGTCTCCAATGGGTATTGCTGCCTCGGATACCTTATGGTCCCTCTCCTGTGAGTCTAGATTTTCGATTCCGATGCGAAACTGTAGGTTAAATGTAACGTTCAGGGCCTCCTAATGACGATGGAACTCTCAAATTGCGTCGAGAGTCAATACATCGGCCTCCAGCCGACTTGTCTACAAAGGGATATTGCTGCGTCGGCAGCCATGTGGTCCTTCTCCTGAGAGTCTAGATTTTCGATTCCGACGAGAAACTGATAGTTAATTGTAACGTTCAGGGCCTCCTAATGACGATGGAACACTCAAATTGCGTCGAGATTCAATACATCGGCCTCCAGCAGACTTGTCTTCAAGGGTTTATTGCTGCCTCGGGCACCTTATGGTCGTTCTCCTGTGAGTCTCGATTTTCGAATCCGACGCATAACTGATAGTTAATTGCAACGTTCAGCACCTCCTATTGACGATGGAACACTCAAATTGCGTCGAGATTGAATACATCGGCCTCCAGCCGACTTGTCTCCAAATGTCTATTGCTGCCTCGGGCACCTTGTGGTCGGTCTCCTGTGAGATTAGATTTTCGAATCCGACGCAAAACTGATAGTTAATTGTAACGTTCAGGGCCTCCTAATGACCATGGGGTACTCTTATTGCGTCGCGATTCAATACATCGTCCTCCAGCCGACTTGTCTCCAATCTGTTTTGCTGCCTCGGGCACCATATGTTCCTCCTCCTGTGAGTCTAGATTTTCGATTCCGACGCGAAACCGATAGTTAATTTTAACGTTTAGGGCCTACTAATGACGATGGGGCACTCACATTGCGTCGCGATTCAATACATCGTCCTCCAGCGGACTGGTCTCCAAGGTTCTATTGCTGCCTCTGGCACCTTATGGTCGTTCTCCTGTGAGTCTAGATTTTTGAATCCGAACCCTAACTGATAGTTATTTGCAACGTTCAGCGATTCGTAATGACGATGGAACACTCAAATTGCTTCGAGAAGCAATACATTGTCATTCAAACCTACTTGTCTCCAAAGGTCTATTGCTGCCTCTTGCACCTTATGTTCGTTCTCCTGTGATTCTAGATTTTAGAATCCGACGCAGAACTAATAGTTAATTGTAACGTTCAGGGCCTCCTAAAGACGATGGAACACTCAAATTGCGTCGATATTCAATACATCGTCCTCCAGCCGACTTGTCTCCAAGGGGACATTGCTGCCTCGGGCACCATATGGTCCGTCTCCTGTGAGTCTAGATTTTCGATTCCGATGCGAAACTGATAGTTCATTGTAACGTTCAGGGCCTCATAATGACGGTGGAACACTCAAATTGCGGCGAGATTCAATAAATCGGCTTCCAGCCGACTTGTCTCTAAGGGTCTATTGCTGCCTCGGGCACCTTATGGTCGTTCTCCTGTGAGTCTAGATTTTCGAATCCGACGCATAACTGATACTTAATTGCAATGTTCAGCGCCTCCTAATGACGAAGGAACACTCAAATTGCGTCGAGATTCAATACATCGTCTGTAATTTTTCCTCCTCATATCTTTTCTTTTCTACGTAATTCTGTAGCTCTCAATTCGTTCGAGCAATCAATCATTCATGATAGGAAATACAGTCATAGCTCAGTCACTCAAAATGATTCTGAAATTTTACTTGTTAGAATGAAATCAGGCGATGATTCTTCTTCTCTGCAGGCTCGTGCTTTGCGGCAGCCTGCTAATCTGCACAAATAAAATGCCTCGTAATTTTGGGAGCGTTGTATAATCAGTCGGGAAACCTCAGATCAAGCGGAAATTGGGCTTTGATGAAGTTTAACCTTCCGAAGAAGCAATGGAGCTCTTGGATTATTAAGTGCAGGTTCGTATCCAGTCTTTCGGAAGTCCCTTCTGATTAACAACTACGCAATATATCGATAAATATCATTAATTCTCAAATTTAAAATACACACCATTTACTTGAAGGAGCCATCTATATATATATTTCCATTTAATCGTACAGTTCATATCAGTTATCTTCTGTAATAAATCTCAATAATCAGATTACAGTTCTTCCAAACCAAGCACAAGCTAATCGGCACGAAGACAAACTCGGAAGCTCCCCTTTCCCTTTTTTTTTCTAACAACCACCAGAGAGAGTACTACAAAGAATACTTATGCGCTCATGGCATAGCTATTGTATGAACTACTTTTCGCATGGATTCTGCGAGTATGAAGATAGAAAATTTGTAAACGTCATTCAAGGGTAGAATTGTATCAGAATAATTCATCGAATATAAAGAGATATTGCAATTGCACCTCGCAGCGAGCAAAGTTAATGATAATACACTTTGCGAGCTAACAGAAAAAATTTGTTGGGTTGTTTATTCAAAAGAGGAATATTTTGAATTAGTAGAATTTTACTGTAGAGAGTATGGGTAACATGTTAGGACAATAAGTTACGGGAATACCTAAGCTATACCCGCATCCCGAGTACATAACCAGGAAAGATGTAGGTTGGTGTAATCACGAAAAAGGTCTACCCATTTGGGAACTTGCCTTCACAGGGAAACCCTGGAAAACCCGGAAGAATAGACCCCAGCTCAGGTATTAAAGAAGATAGGAAAGGCTAAA
Source organism: Schistocerca americana (assembly GCF_021461395.2). NCBI lineage: Eukaryota > Metazoa > Arthropoda > Insecta > Orthoptera > Acrididae > Schistocerca > Schistocerca americana. The sequence goes on along the minus strand of NW_025725790.1, from coordinate 8,533,344 downwards.
TCCAGTAATTTTGAAATATATAGAAGCTCTATAGATTAGATCGAAGGAAAAGTGCCTCATAGCCAAAAAAAATTTTACAGTATTCCTCAAAAAAAATTTTTCAAAATTCTTCTTTCGACGATGTAGCCGGCGATCTCGTTGTGAAGTCGATGGAACAGGAACACTGGGCACGGACACCGGGTAAGCGATTTAGGCGATGTACAGCGTTTGGTGGAGGCGGCACGGAGGACAGGCGATGGCTTATGATACAGGACAGAAGCTGGTAACGTGCCGTGGAAACAGGAAGTTGATCTCAGGAACAGATGGTCAGGGACGTGAACATGAAACAGGTTTAAAGTGGAATAAGAAAAGGTTCTGACTGAATAAATCCCTGGAAGAGAGTGGATTAAGGCAACGAAGTCCATATTTCATCGTTGAACTCAAAATCGGAGTGGATTCTTATATTCTTCCATCTGTACTAGACTGGAACATCCATCAGTCCTGACAATCGCGAATTTTTTTTTGTAGTGCTCAATACCAAAGTTGTTTTGCATTACAACTGCTGATTGTCCAAAACATTGCCAATTAGACTGTGGGCATTTAAATTTTGTTGTAGCTCATATCGAATGTATTCCTTTCAAAAATTTTTTTTACCAAATCTTCGTTTTGTTATAGTGCAGCTGGAAGTAGAGCATTGAATCTGTCCGAGGTTTGCTTTCAATTATGAAATTATGGATAAAATTTAAGTGTACACCTGATGAAAAATTTTAAACATAGCCATATGACACTGACTCCACAAAAGGAATAATTTGAAAAATTTTCATTATTCTTGTAATTAGTTGATTTATAGATCCACTTGCAAATAAATATCATTGATGATGACGTATGTTCGTTTAACAAATCATCCAATCGCAGAATCTTCTTCATCCTCTCATGAACATTTATGGAAATATATTTCAACAATTATGTCCATAATATGAAACACACAAACTGCTATTCTTAAAAAGTTAATTAAAATTCTTAAATTAATTCTCCTGGTAAAGTAGGCATAATGAAAAAATCTAAAAATTATAATAATTTTCTCTCGCGCAACCAGGGAGTTTCTTCAGTTGTTTGAAACAGTGACATTATCGACTGTTGCTTCATTTCACAGTTCGTTTGTTTTCTTGCGCGAACAGCGCACATCATACACACAGCGTATTTACCTACATATCCCACACTGTTCAAGTTTCACACACAATTCTCACATAAGTGCCGTGTCTTGAGGAAATGTAGATGCACTTTCATTGTATATCACTGTGGCTTCTGCTCATAGTCCACACTTACAAATGCTAGTAATTAACAAATTCTTCTACCTATCTTAAAATTTTTGTGCTGAAGTATCACAGGAGTAATCTCACTGTCTCTTAACCTATCACAGGAGTAATCTCACTGTCTCTTAACCTATCACAGGAGTAATCTCACTGTCTCTTAACCTACCACAGGAGTAATCTCACGTTCTCTTAACCTCTAGACAACATAAACTTCTTGATATTTATATACACATTCGACTCATAGTCAAATTCCACTCTAAATTCTTCTCCATATTTGGTATCACAGATCTACGATCCTTCACTAAATTTCTTAATATCATTATGTGGGAATAATCCCTTTATTCTTTTCGATTCGGGATATGCCAACAAGTATGATCCAGGATTTGGTATATTTACAATAACATATGGTCCGGTATAAATAAGATTCCATTTCTTTACGTTCTTCATCAGTTTCGAGGAATGGATGTGTTGCCTCAATAAAACCTTTTCTCCAAGATGAAACATCTGAATCCGATGAATCCGTTTATCATATGTCAATTTCCGTTGTATTGCCTTTTCAGTTAAATTGACAATTGCGAGTCGAGTCTTTTCCTCCCATTTTAAATTCTGGTCTTCATACTTTTCGTCCGTTGCCTCCAGGTTTTGGAACGACTAAGAGCGGAGAACAATATGGACTAGTTGATGGCTCAATCAAGTTCCATTCTAACATTCTATTTATCTCCCTTTGAACGGATTGCTTTAAACGCCAGGGGATCGGATAGTGCGTGTAACAGTAAGTCTGATGTGGCTTCACTTGTAGGTGACAAATATACCCTTTAATAATTCCTGGTTTCTCATCAAAAATCTCTTCATATGCCCCAAACAAATAATGAAGCTGCTGCCTTTGTTCTCCGGTAAGCTGATTTGATTCACTAGCTTTTATCGTTGTTGTTTGGTTAAAGTCCTCTTGTTGTATCAAATCCTTTGAAAGCTCCTTCCAACGACCGTTTGTAGTGTCAATTAATTGAATTATGGCACCGCGACAATATTTCTCACGCACAGTTTCCTTTCTATTTAAATCCAGTGCTATCTCTTCTCCATTTCATCTAAATTTAACTATTCCTTCCAAAAAATCAATCTGACAATCGTACTCCTGCATACTCCCAATACCAAGCATACAGTCCACTAATAACTTCTCCACTACAAGGAACGTGCATTTTATTGCTACATTTCCCATTTTCATCTCTAATTGTGTTTGTATTTTGACATTGGGAGAGCGTGCTCCAACGGCTCCGATGATTTTGCAGTTCTGTACTGGCAAAATTGGTACCTTCTTCTTCCTAATAATTCTCCGAAAAAGAGCGCCTGAGATGACATTGGCGGAAGCGGCGGTGTCTAATATCACATTCGTTGGAACTTCCTCTATTTCAACAAATACTTCCGATACCGGAACACTCGATCTGTCATTATGACAAGTTATTAAATCCTTTGTAAACTCTTCAGTCAACAGCTCACCATCATTATATCTTAACAATTGTAATTTTACTGTTTCGCCCGTAACAGATCCCCTGACCGCTCCTCCGGGGCACGATGCGGTCATGTTTAGTTTGACTGATTATTGGTCCGATTGGTATTTATCTCTTCAGCTACTTCAGTGATTATCGGTTGTTGTGGTGAATTCGGTCTATATTGTCTTGCTTGGTTTGTGTAATTATTGTTGTTGTTCTGCTGGTGTTGGTAGAACTGTCCTGTGTTGCCATACATTGGATCATATCGATTAAAATTCCTACTGTTCCTAAAATAGCCCCTCGCTGCACCATTACTAAAGTTTCCATTATGGTAATAATTATTGTTTGCATTCTGTCCATTTCTAAGTCTCCTCGGAGAGTGTAATTGGTTATGATTATTGTTACTGCTACCATTACTGCCATTCCCATTCGAGTTGCAGCTCGGATTCGCTTCTGTTACTCCTCTTTGATATGACATTTCTCTTGCCCTTTTATTGTCCTCCTCAATTATATCAATATGATCAAGCGTAGTCATAAATGAGTCTATATCCTTATCATTTATATATAACAGCTGATTCCTTATACTGGTGGGTAGTCTGGACTTGAGTATTCTAAGTATATCCGGCAAAGGAATCGGTACATCCCAATACAAAGATTTATTAATGTATTTCTCAAAATATCTCTTTAGAGATCCTCTAGAAAACGAGAAAGGCTCAGGATATAATACTTCCTGCCTAAGTCTTTCTTGTATTCCAGCAGACCAATATTTTGCTAGAAAAGCCTGCTCAAATTCTTTGTAACATTTAGAAGAAGATGTTTGTTCGGATGCCCACAGTGCTCCTGATCCTTGTATATATCCAGATACAAAACTAATCTTTTGCCATTCTGTCCAAGATCGTGGAAATAGACCTCTGAAACTTCGAATAAAGACTACAGGATGAACATTCTTTTTGTCAGGGTTAAAGATTTGAAATTGTCTCTGTTTAATCATCTTCTCCTCAACGGTACTACGATTCCAAAAATCATCCTGTTCGTACTTTTCACTGTGGCTCTCCGTTATATCGAATCTAACTTGTGACGTTGCAGTTCTATCTACATCGGATCTTGACGTGGACGGAATGTCACGCGCAGATTGAGAGTTTTGTTTCCTACTTCTCGGTGTTTCTAAATCCTCCTGCGAGAGATTTAGTGATCTTTCGATATTTTCTTTCCAACGCGAGAAATCTTCGCCAAGTTGTTCTCGAACTTCCTTTAACCCTTTGTTAAAAAAATTATCCTCGGAACTCTCTGAAATTGACTGTAAAGCTACTTTCACAGTTTCTTCTATCGTTTCCGAAGGAGAATTGTGCCGCTCTAATGTCATTTCTGAAAACTTTCCCGCAAGTACATTCATTCTATGTTCCACTGTCTCCTGTTTTTCCTTCACTTCGTCAAATTGCTTCTTTAGATTATCTTGGGATTCTGTTATTTCTCGTATCATAGCTACGGAACACTGTATGCCCTCTTGAGCTTGTATTACTTGAGGAAACAGTTCTACTTGTTTTTGTATCGTGTCAATTTTGACGGATACATATTCGGTTAGTTCCGCTTTTAATTTACTATTGTTTTCTTGGCATTGTTGGCGGACCTGCTCAATTCGAGCAATAAGATTCTGTTCGGTCCTTTCTGCCTGTTCCTTTATTTCCTGTGTCTGGGTATTTAATCTCTGATCTAATTCGGTAAAGGTTGCTCTTAACTGATTTTGTAATTCTGTTTGATTTTTGGCTAGTTGATTTTTGAATTCATTTTGTATAACGGATAAGTCTCGTTTCACCTCCGCTTGGCCTTCGGCTAATAGAGACAACTGTTGCATAATAACTAATGTGTCCACAACAGTCTGATCAGCTGTTGTATGAATGTTTTCTGAACCAGCGGGATTATTTATATTGCTACCGCTAGCCACAACAATCTCAGAATTGCTATCCGTGGCCTCTGCTTCTGTGCAAACAGCTGAAGGCTGTTGCACGTCTCGTTGCTGATTCAATGACATTTTAAATGCTGCTCTAGTCAATACCATTAAATAACTGTCAATATCAGGTTCCAGTCACTAAATACAGTTTCAAATTTACTGTCGTAGACACACTTCACTTTCAAATTACTTCACACATGGTATAAAGTTCAATGTCCAGATACGAAAATCACACAATATACAGTTCTACAATCTAACTACTATCTGGAAAAAAGTTCTTTCTAAATTGATTTCAGACTATTTTAACTACAGGATAAAAAAATTAGATTTCTCTGGCCTTGTTCTGTAGTCTCGGTGTTGTCCAATAGTTGAAATCGTTTCTAGGTATCAGCAATCTTTTACTATGGGCACCGAATCTCTCTTCAGATTAGTTACCTCTCGTTCTCGTTGGTTTTCATGAAACAAAAAATACATATATTATATAACAATCCAAGAGAAACCTGTCACACTGGCGCCACTGTAATTTTTCCTCCTCATATCTTTTCTTTTCTACGTAATTCTGTAGCTCCCAATTCGTTCGAGCAATCAATCATTCATGATAGGAAATACAGTCATAGCTCAGTCACTCAAAATGATTCTGAAATTTTACTTGTTAGAATGAAATCAGGCGATGATTCTTCTTCTCTGCAGGCTCGTGCTTTGCGGCAGCCTGCTAATCTGCACAAATAAAATGCCTCGTAATTTTGGGAGCGTTGTATAATCAGTCGGGAAACCTCAGATCAAGCGGATATTTGGCTTTGATGAAGTTTAACCTTCCGAAGAAGCAATGGAGCTCTTGGATTATTAAGTGCAGGTTCGTATCCAGTCTTTCGGAAGTCCCTTCTGATTAACAACTACGCAATATATCGATAAATATCATTAATTCTCAAATTTAAAATACACACCATTTACTTGAAGGAGCCATCTATATATATATTTCCATTTAATCGTACAGTTCATATCAGTTATCTCCTGTAATAAATCTCAATAATCAGATAACAGTTCTTCCAAACAAAGCACAAGCTAATCGGCACGAAGACAAACTCGGAAGCTCCCCTTTCCCTTTTTTTTTCTAACAACCACCAGAGAGAGTACTACAAAGAATACTTATGCGCTCATGGCATAGCTATTGTATGAACTACTTTTCGCATGGATTCTGCGAGTATGAAGATAGAAAATTTGTAAACGTCATTCAAGGGTAGAATTGAATCAGATTAATTCATCGAATGTAAAGAGATATTACACGTCCTCCAGCCGACTTGTCTCCAAGGGTCTATTGCTGCCTCGGGCACCTTATGGTTGTTCTCCTGTGAGTCTAGATTCTCGAATCCGACGCAAAACTGATAGTTAATTGTAACGTTCAGGGCCTCCTAATGACGATGGAATACTCAAATTGCATCGAGATTAAATACATCGTCCTCCAGCCGACTTCTCTCCATGGGGATAATGCTGCCTCAGGCACCTTATGGTCGTTCTCCTGTGAGTCTAGATTTTCGAATCCGACGCGAAACTGATTAATTGTAACGTTCAGGGCTTCCTATTGACGATGGAAAACTCAAATTGCGTCGAGAGTCAATACATCGTGCTCCAGCCGACTTGTCTCCAAGTGGTATTGCTGCCTCGGGCACCATATGGTCCGACTCCTGTGAGTCTACATTTTCGAATCCGACGCAAAAAAGATAGTTAATTGTAACGTTCAGCGCCTCCTAATGACGATGGAACACTCAAATTGCGTCGAGATTCAATACATCGGCCTCCAGGCGACTTATCTCCAAGGGTCTATTGCTACCTCGGGCACCTTATGGTCGTTCTCCTGTGGGTCTAGATTTTCGAATCCGACCCATAACTGATAGTTAATTGCAACGTTCAGCGCCTCCGAATGACGATGGAACACTCAAATTGGGTCGAGATTCAAAACATCGGCCTCCAGCCGACTTGTCTCCAAATGTCTATTGCTGCCTCGGGCACCTTATGGTCGTTCTCTTGTGAGTCTCGATTTTCGAATCCGACGCAAAACTGTTAGTTAATTGCAACGTTCAGGTCGTCCTAATGACGATTGAACACTCAAATTGCGTCGAGGTTCAATACGTCGGCCACGAGCCGACTTGTCTACAAGGGGATATTGCTGCCACTGGCTCCATGTGGTCCGTGTCCTGTGAGTCTAGATTTTCGAATCCGACGCGAAACTGATAGTTAATTGTAACGTTCAGGGCCTCCTAATGGCGATGGAACACTCAAATTGCGTCGAGATTCAATACATCGGCCTCCAGCCGACTTGTCTCCAAGGGTCTACTGCTGCCTCGAGCACCTTATGGTCGTTCTACTGTGAGTTTTGATTTTTGAATCCAATGCATAACTGATAGTTAATTGCAACTTTCAGCGCCTCCTAATGACGATGGAACACTCAAATTGCGTCGAGATTCAATACATCGACCTCCAGCAGACTTGTCTCCAAATGTCTATTGCTGCCTCGGGGACCTTGTGGTCGTTCTCCTGTGAGTCTAGATTATCGAATCCGACGCATAACTGATAGTTAATTGTAAAGTTCAGGGCCTCCTAATGAGGATGAAACATTCAAATTGAGTCGAGATTCAATACATCGTCCTCCAGCCGACTTGTCTCCAAGGGCATATCGCTGCCTCGGGCACCACATGGTCCGTCTCCGTTGATTCTACATTTTCGAATACGATGCAAAACTGATAGTTAATTGCAACGTTCAGGGCCTCCTAATGACGATGGGGCACTCAGATTGCGTCGCGATTCAATACATCGTCCTCCAGCGGACTGGTCTCCTAGGTGATATTGCTGCCTCGGGCCCCTTATGGTTGTTCTCCTGTGAGTCTAGATTCTCGATTCTGACGCAAAACTGATAGTTAATTGTAACGTTCAGGGCCTCCTAATGACGATGCAACACTCAAATTGCGTCGAGATTCAATACAGCGGCCACGAGAAGACTTGTGTCCAAGGGACATTGCTGCCTTGGGCACCAAATGGTCCGTCTCCTTTGAGTCTAGATTTTCGATTCTGATGCGAAACTGATAGTTAATTGTAACGTTCAGGGCCTCCTAATAACGATGGAACACTCAAATTGCGTCGAGATTCAATATATCGACCTGCAGCCGAATTGTCTCCAAGAGTCTATTGCTGCCTCGAGCACCTTATCATCTATCTCCTGTGAGTCTAGATTTTCGAACCCGACGCAAAACTGATAGTTAATTGTAACGTTCAGGGCCTCCTAATGACGATGGAATACTCAAATTGCGTCGAGATTAAATACATCGTACTCCAGCCGACCTCTCTCCATGGGGATAATGCAGCCTCGGGCACCTTATGGTCCGACTCCTGTGAGTCTAGATTTTCGAATCCGACGCATAACTGATAGTTATTTGCAACGTTCAACGCCTCCTGATGACGATGGAACACTCAAATTGCGTCGAGATTCAATACATCGACCTCCAGCCGACATGTCTCCAAATGTCTATTGCTGCCTCGGGGACCTTGTGGTCGTTCTCCTGTGAGTCTAGATTATCGAATCCGGCACATAACTGATAGTTAATTGTAAAGTTCAGATCCTGCTAATGACGATGAAACATTCAAATGGCGTCGAGATTCAATACATCGTCCTCCAGCCGACTTGTCTCCAATGGTCTATTGCTGCCTCAGGCACCACATGATCCGTCTCCGATGATTCTATATTTTAAATCCGACGCAAAACTGATAGTTAATTGCAACGTTCAGGTCGTCCTAATGACGATGGAACACTCAAATTGCGTCGAGATTCAATACATCGACCTCCAGCCGACTTGTCTCCAAATGTCTATTGCTGCCTCGGGGTCCTTGTGGTCGTTCTCCTGTGAGTGTAGATTTTCGAATCCGACGCATAACTGATAGTTAATTGTTACGTTCAGGGCCTCATAATGACGATGGAACACTCAAATTGCGCCGAGGTTCAATACATCGTCCTCCAGCCGACTTGTCTCCAAGGGGCATTGCTGCCTCGGGCACCATATGGTCCGTCTCCTGTGAGTCTAGATTTTCGAATCCGACGCTAAAATGATAGTTAATTGCAACGTTCAGGGCCTCCTAATGACGATGGTTCACTCAAATTGCGTCGAGGTTTAATACATCGTACTCCAGCCGACTTGTCTCCAAGGGGTATTGCTGCCTCTGGCACCATATGGTCCGTCTCCTGTAAGTCTAGATTTTCGAATCCGACGCCAAACTGATAGTTAATTGTAACTTTCAGGGCCTCCTAATTACGATGGGACACTGAAATTGCGTCGCGATTCACTACATCGTCCTCCAGCGGACTGGTCTCCAAGGGGATATTGCTGCCTCGGGCACCTTACGGTCCGTCTCCAGTAAGTCTAGATTTTCGATTGCGACGAAAAACTGATAGTTAATTGTAACATTCAGATTCTCCCAATGACGATGGAACACTCAAATTGCGTCGAGAGTCAATACATCGTCCTCCAGATGACTTGTCTACAAGGGGATATAGCTGCCTCGGGCACCTTACGATCGTTCAGCTGTGAGTTTAGATTTTTGAACCCGACGCAAAGCTGATAGTTTATTGTATTTTTCAGGGCTTCCTAATGACGATGAAATACTCAAATTGCGTTAAGAATCAATACATCGTCCACCAGCTGACTTCTCTCCATGGGGATATTGCTGCCTCGGGCACCTCATGGTCGTTCTCCTGTGAGTCTATATTTAAGAATCCGACGCATAACTGATAGTTAATTGTAATGTTCAGGGCCTCCTAATGTCGATGGAACACTCAAATTGCGTCGAGATTCAATACATCGGCCACCAGCCGACTTGTCTCCAAAAATCTATTGCTGCCTCTGGTACCTTGTGGTCGTTCTCCTGTGAGTCTAGATTTTCGAATCCGACGCATAACTGATAGCTAATTGTAAAGTTCAGGGCCTCCTAATGACGATGAAACACTCATCCTGCGTCGAGATTCAATACATCGTCCTCCAGCGGACTGGGGTCCAAGGTTCTATTGCCGCCTCGGGCACCTTATGGTCGTTCTCTTGTGAGTCTCGATTTTCGAATCCGACGCAAAACTGATAGTTAATTGCAACGTTCAGGGCCTCCTAATGACGATTTAACACTCAAATTGCGTCGAGAGTCAATACATCGTCCTCCAGACGACTTGTCTCCAAGGGGTATTAGTGCCTCGGGCGCCATATGGTCCGTCTCCTGTGAGTCTTTATTCTCGAATCCGACGCGAAACTGATAGTTAATTGTAACGATCAGGGTCTCCTAATGACGATGGAACACTCATATTGCGTCGCGATCCAATACATCGTCCTCCAGCCGACTTGTCTCCAAGGGTCTATTGCTGCCTCGGGCACCTTATGATCGTTCAGCTGTGAGTCTAGATTTTCGAACCCGACGATAAACTGATAGTTCATTGTAACGTTCAGGGCCTCCTAATGGCGATGGAACACTCAAATTGCGTCGAGGTTCAATACGTCGTCCTCCAGCCGACGAGTCTCAAAGGGGTATTGCTGCCTCGGGCTCCATGTGGTCCGTCTCCTGTGAGTCTAGATTTTCGAATGCGACGCAAAAAGATGGTTAATTGTAACGTTCAGCGCCTCCTAATATCGATGGAACACTCAAATTGCGTCGAGAGTCAATACATCGTCCTCCAGCCGAATTGTGTGCAAGGGGATATTGCTGCTTCGGTCTCTATATGGTCCGTCTCCTGTGAGTCTAGATTCTCGAATCCGACGCGAAACTGATAATTGAAACATTCAGGGCCTCATAATGACGATGGAACACACAACTTGAGTCGAGATTCAATACATCGGCCTCGGGCCGTCTTGTCTCAAAGGGGACATTGCTGCCTCGGGCACATATGGGGCGTCTCCTGTGAGTCTAGATTTTCGATTCCGATGTGAAACTGATAGTAAATTGTAACGTCCAGGGCCTCCTAATGACGATGGAACACTCAAATTGCGTAGAGAGTCAATACATCGTCCTCCAGCCGACTTGTCTCCAAGTGGATATCGCTGCCTCGGGCACCACATGGTCTATCTCCGGTGATTCTACATTTGCGACCCGACGCAAAACCGATAGTTAATTGTTACGTTCAGGGCCTCCTAATGACGATGGAATATTCAAATTGCGTCGAGATTCAATACATCGGCCTCCAGCCGACTTGTCTCCAAATGTCTATTGCTGCATCGGGCACCTTGTGGTTGTTCTGTTGTGAGTCTAGATTTTCGAATCCAACGCATAACTGATAGTTAATTGTAAAGTTCAGGTCCTCCTAATGACGATGGGACACTCAAATTGCGTGAGATTCAATACATCGGCCTCCAGCCGACTTGTCTCCAAGGGTCTATTGCTCCCTCGGGCACCTTATGGTCGTTCTCCTGTGAGTGTAGATTTTCGAATCCTACGCATAACTGTTAGTCAATTGCAACTTCCAGGGCCTCATAATGACGATGGAACACTCAAATTGCGTCGAGAGTCAATACATCGTCCTCCAGCCGACTTGTCTCCAAGAGGATATCGCTGCCTCGGGCACCACATGGTCTGTCTCCGGTGATTCTACATTTTCGATCCGACGCAAAACTGATAGTTAATTGTTACGTTCAGGGCCTCCTAATGACGATGGAACACTCAAATTGCATCGATATTCAATACATCGTCATTCAGCCGATTTGTCTACAAGGGTCTGTTGTTGCCTCTGGCTCGTTATGGTCGTTCCCCCGTGAGTCTAGATTTTACAATCCGACGCAAAACTGATAGTTAATTGTAATGTTCAGGGCCTCCTAATGACGATGAAACACACAAATTGCGTCGAGATTCAATACATCGGCCTCCAGCCGTCTTGTCTCCAAGGGGACATTGCTGCCTTTGGCACCATATTGTCCGTCTCCTGTGAGCTAGATTTTTGATTCCGACGCGAAACTGATAGTTAATTGTAATGTTCAGGGCCTCCTAATGACGATGGAACACTCAAATTGCGTCGAGATTCAATACGCCGTCCTCCAGCCGACTTGTCTACACGGGGATTTGGCAGCCTCGGGCTCAATTTGGTCCGTCTCCTTTGAGTCTAGATTTTCGAATCCGACTCGAAACTTATAGTTAATTGTAATGTTCAGGGCCTCCTATTGACGATGGAACACTCAAATTGCGTCGGGATTCAATAGATCGGCCTCCAGCCGACTTGTCTCCAAATGTCTATTGCTGCATCGGGCACCTTGTGGTCGTTCTGCTGTGAGTCTAGAATTTCGAATCCAACGCATAACTGATAGGTAATTGTAAAGTTCAGGTCCTCCTAATGACGATGGAAAACTCAAATTGCGTGGTCCATCGCCTGTGAATCTAGATTTTCGAATCCGACGCGAAACTGATTGTTAAATGTAACGTTCAGGGCCTCCTAATGAGGATGGAACACTCAAATTGCGTCTAGAGTCTTAACGTCGATCTCCAGCTGACTTGTCTACAAGGGGATAGATCTGCCTCGGGCTCCATGTGGTCCGTCTTCTGTGAGTCTAGATTTTCGAATCCGAGGCGAAACTGATAGTTAATTGTAACGTTCAGGGCCTCCTATTGACGATGGAACACTCAAATTGCGTCGAGATTCAATACTTCGTCCTTCAGCCGACTTGTCTCCAAGGGGTTATGGCTGCCTCGGGCACCACATGATCCGTCTCCGGCGATTCTAAATTTCGAATCAGACGCAAAACTGACAGGTAATTGTAACATTCATGGCCTCCTAATGACTATGGAACACTCAAATTGCGTCGCGATCTAATACATCGTCCTCCAGCCGACTTATCTCCAAGGGTCTATTGCTGCCTCTGGCACCTTATGATCGTTCTCCTGTGAGTCTAGACTTTCGAACCCGACGGAAGACTGATGGTTAATTGTAACGTTCACGGCCTCCTAATGACGTTGGAACCCTCAAATTGCGTCGAGATTCAATACATCGGACTCGAGCCGATTTGTCTCCAACGGGACATTGCTGCCTCGGGCAACATATGGTCCGTCTCCAGTGAGTCTTGATTTTCGATTCCGATGCGAAACTGATAGTTAATTGTAACGTTCAGGGCCTCCTAGTGACGATGGAACACTCAAATTGCTTCCAGATTCAATACATCGTCCTTCTGCCGACTTGTCTCCAAGGGGTATTGCTGCCTCGGGCACCTTATAGTCGTTCTCCTGTGAGTCTAGATTTTCGAATCCGACGCATAACTGATAGTTAATTGCAACGTTCAGCTAGTCCTAATTACGATGGAACACTCAAATTGCTTCGAGATTCAATACATCGGCCTTCAGCCGACTTGTCTCCAAATGTCTAATGCTGCCTCGGGCACCTTATGGTCGTTCTCCTGCGAGTCTAGATTTTCGAATCCGACGCATAACTGATAGTTAATTGTAACGTTCAGCGCTTCCTAATGACGATGGAACACTCAAATTGCGTCGAGAGTCAATACATCGTCCTCCAGCCGACTTGTCTCCAAGGGGATATCGCTGCCTCGGGCACCACATGGTCTGTCTCCGGTGATTCTACATTTTCGTACCCGACGCAAAACTGATAGTTAATTGTTACGTTCAGGGGCTCCTAATGACGATGGAATATTCAAATTGCGTCGAAATTCAATACATCGTCCTCCAGTCGATTTCTCTCCATGGGGATATTGCTGCCTCAGGCATCTTATGGTCGTTCTCCTGTGAGTCTAGATTTTCGAATCCGACGCGAAACTGATTGTTAATTGTAGCGTTCAGGGCTTCCTAATGACGATGGAACACTCAAATCGCGTCCAGATTCAATACATCGTCATTCAGCCGATTTGTCTCCAAAGGTCTATTGTTGCCTCGGGCACCTTATGGTCGTTCCCCTGTGAGTCTAGATTTTAGAATCCGACGCATTACTGATAGTTAATTGTATAGTTCAAGGCTTCCTAATGACGATGGAACACTCAAATTGCGTCAAGATTCAATACATCGTCCTCCAGCCGACCTGTCTCCGAGGGGATATCGCTGCCTCGGGCACCACATGATCCCTCTCCGGCGATTCTACATTTTCGAATCCGAAGCAAAACTGATAGTTAATTGTAACGTTCAGGGCCTCCTAATGACGATGGAACACTCAAATTGCTTCGAGATTCAATACATCGTCATTCTGCCGACTTGTCACCAAGGTTCTATTGCTGCCTCGGGCACCTTATGGTCGTTCTCCTGTGAGTCTAGATTTTCGAATCCGACGCATAACTGATAGTTAATTGCAACGTTCAGCGCGTCCTAATGACGATGGAACACTCAAATTGCGTCGAGATTCAATACATCGGCCTCCAGCCGACTTGTCTCCAAGGGGTTATAGCTGCCTCGGGCACCACATGATCCGTCTCCGGCGATTCTACATTTCGAATCAGACGCAAAACTGATAGGTAATTGTAACATTCAATGCCTCCTAATGACTATGGAACACGCAAATTGCGTCGCGATCTAATACATCGTCCTCCAGCCGACTTATCTCCAAGGGTCTATTGCTGCCTCTGGCACCTTATGATCGTTCTCCTGTGAGTCTAGACTTTCGAACCGGACGCAAAACTGATGGTTAATTGTAACGTTCACGTTCTCCTGATGAGGATGGAACCCTCAAAAATGCGTCGAGATTCAATACATCGACCTCGAGCCGATTTGTCTCCAAGGGGACATTGCTGCCTCGGGCAACATATGGTCCGTCTCCAGTGAGTCTTGATTTTCGATTCCGACGCAAAACTGATAGTTAATTGTTACGTTCAGGGCCTCCTAATGACGATGGAATATTCAAATTGCGTCGAGATTCAATACATCGTGCTCCAGTCGATTTCACTCCATGGGGATATTGTTGCCTCGGGCATCTTATGGTCGTTCTCCTGTGAGTCTAGATTTTCGAATCCGACGCGAAACTGATTGTTAATTGTAACGTTCAGGGCTTACTAATGACGATGGAACACTCAAATCGCGTTTCGATTCTATACATCGTCATTCAGCCGATTTGTCTCCAAAGGTCTATTGTTGAGTCGGGCACCTTATGGTCGTTCCCCTGTGAGTCTAGCTTTTAGAATCCGACGCATAACTGATAGTTAATTGTAAAGTTCAAGGCTTCCGAATGACGATGGAACACTCAAATTGCGTCAAGATTCAATACATCGTCCTCCAGCCGACTTGTCTCCAAGGGGATATCGCTGCCTCGGGCACCACATGAACCGTCTCCGGCGATTCTACATTTTCGAATCCGACGCAAAACTGATAGTTAATTGCAACGTTCAGCGCCTCCTAATGACGATGGAACCCTCAAATTGCGTCGAGAGTCAATACATCATCCTCCCGCTGACTTGTCTCCAAGGTTCTATTGCTGCCTCGGGCACCTTATTGTCGTTCTCCTGTGAGTCTAGATTTTCGAATCCGACGCATAACTGATAGTTAATTGCAACGTTCAGCGCGTCCTAATGACGATGGAACACTCAAATTGCGTCGAGATTCAATACATGGGCCTCCAGCCGTCTTGCCTCCAAATGTCTATTGCTCCCTCGGGCACCTTGTGGTCGTTCTCCTGTGAGTCTAGATATTAGAATCCGACGCATAACTGATAGTTAATTGTAAAGTTCAGTGCCTCCTAATGACGATGGAACACTCAAATTGCGTCGAGATTCAATACATCGGCCTGCAGCCGACTTGTCTCCATATGTCTATTGCTGCCTCGGCCACCATGTGGTCGTTCTCCTGTGAGTCTAGATTTTCGAATACGACGCATAACTGATAGTTAATTGTAAAGTTCAGGGCCTCCTAATGACGATAGAACACTGAAATTGCGTCGAGACTCAATACATCGTCCTCCGGCCGACTTGTCTCCAAGGGTCTATTGCTGCCTCGGTCACCTTATGTTCGTTCTCCTGTGAGTCTAGATTTTCGTATCCGACGCATAACTGATAGTTAATTGTAACTCTCAGCGCCTGCTAATGACGATGGAACACTAAATTGCGTCGAGATTCAATACAACGTCCTCCAGCCGACTTGCCTCCAAATGTCTATTGCTGCCTCGGGCACCTTATGGTCGTTCTCCTGTGAGTCTAGATTTTATAATCCGACGCAAAACTGATAGTTAATTGTAACGTTCATGGCCTCCTAATGACTATGGAACACTTAAATTGCGTCGAGATTCAATACATCGTATTGCAGCCGACTTGTGTCCAAGGGGACATTACTGCCTCGGGCACCATATGGTTCTTCTCCTGTGAGTCTAGATTTTCGATTCCGATGCGAAACTGATAGTTAATTGTAACGTACAGGGCCTCCTAATGACGATGGAACACTCAAATTGCGTTGAGATTCAATACATCGTCCTTCAGCCGACTTGTCTCCAATTATCTATTGCTGCCTCAGGCACCTTATGGTCGTTCTCCTGTGAGTCTCAATTTTCGAAACCGACGCAAAACTGATAGTTAATTGCAACGTTCAAGGCCTCCGAATGACGATGGAACACTCAAATTGCGTCGAGGTTCAATACATCGTCCTCCAGCCGACTTGTCTCCAAGGGGTATTGCTGCCTCGTGCACCATATGGTCCGACTCCTGTGAGTCTAGATTTCCGAATCCGACGCAAAAATGATAGTTAATTGTAACGTTCAGCGCCTCCTAATGACGATGGAACACTCAAATTGCGTCGAGAGTCTTAACATCGTCCTCCAGCCGACTTGACAACAAGGGGATATAACTGCCTCCGGCTCGATGTGGTCCTTCTCCTGTGAGTCTAGATTTTCGAATCCGACGCGAAACTGATAGTTAATTGTAACGTTCAGGGCCTCCTAATGACGATGGAACCCTCAAATTGCGTCGCGATCCAATACATCGTCTTCCATTCGACTTGTCTCCAAGGGTCTATTGCTGCCTCGGGCACCTTATGATCGATCTCCTGTGAGTCTAGACTTTCGAACCCGACGCAAAACTGATAGTTAATTGTAACATTCAGCGCCTCCTAATGACGACGGAACACTCAAATTGCGTCGAGAATCAATACATCGGCCTCGAGCCGACTTGTCTCCAAGGCGACATTGCTGGCTCGGGGAACTTATGGTCCGTCTCCTGTGAGTCTAGATTTTCGATTCTGATGCGAAACTGATAGTTAATTGTAACGTTCAGGGCCTCTTAATGACGATGGAACACTGAAATTGTGTCGGGATTCAATACATCGTCCTCCAGCCGACTTGTCTCCAAGGGTCTATTGATGCCTCTGGCACCTTATGGTCGTTCTCCTGTGAGTCTAGATTTTCGTATCCGACGCATAACTGACAGCTAATTGTAAAGCTCAGTGCCTCCTAATGACAATGGAACAGTCAAATTGCGTCGAGACCCATTACATCGTCCTCCAGCCGACTTGTTTCCAAGGGGAAATTGCTGCCGCGGGCACCGGGTGTCTAGATTTTCGAATCCGACGCAAAATTGATAGTTAATTGTAACGTTCAGGGCCTGCTAATGACGATGAAACACTCAAATTGCATCGCGATTCAATACATCGTCCACCAGCAGACTTGTCTCCAAGGGTCTATTGCTGCCTCGGGCACCTCATGGTCCGTGTCCTGTAAGTCGAGATTTTCGAATCCGACGCAAAACTGATGGTTAATTGTAACGTTCAGGGCCTCCTAACGACGATGGAACACTCAAATTGCATCGCGATTCAATACATCGTCCTCCAGCCGATTTGTCTCCAAGGGTCAATTGCTGCCTTTGGCACCTAATGGTCTTCCTCCTTTGAGTCTAGATTTTCTTATACGACGCAAAACTGATATTTAATTGTAACGTTAAGGGCCTCCTAATGACGATGGAACACTCAAATAGCGTCGAGATTCAATAAATCGTCCTCCAGGAGACTTGTCTCCAAGGGGATATTGCTATCTCGGGCACCATATGGTCCGTCTCCTGTGAGTCTAGATTTTCGAATCCAGCGCACAACTGATGTTAATTGTAGCGTTCAGGTACTCCTAATGAAGATGGAACACTCACATTGCGTCGAGATTCAATACATCGTCCTCCAGCCGTCTCCAAGGGGATATTGCTGCGTCGGGCACCGTATGGTCAGTCTCCTGTGAGTCTAGATTTTCGAATCCGACGCAAAACTGATAGTTAATTGTAACGTTCAGGGCCTCCTAATGACGATGGAACACTCAAATTAAGTCGAGATTCAATAAATCGTCCTCCAGCCGATATGTCTCCATGGGTCTATTGCGGCCTCGGTCACCTTATGGTCGTTCTCCTGTGAGTCCAGATTTTCGAATCCGACGCAAAACGGACTGTTAATTGTAACGTTCCGACCCTGCTAACGATGATGGAACACACAAATTTCGTCGCGCTTTAATACATCGTCCTTCAGCCGACTTGTCTCCAAGGGCCTATTGCTGCCTCGGGCACCTTATGGTCCGTCTCCTGTGAGTCTAGATTTTCGAATCCGACGCAAAACTGATAATTGTTACGTTCAGGGCCTCCTAAAGGCGATGGAACACTCAAATTGCGTCGCGATTCAATACATCGTCCTATAGCCGACTTGTCTCAAGGCGTCTATTGCAGCCTCAGGCACCTTATGGTCGTTTAGCTGTAAGGCTAGATTATCGAATCCGACGCAAAACTGATAGTTAATTGTAACAATCAGGGCCTCCTAATGACGATGGATCACTCAAATTGCGTCGCGATTCAATACATCGTCCTCCAGTCGACTTGTCTCCAAGGATCTATTGCTGCCTCAGGCACCTTATGGTTGTTCTCCTGAGAGTCTACATTTTCGAATCCGACGCAAAACTGATAGTTAATTGTAACGTTCATGGCCTCTTAATGACGATGGAACACTCAAATTGCATCGTGATTCAATACATCGTCCACCAGCAGACTTGTCTCCAAGGGTCTATTGCTGCCTCGGGCACCTTATGGTCGTTCTCCTGTGAGCCTAGATTTTCGAATCCGACGCAAAACTGATGGTTAATTGTAACATTCAAGGCCTCCTAATTACGATGTAACTCTCAAATTGCGTCGAGATTCATTACACCGTCCTCCAGCCGACTTGTCTCCAGGGGGAAATTGCTGCCGCGGGCACCGTGAGTCTAGATTTTCGAATCCGACGCAAAATTGATAGTTAATTGCAACGTTCCGACCATGCTAACAACGGGAACACACTAACTGCGTCGCGATTCAATACATCGTCCTCCAGCCGACTTGTCTTCAAGGTTCTCTTGTTTCCTGTGGCACCTTATGGTCGTTCTCCTGTGAGTCAAGATTTTCGAGTTAGACGCAAAACTGATAGTTAATTGGAACGTTCAGAGCCTCCTAATGACGATGAAACACTCAAATTGCGACGAGACCCATTACATCGTCCTCCAGCCGACTTGTTTCCAAGGGTAAATTGCTGCCGCGGGCACCGGGTGTCTAGATTTTCGAATCCGGCGCAAAACTGATAGTTAATTGTAACGTTCAGGGCCTGCTAATGACGATGGAACACTCAAATTGCATCGCTATTCAATACATCGTCCTCCAGCCAATTTGTCTCCAAGGGTCTATTGCTGCCACGGGCACCTTATGGTCGTTCTCCTGTGAGTCTAGATTTTCGAATCCGACGCAAAACTGATGGTTAATTGTAACGTTCAGTGCCTCCTAATGATTGTGGAACACTCAAATTGCGTCGAGATTCAATACATCATCCTCCAGCCGACTTGTCTCCAAGGGGATATTGCTGCCTCGGGCACCTCATGGTCCGTGTCCTGTAAGTCGAGATTTTCGAATCCGACGCAAAACTGATGGTTAATTGTAACGTTCAGGGCCTCCTAATGACGATGGAACACTCAAATTGCGTCGCGATTCAATATATCAACTTCCAGCCGACTTGTCTCCAAGGATCTATTGCTGCCTCGAGCAACTTATGGTTGTTCTCCTGTGAGTCTAGATTTTTGAATCCGACGAAAACCTGACAGTTAATTATAACGTTCAGCGCCTCCTAATGACGATGGAAGACTCAGATTGCGTAGCGATTCAATAAATCGTCCTCCAGCCGTCTTGTCTCCAAGGGTCCATTGCTGCCTGTCACACCTTATGGGCGTTCTCCTATGAGTCTAGATTTTTGAATCAGACGCAAAACTGATAGTTAATTGTAACGTTCAGGTCCTCCTAATGAAGATGGAACACTCAAATTGGGTCGAGATTCAATACATCGTCATCCAGCCGACTTGTCTCCATGGGGATATTGCTGTCTAGTGCACCTTATGGTCCGTCTCCTGTGAGTCTAGATTTTCGAATCAGACGCAAAACTGACAGTTAATTGTAACGTTCAGGTCCTCCTAATGAAGATGGATCACTCACATTGCGTCGAGATTCAATACATCGTCCTCCAGCCAAGGGGATATTGCTGCCTCGGGCACCATATGGTCCGTCTCCTGTGAGTCTTGATTTTCGAATCCGACGCAAATGTGATGGTTAATTGTAACCTTCAGGGCCTCCTAACGACGATGGAACACTCAAATTGCGTCGCGATTCAATACATCGTCCTCCAGCCGACGTGTCTCCAGGGGTCTATTGCAGCCTCGGGCACCTTATCGTCGTTCTCCTGTGAGGCTAGATTATCGAATCTGACGCAAAACTGTTAGTTAATTGTAACGTTCAGGTCCTCCTAATGACGACAGAACACTCAAATTGCGTCGCGATTCAATACATCGTCCTCCAACGGACTTGTCTCCAAGGGTCTAATGCTGCCTATGGCACCTTATGGTCGTTCTCCTGTGGGTCCAGTATTTCGAATCCGGCGTAAAACTGATAGTTAATTGCAACGTTAAGGGCCTCCTAATGACGATGGAACACTCAAATTGCGTCGAAATTCATTACATCGTCCTCCAGTCGACTTGTCTCCAAGGGGATATTGCAGCCTCCCGCACCTTATGGTCCGTCCCTGTGAGTCTATATTTTCGAATCCGACGCAAAAGTGATAGTTAATTGTTACGTTCAGGGCCTCCAAATGACGATGGAACACTCAAATTGCGTCGCGATTCAATACAACGTCCTCCAGCCGGCTTGTCTCCAAGGGTCTATTGCTGCGACGGGCACCTTATGGTCCGACGCAAAACTGATGTTTAATTGTAACGTTCAAGGCCTCCTAATGTTGATGGAACACTCAAATCGCGTCGAGATTCATTACATCGTCCTCCAGGCGACTTGTCTTCAAGGGTCTATTGCTGCCTGTGGCACCATATGTTCGTTCTTCTGTGAGTCTAGATTTTCGATTCCGACCCAAAACTGATAGTTAATTGTAACGTTCAGGGCCTGCTAATGACGATGGAACACTCACATTGCGTCGAGGTTCAATATATCGTCCTCCAGCCGACTTGTCACCAAGGGGATTTTGCTGCCTCGGCCACCATATGGTCCGTCTCCTGTGAGTCTAGATTTTCGGATCCGACGCAAAACGGATAGATTATTGGAACGTTCAGGGCGTCGTAATGTCAATGGAACACTCAAATTGCGTCGAGATTCAATACATCGTCCTCCAGCCGATTTGTCTCCAAGGGGATATTTCTGTCTCGGACACCTTTTGTTCCGTCTCCTGTGAGTCTTGATATTCGAATCCGACGCAAAAATGATGGTTAATTGTAACCTTCAGGGTCTCCTAATGACGATGGAGCACTCAAATTGCGTCGAGATTCAATACATCGTCCTCCAGCCGACTTGTCTCCAAGGGTCTATTGCTGCCTCGGGCACTTTATGGTCCGTCTCCTGTAAGTCTAGCTTTTCGAATCCGACGCAAAACTGATAGTTAATTATAACGTTCAGTTTCTTCTAATGACGATGGAACACTCAAATTGCGTCGCGATTCAATACATCGTCCTCCAGCCGACCTGTCTCCAGGAGTCTATTGCTGCCTCGGGCACCTTATGGTCGTTCTCCTGTGAGGCTAGATTATCGATTCCGACGCAAAACTGATAGTTAATTGTAACGTCCATGGCCTCCTAATGACGATGGAACACTCAAATTGCGTCGCGATTCAATACATCGTCCTGCAGCCGTCTTGTCTCCCAGGGTCTATTGCTGCCTGAATCACCTTATGGTCATTCTCCTGTGAGTCCAGATTTTCGAATCCGACGCAAAACGGACTGTTAATTGTAACGTTCCGACCCTGCTAACGACGATGGAACACACAAATGGCGTCGCGATTCAATACATCGTCCTCCAGCCGACTTGTCTCCAAGGGTCTATTGCTGCCTGTGGCACCTTATGGTCGTTCTCCTGTGAGCCCAATTTTCGAATCCGACGCAAAACTGATAGTTAATTGTATCGTTCAGGGCCTCCTAATGAAGATGGAACACTCACATTGCGTCGAAATTGATTACATCGTCCTCCAGCCGACTTGTCTCCAATGGTCTATTGCTGCCTCGGGCACCATATGGTCGTTCTCATTTATTTTTTTTTTTTTTATATATTTACTGTTCCGTGGGACCACATTGAGGAGAAGTCTCCATGGTCATGGAACGAGTCAATACATGAAATTATAACACGATTGTAGAAACAGATAGAATGAAATATAAGAAACATATTCAGGCGGTAAGTCGTTAGTTTAAATAAAGAAAATCAAGAATGTCACTCTGTAATTTGCTTAATTTTTTGTCTCTTCCAGGAGCTCCTCGACAGAATAGAGTTTGTGAGCCATGAGGAAACTCTTCAGTTTAGAGTTAAAAGTGTTTGGGCTACTGCTAAGATTTTTGAGTTCTTGTGGTAGCTTATTGAAAATGGATGCGGCAGAATACTGCACTCCTTTCTGCACAAGGGTCAAGGAAGAGCATTCCACATGCAGATTTGATTTCTGCCTAGTATTAACTGAGTGAAAGCTGCTAACTCTTGGGAATAAGCTAATATTGCTAACATAAAACGACATTATAGAAAATACATACTGTGAGGGCAATGTCAAAATTCCCAGACTATTGAATAGGGGTCGACAAGAGGTTTTCGAACTTACACCACACATAGCTCGAACAGCCCGTTTTTGAGCCAAAAATACCCCTTTTGAATCAGAAGAATTACCCCAAAAAATAATACCATATGACATAAGCGTATGAAAATATGCGAAGTATACTACTTTTCGTGTTGAAATGTCACTTATTTCAGATACTGTTCTAATGGTAAATAAAGCGGCATTTAGTTTCTGAACAAGATCCTGAACTTGGGCTCTCCACAACAGCTTACTATCTATCCGTACGCCTAGGAACTTGAACTGTTCCGTCTCGCTTATAACATGCCCATTCCGTCTGATTAAAATGTCAGTTCTTGTTGAATTGTGGGTTAGAAACTGTAAAAACTGAGTCTTACTGTGAATTAGCATCAAATTATTTTCCACAAGCCAAGAACTTATATCATGAACTACATTATTTGATAATGTTTCAATATTACACGCAAGATCCTTCACTACCAAGGTGGTGTCATCAGCAAACAGAAATATTTTTGAATCACCTGTAATACTAGAAGGCATATCATTTACATAAATAAGGAACAGCAGTGGCCCCAGCACCGACCCTTGGGGAACGCCCCATTTAACAGTGCCCCCATTGGGACTGAACATCATTACCACTCTCAATATTGCGGAGGATTACCTTCTGCTTTCTGTTCTTAAAGTAGGAGGCGAACCAATTGTAAGCTACTCCCCTTACTCCATAATGTTCCAACTTCTGCAGTAATATTTTGTGGTCAACACAGTCGAAAGCCTTCGTTAAATCAAAGAAAACACCTAACGTTCGCAACGTTTTATTTAATCCGTCCAAAACCTCACAGAGAAAAGAGACTATAGCATTTTCAGTTGTTAAGCCATTTCTAAAACCAAACTGTACATTTGACAGCAAATTATGTGAATTTAAATGCTGCAGTAACCTTGTATATACAACCCTCTCGATAACTTTAGCAAACACCGATGGTATAGAAATAGAATGGTATATATATAAAGTGGCTTCACTACCGAGTACTTTAATCGGTCAGGAAACCGACCACTCCTAAAGGTTAAATTACAGATATGGCTAAGTACTGAGCTAACATACGTGGAACAATACTTCAGTATATTGCTAGATACCCCGTCATATCCATGAGAGTTCTTGGTCTTTAGTGATTTAATTATTAACTCAATCTCCCTCTTGTCAGTATCATGGAGGAGCATTTCAGGTAACAGTCTCGGTACACTTTTTTCTGTCCCTGTTGGGACTAGGTTTCTATTTAGTTCGCCTGCTATATTCAGAAAGTGATTATTAAGTACTGTACATATATGCGACTTATCAGTAACACGGACATCTCCACTACGCACTGATTCTATATTCTCGACCTGTCTCTGCAGACCAGCCACTTCCTTTACTACTTCCTTTTAATTTTATCCTGAGACTTAGCTATTCTATCTGCATACCACATACTTTTTGCCTTCCTAATAACTTTTTTAAGCACCTTACAATACTGTTTGTAATGGGCTGCTGCATTTAGATTTTGACTGTTTCTAATGTTTTGATATAATTGCCACTTTGTTCTACAAGATATTCTTATCCCTTTAGTCAGCCACCCAGGCTGCCTGTTTGTGCTAGTACCCTGTTTTGAACGTTCTAACGGAAAGCAACTTTCAAAGAGCACGAGAAAAGTCTTGAGGAAAGCATTGAATTTATTGTCTACTGTATCAGCACTATAAACATCTTGCCACTATTGTTCCTTGATAAGGTTTACAAAAGTCTGTACAGCAACTGGATCAGCTTTCCTAAAAAGTTGGTAACTATATTTAACATGTGTTGCAGCACAAAAATCTTTTAGACTTAAATTTTGTGCATCATGATCTGAAAGGCCATTCACCTTTTTGCTAACAGAATGCCCTTCTAATAATGACGAATGAACAAAAATATTGTCTATGGTTGTTCTACTGTTCCCTTGCACTCTCGTTGGAAAAAATACGGTTGCATAAGATTATATGAATTAAGGAGTCTAGATTTTCGAATCCGACGCAAAATTGACAGTTAATTCTAACGTTCCGACCCTGCAAACGACGATGGAACACACAAAATGCGTCGCGTTTCAATACATCGTCCTGCAGCCGACTTGTCTCCAAGGGGATATTGCTGACTCGGGCATCTTATGGTCCGTCTCCTGTGAGTCTAGATTTTCGAATCCGACGCAAAACTGAGGGTTAATAGTAACATTCCGGGCCTCCTAATGACTATGAACACTCAAATTGCGTCGCGATTTAATACATCGTCCTCCAGCCGACTTGCCTTCAAGGTTCAATTGTTGCCTGTGGCACCTTATGGTCGTTCTCCTGTGAGTCTAGATTTTCGAATCCGATGCAAAACTGATAGTTAATTGTAACGTTCAGCACCTCATATTGACGATGGAACACTCAGATTGTGTCGAGATTCAATACATCGTCCTCCAGCCGACTCCAAGGGGCCATTGTTGCCTCGGGCACCATATGGTCCGTCTCCTGTGAGTCTAGATTTTCGAATCCGACGCAAAACTGATGGTTAAATGTGACGTTCAGGGCCGCCTAATAACAAGGGAACACTCAAATTGCGTCGCGATTGAATACATCGTCCTCCAGCAGACTTGTCTCCAAAGGTCTATTGCTGCCTCGGGCACCTTATGGTCGTTTTCCTGTGAGTCTAGATTATCAAATCCGACTCAAAACTGATAGTTAATTGTAACGTTCATGGCCTCCTAATGACGATGGAACACTCAAATTGGGTCGAGATTCAATACATCGTCATCCAGCCGACTTGCCTCCAAGGGGATAATGCTGTCTAGTGCACCTTATGGTCCGTCTCCTGTGAGTCTAGATTTTCGAATCCGACGCAAAACTGATGGTTAGTTGTAACGTTCAGGGCCTGCTATTGACGATGGACCACTCAAATTTTCGAATCCTACGCTAAAATGATGGTTAATTGTAACGTTCAAGGCGTCCAAATGACGATGGAACTCTCAAATTGCGTCGAGATTCATTACACCGTCCTCCAGCCGACTTGTCTCCAGGGGGAAATTGCTGCCGCGGGCCCCGCGAGTCTAGATTTTCGAATCCGACGCAAAACTGATAGTTTATTGTAACATTCAGGGCCTCCTAATGATTATGGAACACTCAAATTGCGTCACGATTCAATACATCGTCCTCCAGCAGACTTGTCTTCAAGGTTCTATTGTTTCCTGTGGCACCGTATGGTCGTTCTCCTGTGAGTGAAGATTTTTGAATCAGACGCAAAACTGATAGTTAATTGTAACGTTTAGGGCCTCCTAATGACGATAGAAGACTCAAATTGCGTCGAGATCCATCACACCGTCCTCCTGCCGACTTGTTCCACAGGAAATAGTTGCTGCCGCGGGCACCGTGTGTCTAGATTTTCGAATCCGACGCAAAACTGATGGTAAATTGTAACGTTCAGGGCCTCCTAATGACGATGGAACACTCAAATTGCGTCGCCATTCAATACATCGTCTTCCAGCCGACTTGTCTCCCAGGTTCTATTGCTGCCTCGGGCAACTTATGGTCGTTCTCCTGTGAGTCTAGATTTTCGAATCCGACGAAAAAATGATAGTTAATTGTAACGTTCAGCGCCTCCTAATGACGATGGAACACTCAGATTGCGTCGAGATTCAATACATCGTCCTCCAGCCGACTTGTCTCCAAGGGGATATTGCTGCCTCGGGCACCTCATGGTCCGTGTCGAAAATTTCAAATCCGACGCAAAACTGATGGTTAATTGTAACGTTCAGGGCCTCCTAATGACGATGGAACACTCAAATTGCGTCGCGATTCAATACATTGTCTTCCAGCCGACTTGTCTCCAAGGGTCTATTGCTGCCTCGGGCAACTTATGGTCGTTCTCCTGTGAGTCTAGATTTTCGAATCCGACGAAAAACTGATAGTTAATTGTAACGTTCAGCGCCTCCTAATGACGATGGAACACTCAGATTGCGTCGAGATTCAATACATCGTCCTCCAGCCGACTTGTCTCCATGGGTCTATTGCTGCCTCGGACACCTTATGGTCTTTCTCGTGTGAGTCTAGATTATCAAATCCGACGCAAAACTGATAGTTAATTGTAACGTTCAGGGCCTCCTAATGACGATGGAACACTCAAATTGCCTCGAGATCCATTACGCCGTCCTCCAGCCGACTTGTTTCACAGAGGAAATTGCTGCCGTGGGCACCGTGAGTCTAGATTTTCGAATCCGACGCTAAACTTATACTTAATTGTAACGTTCAGGGCCTTCTAATGACGATGGAACACTCAAATTGCGTCGCGATTAAATACACCGTCCTCCAGCCGACTTGTCTCCAAGGGGATATTGCTGCCTCGGGCACCATATGTTCCGTATCCTGTGAGTCATGATTATCGAATCCGACGCAAAACTGATAGTTAATTGTAACGTTCCGTCCCTGCTAACAACGATGGAACACACAAACTGCGTCGCGATTCAATACATCGTCCTCCAGCCGACTTGTCTCCAAGGGTTATTGCTGCCTCGGGCACCTTACGGTCCGTCTCCCGTGAGTCTTTATTTTCGAATCCGACGCAAAACTGATAGTTAATTGTAACGTTCAGGGCCTCCTAATGACGATGGAACACTCAAATTGCGTCGAGATCCATTACACCGTCCTCCAGCCGACTTGTTTCACAGGGGAAATTGCTGCCGCGGGCACCGTGAGTCTAGATTTACGAATCCGACGCAAAACTTATAGTTAATTGTAACGTTCAGGGCCTCCTAATGACGCTGGAACATTGAAATTGCATCGCGATTCAATACATCGTCCTCCTATCGACTTGTCTCCAAGGGTCTATTGCTGCCTAATGAACCTTATGGTTAATCTCCTGTGGGTCTAGTATTTCGAATCCTGCGTAAAACTGTTAGTTAATTGTAACGTTAAGGTCCTCCTAATGACGATGGAACACTCCAATTGCGTCGAGATTCAATACATCGTCCTCCAGCCGACTTGTGTCTATGGGTCTATTGCGGCCTCGGTCACCTTATGGTCGTTCTCCTGTGAGCCTAGATTTTCGAATCCGACGCAAAACTGATGGTTAATTGTAACGTTCAAGGCCTCCTAATGACGATGGAACACACAAATTGCGTCGAGATTCAATACATCGTCCTCCATCCGATTAGTCTCCAAGGAAATATTGCTGCATCGAGCACCTCATTGTCCGTGTCCTGTGAGTCGAAATTTTCAAATCCGACGCAAAGCTGATGGTTAATTGTAACGTTCAGGGCCTCCTAATGACGATGGAACACTCAAATTGCTTCGCGATTCAGTACATTGTCTTCCAGCCGACTTGTCTCCAAGGATCTATTGCTGCCTCGGGCTACTTATGGTCGTTCTCCTGTGAGTCTAGATTGTCAAATCAGACGCAAAACTTATAGTTAATTGTAACGTTCAGGTGTGCTAATGACTATGGAACACACAAATTGCGTCGCGATTTAATACATCGTCCACCAGCCGACTTGTCTCCAAAAGCCTATTGCTGCCTCGGACATCTTATGGTCCGTCACCTGTGAGACTAGATTTTCGAATCCGACGCAAAACTGTCAGTTAATTGTAACGTTCAGGGCCTCCTAATGACGACGGATCACTCAAATTGCGTTGAGATTCAATACATCGTCCTCCAGCCGACTTGACTACAAGGGGATATTGCTGCCTCGGGCACCTCATTGTCCGTGTCCTGTGGGTCGAAATTTTCAAATCCGACGCAAAACTGATGGTTAATTGTAACGTTCAGGGCCTCCTAATGACGATGGAACACTCAAATTGCTTCGAGATTCAATACATCGTCCTCCAGCCGACTTGTGTCCATGGGTCTATTGCGGCTTCGGTCACCTTATTGTCGTTCTCCTGTGAGTCTAGATTTTCGAATCCGACGCAAAACTGATAGTTAATTGTAACGTTCCGACCCCGCTATCGGCGATGAAACACACAAATTGCGTCGCGATTCAATACATCGTCCTCCAGCCGACTTGTCTCCAAGAGCCTATTGCTGCCTCGGGCACCTTATGGTCCGTCTCCTGTTAGTCTAGATTTTCGGATCCGACGCAAAACTGATCTTTTATTGTAACATTCAGGGCCTCCTAATGACGATGGAACACTCAAATTGCGTAGAGATTCAATACATCGTCCTCCAGCCGACTTGTCTCCATGAGTCTATTGCTTCCTCGGTCACCTTATGGTCGTTCTCCTGTGGGTGAAGATTTTCGAATCCGACGCAAAACGGACTGTAAATTGTAACGTTCCCAACCTGCTATCGACGATGGAACACACAAATTGCGTCACGATTCAATACATCGTCCTCCAGCCGACTTGTATTCAAGTGCTGCTTCGGGCACCTTATGGTCCGTCACCTGTGAGTCTAGATTTTCGAATCCGACGCAAAACTGTCAGTTCATTGTAACGTTCAGGGGCTCCTAATGACGATGGAACACTCAAATTGCGTCGAGATTCAATACATCGTCCTCCAGCCGACTTACATCCAAGGGGATATTGCTGCTTCGGGCACAGCATTGTCCGTGTCCTGTGAGTCGAAATTTTCAAATCCGACGCAAAACTGATGGTTAATTGTAACGTTGAGGGCCTCCTAATGACGATGGAACACACAAATTGCGTCGCGATTCAATACACTGTCTTCCAGTCGACTTGTCCCCAAGGATCTATTACTGCCTCGGGCAACTTGTGGTCGTTCTCCTGTGAGTCTAGATTTTCGAATCCGACGAAAAACTGATAGTCAATTGTAATGTTTAGCGTCTCCTAATGAGGATGGAACACTCAGATTGCGTCGAGATTCAATACATCGTCCTCCAGCCGACTTACCTCCAAGGGGATATTGCTGCTTCGGGCACCGCATTGTCCGTGTCCTGTGAGTCTAGATTTTCGAATCCGACGCAAAACTGTCAGTTCATTGTAACATTCAGGGCCTCCTAATGACGATGGAACACTCAAATTGCGTCGAGATTCAATACATCGTCCTCCAGCCGACTTGTCTCCAACGGGATATTGCTGCCTCGGGCACCATATGTTCCGTCTCCTGTGAGTCTTGATTTTCGAATCCGACGCAAAAGTGATGGTTAATTGTAACGTTCAGGGCCTTCTAATGACGATGGATCACTCAAATTGCGTCGCGATTCAATACATCGTCCTCCAACCGACTTGTCTCCAAGGGTCTATTGCTGCCTATGGCACCTTATTGTTGTTCTCCTGTGGGTCTAGTATTTCGAATCCTGCGAAAAATTGATAGTTAATTGTAACGTTAAGGGTCTCCTAATGACGATGGAACACTCAAATTGCGTCGAGATTCAATACATCGTCCTCCAGCCGACTTGTGTCCATGGGTCTATTGCGGCCTCGGACATCTTATTGTCGTTCTCCTGTGGGTCTAGATTCTCGAATCCGACGCATAACTGATAGTTAATTGTAACGTTCAGGGCCTCCTAATGACGATGGAACACTCGAATTGCGTCGAGATCCATTACAACGTCCTCCAGCGACTTGTTTCCAAAGGGAAATTGCTGCCGCGGGCACCGTGAGTCTAGATTTTCGAATCCGACGCAAAACTGTTAGTTAATTATAACGTTCAGGGCCTACTAATGTCGATGGAACATTCAAATTGCATCGCGATTCAATACTTCGTCCTCCAGCCGACTTGTCTCCAAGGGTATATTGCTGCCTCGGGCACCTTATAGTCGTTCTCCTGTGAGTCTAGATTTTCGAATCCGACGCAAAACTGATAGTTAATTGTAACGTTCAGTGCCTCCTAATGACGATGGAACACTCAAATTGCGTCGAGATTCAATACATCGTCCTCCAGCCGACTTGTCTCCAAGGAGATATTGCTGCCTCGGGTACCTCATTGTCCGTGTCCTTTGAGTCGAAATTTTCAAATCCGACGCAAAACTGATGGTTCATTGTAACGTTCAGGGCCTCCTAATGACGATGGAACTATCAAATTGCGTCGCGATTCAATACATTGCCTTCCAGCCGACTTGTCTCCAAGGATCTATTGCTGCCTCGGGCAACTTATGGTCGTTCTCCTGTGAGTCTAGATTTTTGAATCCGACGAAAAACTGATAGTTATGTGTAACGTTCAGCGCCTCCTAATGACGATTCAATACATCGTCCTCCAGCCGACTTGTCTCCAAGGGTCTATCGCTGCCTAGGGCACCTTATGGTCGTTCTCCTGTGAGTCTAGATTTTCGAATCCGGCGCAAAACTGATGTTTTATTGTGACATTCAGGGCCTCATAATGACGATGGATCACTCAAATTGCGTAGAGATTCAATACATCGTCCTCCAGCCGACATGTCCCCATGAGTCTATTGCTGCCTCGGTCACCTTATGGTCGTTCTCCTGTGAGGGCAGATTTTCGAATCCGACGCAAAACGGACTGTAAATTGTAACGTTCCCAACCTGCTAACGACGATGGAACACACTAATTGCGTTACGATTCGATACATCGTCCTCCAGCCGACTTGACTACAAGGGGATATTGCTGCCTCGGGCACCTCATTGTCCGTGTCCTGTGAGTGGAAATTTTCAAATCCGACGCAAAACTGATGGTTAATTGTAACGTTCAGGGCCTCCTAATGACGATGGAACACTGAAATTGCTTCGAGATTCAATACATCGTCCTCCAGCCGACTTGTCCCCATGGGTCTATTGCGGCTTCGGTCACCTTATTGTCGTTCTATTGTGAGTCTAGATTTTCGAATCCGACGCAAAACTGCTAGTTAACTGTACCCTTCAGGGCCTCCTAATGACGATGGGACAGTCAAATTGCGTCGAGATTCAATACATCGTCCTCCAGCCGACTTGTCTCCAAGGGTCTACTACTGCCTAAGGCACCTTATGGTCGTAAGCCTGTGAGTCTAGATTTTCGAATCCAGCGCAAAACCGATAGTTAATTGTAATGTTCAGGGCCTCCTAATGACGATGGAACACTCAAATTGCGTCGAGATCCATTACACCGTCCTCCAGCCGACTTGTTTCCAAGGGGAAATTGTTGCCGCGTGCTCCGTGAGTCTAGATTTTCGAATCCGACGCAAAACTGATAGTTAATTGTAACGTTCAGTGCCTCCTAATGACGATGGAACACCCAAATTGCATCGCGATTCAATACATCGTCCTCCAGGCGACTTGTCTCCAAGGCTCTATTGCTGCCTCGGGCACCTTATGGTCGTTCTCCTGTGAGACTAGATTTTCGAATACGACGAAAAACTGATAGTTAATTGTAACGTTCAGCGCATCCTAATGACGATGGAACACTCAGATTGCGTCGAGGTTCAATACATCATCCTCCAGCCGACTTGTCTCCAAGGGGATATTGCTGCTTCGGGCACCTTATGGTCCGACGCAAAACTGATGGTTAATTGTAACGTTCAGGGCCTCCTAATGACGATGGAACACTCAAATTGCTTCGAGATTCAATACATCGTCCTCCAGCCGACTAGTCTCCATGGGTCTATTGCGGCCTCGGTCACCTAATGTCCGTTCTCCTATGAGTCTAGATTTTCGAATCCGACGCAAAACTGATGGTTAATTGTAATGTCCGACCCCGCTAACGACGATGGAACACACATTGCGTCGCAATTCAATACACCGTCCTCCAGCCGACTTGTTTCCAAGGGGAAATTGCTGCCGCGGGCACCGTGATTCTAGATTTTCGAGTCCGACGCAAAACAGATAGTTAATTGTATGTAATGTTCAGTGCCACCTAATGAAGATGGAACACCCAAATTGCATCGCGATTCAATACATCGTCCTCCAGTCGACTTGTCTCCAAGGGTTTATTGCTGCCTCGGGCCCCTTATGGTCGTTCTCCTGTGAGTCTAGATTTTCGAATACGACGAACAACTGATAGTTAATTGTATCGTTCAGCGCCTCCTAATGACGATGGAACACTCAGATTGCGTCGAGATTCAATACATCATCCTCCAGCCGACTTGTCTCCAAGGGGATATTGCTGCTTCGGGCACCTTATGGTCCGACGCAAAACTGATGGTTAATTGTAACGTTCAGGGCCTCCTAATAACGATGGAACACTCAAAGCGCGTCGCAATTCAATTCATCGTCCTCCAACCGACTTGTCTCCAAGGGTCTATTGCTGCCTATGGCACCTTATGGTTGTTCTCCTGTGGGTCTAGTATTTCGAATCCGGCGTAATACTGATAGTTATTTGTAACGTTAAGGGCCTCCTAATGACGATGGAACACTCAAATTGCTTCGAGATTCAATACATCGTCCTCCAGCCGACTTGTCCCCATGGGTCTATTGCGGCTTCGGTCACCTTATTGTCGTTCTATTGTGAGTCTAGATTTTCGAATCCGACGCAAAACTGATGGTTAACTGTACCCTTCAGGGCGTCCTTATGACGATGGGACAGTCAAGTTGCGTCGAGATTCAATACATCGTCCTCCAGCCGACTTGTCTCCAAGGGTCTACTACTGCCTAAGGCACCTTATGGTCGTATTCCTGTGAGTCTAGATTTTCGAATCCAACGCAAAACCGATAGTTAATTGTAATGTTCAGGGCCTCCTAATGACGATGGAACACTCAAATTGCGTCGAGATCCATTACACCGTCCTCCAGCCGACTTGCTTCCTTGGGGAAATTGCTGCCGCGTGCTCCTTTATTCTAGATTTTCGAATCCGACGCAAAACTGATAGTTAATTGTAACGTTCAGTGCCTCTTAATGACGATGGAACAACCAAGTTGCAACGCGATTCAATACATCGTCCTCCAGCCGACTTGTCTCCAAGGGTCTATTGCTGCCTCGGGCACCTTATGGTCGTTCTCCTGTGAGTCTAGATTTTCTAATACGACGAAAAACTGATAGTTAATTGTAACGTTCAGCTCCTCCTAATGAAGATGGAACACTCAAATTGCGTCGAGATTCAATACATCGTCCTCCAGCCGACTTGTCTCCAACGGGATATTGCTGCCTCGGGCACCATATGTTCCGTCTCCTGTGAGTCTTGAATTTCGATTCCGACGCAAAAGTGATGGTTAATTGTAACGTTCAGGGCCTTCTAATGACGATGGATCACTCAAATTGCGTCGCGATTCAATACATCGTCCTCCAACCGACTTGTCTCCAAGGGTCTATTGCTGCCTATGGCACCTTATTGTTGTTCTCCTGTGGGTCTATTATTTCGAATCCTGCGTAAAATTGATAGCTAATTGTAACGTTAAGGGTCTCCTAATGACGATGGAACACTCAAATTGCGTCGAGATTCAATACATCGTCCTCCAGCCGACTTGTGTCCATGGGTCTATTGCGGCCTCGGTCATCTTATTGTCGTTCTCCTGTGGGTCTAGATTCTCGAATCCGACGCATAACTGATAGTTAATTGTAACGTTCAGGGCCTCCTAATGACGATGGAACACTCAAATTGCGTCGAGATCCATTACAACGTCCTCCAGCGACTTGTTTCCAAAGGGAAATTGCTGCCGCGGGCACCGTGAGTCTAGATTTTCGAATCCGACGCAAAACTGATAGTTAATTGTAACGTTCAGGGCCTCCTAATGTCGATGGAACATTCAAATTGCATCGCGATTCAATACTTCGTCCTCCAGACGACTTGTCTCCAAGGGTCTATTGCTGCCTCGGGCACCTTATGGTCGTTCTCCTGTGAGTCTAGATTTTCGAATCCGACGCAAAACTGATAGTTAATTGTAACGTTCAGGGCCTCTTAATGACGATGGAACACTCAAATTGCGTCGAGATTCAATACATCGTCCTCCAGCCGACTTGTCTCCAAGGAGATATTGCTGCCTCGGGCACCTCATTGTCCGTGTCCTTTGAGTTGAAATTTTCAAATCAGACGCAAAACTGATGGTTCATTGTAACGTTCAGGGCCTCCTAATGACGATGGAACTATCAAATTGCGTCGCGATTCAATACATTGTCTTCCAGCCGACTTGACTCCAAGGATCTATTGCTGCCTCGGGCAACTTATGGTCGTTCTCCTGTGAGTCTAGATTTTCGAATCCGGCGCAAAACTGATGTTTTATTGTGACATTCAGGGCCTCATAATGACGATGGAACACTCAAATTGCGTAGAGATTCAATACATCGTCCTCCAGCCGACATGTCCCCATGAGTCTATTGCTGCCTCGGTCACCTTATGGTCGTTCTCCTGTGAGGGCAGATTTTCGAATCCGACGCAAAACGGACTGTAAATTGTAACGTTCCCAACCTGCTAACGACGATGGAACACACAAATTGCGTTACGATTCAATACATCGTCCTCCAGCCGACTTGTCTGCAAGTGTCTATTGCTGCTTCGGGCACCTTATGGTCCGTCACCTGTGAGACTAGATTTTCGAATCCGACGCAAAACTGTCAGTTAATTGTAACTTTCAGGGCCTCCTAATGACGACGGTACACTCAAATTGCGTCGAGATTCGATACATCGTCCTCCAGCCGACTTGAATACAAGGGGATATTGCTGCCTCGGGCACCTCATTGTCCGTGTCCTGTGAGTGGAAATTTTCAAATCCGACGCAAAACTGATGGTTAATTGTAACGTTCAGGGCCTCCTAATGACGATGGAACACTGAAATTGCTTCGAGATTCAATACATCGTCCTCCAGCCGACTTGTCCCCATGGGTCTATTGCGGCTTCGGTCACCTTATTGTCGTTCTATTGTGAGTCTAGATTTTCGAATCCGACGCAAAACTGCTAGTTAACTGTACCCTTCAGGGCCTCCTAATGACGATGGGACAGTCAAATTGCGTCGAGATTCAATACATCGTCCTCCAGCCGACTTGTCTCCAAGGGTCTACTACTGCCTAAGGCACCTTATGGTCGTAAGCCTGTGAGTCTAGATTTTCGAATCCAGCGCAAAACCGATAGTTAATTGTAATGTTCAGGGCCTCCTAATGACGATGGAACACTCAAATTGCGTCGAGATCCATTACACCGTCGTCCAGCCGACTTGTTTCCAAGGGGAAATTGCTGCCGCGTGCTCCGTGAGTCTAGATTTTCGAATCCGACGCAAAACTGATAGTTAATTGTAACGTTCAGTGCCTCTTAATGACGATGGAACACCCAAATTGCATCGCGATTCAATACATCGTCCTCCAGGCGACTTGTCTCCAAGGGTCTATTGCTGCCTCGGGCACCTTATGGTCGTTCTCCTGTGAGTCTAGATTTTCGAATACGACGAAAAACTGATAGTTGATTGTAACGTTCAGCGCATCCTAATGACGATGGAACACTCAGATTGCGTCGAGGTTCAATACATCATCCTCCAGCCGACTTGTCTCCATGGGGATATTGCTGCTTCGGGCACCTTATGGTCCGACGCAAAACTGATGGTTAATTGTAACGTTCAGGGCCTCCTAATGACGATGGAACACTCAAAGCGCGTCGCAATTCAAAACATCGTCCTCCAACCGACTTGTCTCCAAGGGTCTATTGTTGCCTATGGCACCTTATTTTTATTCTCCTGTGGGTCTAGTATTTCGAATCTGGCGTAATACTGATAGTTATTTGTAACGTTAAGGGCCTCCTAATGACGATGGAACACTCAAATTGCTTCGAGATTCAATACATCGTCCTCCAGCCGACTAGTCTCCATGGGTCTCTGCGGCCTCGGTCACCTAATGTCCGTTCTCCTGTGAGTCTAGATTTTCGAATCCGACGCAAAACTGATGGTTAACTGTACCGTTCAGGGCGTCCTTATGACGATGGGACAGTCAAGTTGCGTCGAGATTCAATACATCGTCCTCCAGCCGACTTGTC
The DNA here is from genome assembly GCF_021461395.2 of Schistocerca americana. Classification (NCBI taxonomy): domain Eukaryota; kingdom Metazoa; phylum Arthropoda; class Insecta; order Orthoptera; family Acrididae; genus Schistocerca; species Schistocerca americana. The sequence goes on along the minus strand of NW_025725790.1, from coordinate 8,496,806 downwards.
TCCAAGGGTCTACTACTGCCTAAGGCACCTTATGGTCGTATTCCTGTGAGTCTAGATTTTCGAATCCAACGCAAAACCGATAGTTAATTGTAATGTTCAGGGCCTCCTAATGACGATGGAACACTCAAATTGCGTCGAGATCCATTACACCGTCCTCCAGCCGATTTGCTTCCTTGGGGAAATTGCTGCCGCGTGCTCCTTTAGTCTAGATTTTCGAATCCGACGCAAAAGTGATAGTTAATTGTAACGTTCAGTGAATCCTAATGACGATGGAACAACCAAATTGCATCGCGATTCAATACATCGTCCTCCAGCCGACTTGTCTCCAAGGGTCTATTGCTGCCTCGGTCACCTTATGGTCGTTCTCCTGTGAGGGCAGATTTTCGAATCCGACGCAAAACGGACTGTAAATTGTAACGTTCCCAACCTGCTAACGACGATGGAACACACAAATTGCGTTACGATTCAATACATCGTCCTCCAGCCGACTTGTCTCCAAGTGTCTATTGCTGCTTCGGGCACCTTATGGTCCGTCACCTGTGAGACTAGATTTTCGAATCCGACGCAAAACTGTCAGTTAATTGTAACTTTCAGGGCCTCCTAATGACGACGGTACACTCAAATTGCGTCGAGATTCGATACATCGTCCTCCAGCCGACTTGACTACAAGGGGATATTGCTGCCTCGGGCACCTCATTGTCCGTGTCCTGTGAGTGGAAATTTTCAAATCCGACGCAAAACTGATGGTTAATTGTAACGTTCAGGGCCTCCTAATGACGATGGAACACTGAAATTGCTTCGAGATTCAATACATCGTCCTCCAGCCGACTTGTCCCCATGGGTCTATTGCGGCTTCGGTCACCTTATTGTCGTTCTATTGTGAGTCTAGATTTTCGAATCCGACGCAAAACTGCTAGTTAACTGTACCCTTCAGGGCCTCCTAATGACGATGGGACAGTCAAATTGCGTCGAGATTCAATACATCGTCCTCCAGCCGACTTGTCTCCAAGGGTCTACTACTGCCTAAGGCACCTTATGGTCGTAAGCCTGTGAGTCTAGATTTTCGAATCCAGCGCAAAACCGATAGTTAATTGTAATGTTCAGGGCCTCCTAATGACGATGGAACACTCAAATTGCGTCGAGATCCATTACACCGTCCTCCAGCCGACTTGTTTCCAAAGGGAAATTGCTGCCGCGTGCTCCGTGAGTCTAGATTTTCGAATCAGACGCAAAACTGATGGTTAATTGTAACGTTCAGTGCCTCCTAATGACGATGGAACACCCAAATTGCATCGCGATTCAATACATCGTCCTCCAGGCGACTTGTCTCCAAGGGTCTATTGCTGCCTCGGGCACCTTATGGTCGTTCTCCTGTGAGTCTAGATTTTCGAATACGACGAAAAACTGATAGTTAATTGTAACGTTCAGCGCATCCTAATGACGATGGAACACTCAGATTGCGTCCAGGTTCAATACATCATCCTCCAGCCGACTTGTCTCCAAGGGGATATTGCTGCTTCGGGCACCTTATGGTCCGACGCAAAACTGATGGTTAATTGTAACGTTCAGGGCCTCCTAATGACGATGGAACACTCAAAGCGCGTCGCAGTTTAATACATCATCCTCCAACCGACTTGTCTCCAAGGGTCTATTGTTGCCTATGGCACCTTATTTTTATTCTCCTGTGGGTCTAGTATTTCGAATCCGGCGTAATACTGATAGTTATTTGTAACGTTAAGGGCCTCCTAATGACGATGGAACACTCATATTGCTTCGAGATTCAATACATCGTCCTCCAGCCGACTAGTCTCCATGGGTCTATTGCGGCCTCGGTCACCTAATGTCCGTTCTCCTGTGAGTCTAGATTTTCGAATCCGACGCAAAACTGATGGTTAACTGTACCGTTCAGGGCGTCCTTATGACGATGGGACAGTCAAGTTGCGTCGAGATTCAATACATCGTCCTCCAGCCGACTTGTCTCCAAGGGTCTACTACTGCCTAAGGCACCTTATGGTCGTATTCCTGTGAGTCTAGATTTTCGAATCCAACGCAAAACCGATAGTTAATTGTAATGTTCAGGGCCTCCTAATGACGATGGAACACTCAAATTGCGTCGAGATCCATTACACCGTCCTCCAGCCGACTTGCTTCCTTGGGGAAATTGCTGCCGCGTGCTCCTTTAGTCTAGATTTTCGAATCCGACGCAAAACTGATAGTTAATTGTAACGTTCAGTGCCTCCTAATGACGATGGTACAACCAAATTGCATCGCGATTCAATACATCGTCCTCCAGCCGACTTGTCTCCAAGGGTCTATTGCTGCCTCGGGCACCTTATGGTCGTTCTCCTGTGAGTCTAGATTTTCTAATACGACGAAAAACTGATAGTTAATTGTAACGTTCAGCGCATCCTAATGATGATGGAACACTCAGATTGCGTCGAGGTTCAATACATCATCCTCCAGCCGACTTGTCCCCAAGGTGATATTGCTGCATCGGGCACCATATGTTCCGTCTCCTGTGAGTCTTGAATTTCGAATCCGACGCAAAAGTGATGTTTAATTGTAACGTTCAGGGCCTCCTAATGACGATGGGACACTCAAATTGCGTCGCGATTCAATACATCGTCCTCCAACCGACTTGTCTCCAAGTGTCTATTGCTGCTTATGGCTCCTTATGGTTGTTCTCCTACGGGTCTAGTATTTCGAATCCGGCGTAAAACTGATAGTTAATTGTAACGTTAAGGGCCTCCTAATGACGATGGAACACTCAAATTGCGTCGAGATTCAATACATCGTCCTCCAGCCGACTTGTGTCCATGGGTCTACAGCGGCCTCGGTCACCTTGTAGTCGTTCTCCTGTGAGTCTAGATTTTAGAATCCGACGCAAAACTGATAGTTAATTGTAACGTTCCGACCCCGCTAACGACGATGGAACACACAATTTGCATCGCGATTCAATACATCGTCCTCCAGACGACTTGTCTCCAAGAGCCTATTGCTGCCTCGGGCACCTTACGGTCCGTCTCCTGTGAGTCTAGATATTCGAACCCGACGCAAGACTGATAGTTAATTGTAACGTTCAGGGCCTCCTAATGACGATGGAACACTCAAATTGAGTCGCGATTCAATACATCGGCCTCCAGCCGACTTGTCTCCAGGGGTCTATTGCTGCCTGAGGCACCTTATGGTCGTTCTCCAATGAGTCTAGATTTTCGAATCCGACGAAAAACTGATAGTTAATTGTAACGTTCAGCGCCTCCTAATGACGATGGAACACTCAGATTGCGTCGAGATCCAATACATCGTCCTCCATCAGACTTGTCTCCAAGGGGATAATGCTGCTTAGGGCACCTTATAGTCCGACGCAAAACTGATGGTTAATTGTAACGTTCAGGGCCTCCTAATGACGATGGAACACTCAAATTGCGTCGCGATTCAATACATCGTCCTCCAGCCGACTTGTCTCCAAGTGGATATCGCTGCCTCGAGCACCTTATGGTCGTTCTCCTGTGATTCTACATTTTCGAATCCACGCAAAACTGATAGTTAATTGTAACGTTCAAGGCTTCCTAATGACGATGGAACACTCAAATTGCGTCGCGATTCAATACATCATCCTCCAGCGGACTGGTCTCCAATGGGATATTGCTTCCTCGGGCACCTTATGATTCGTCTCCTGTGATTCTATATTTCCGAATCCGACGCAAAAATGATAGTTAATTGTAACGTTCAGCGCCTCCTAATGACGATGGAACACTCAAATTGCCTCGAGATTCAATACATCGTCCTCCAACCGGCTTGCCCCCAAGTGTCTATTGCTGCCTGTGGAACCTTATGGTCGTTCTCCTATGGGTCTAGATTTTCGACTCCGACGAAAAACAGATAGTTAATTGTAACGTTCAGAGCCTCCTAATGTCGATGTAACACTCAAATTGAGTCGAGATTCAATACATCGTCCTCCAGCCAAGTTGTCTCCAAGGGGATATCGTTGCGTCGGGCTCATTATGGTCCGTCTCCTGTGATTCTACATTTTCGAATCCGACGCAAAACTTAAAGTTAATTGTAACGATCAGGGCCTCCTAAAAACGATGGTGCACTCAAATTGCGGCGCGATTCAATACATCGTCCTCCAGCGGACTGGTCTCCAAAGGGATATTGCTGCCTCTTGCACCTTATGATCGTTCTCCAGTGAGTCTAGATTTTCGAATCCGACGCATAACTGATATTCAAATCCAACGTTCAGCGCCTCCTAATGACGATGGAACACTCAAATTGCATCGAGATTCAATACATCGTCCTCCAGCCTACTTGTTTCGAAGGTGATATTGCTGCGTCGGGCACCATATGGTCCGTCTCCTGTGATTCTACATTTTCGAATCCACGCAAAACTGATAGTTAATTGTAACGTTCAGTGCCACCTAATGACGAAGGAACACTCAAAATGCATCGCAATTCAATACATCGTCCTCCAGCCGACTTGTCTCCAAGGGTCTATATCTGCCTCGGGCACCTTATGGTCGTTCTCCTGTGAGTTAGATTTTCGAATCCGACGCAAAACTGATTGTTAATTGTAACATTCAGGGCCTCCTAATGACGATGGAACACTCAAATGCGTCGAGATTCAATACATCGGCCTCCAGCTGACTTGTCTCCAAGGGTCTATTGCTGCCTCGGGAACCTTATGGTCGTTCTCCTGTGGGTTTAGATTTTCGAATCCGAGGCAATACTGATAGTTAATTGTAACGTTCCTAATGACGATGGGACACTCAAATTGCGTCGCGATCCAATACATCGTCCTCCAGCCGACTTGTCTCCAAGGGTCTATTGATGCCTCGGGCACAATAAGATCGTACCCCTGTGAATAGATTTACGAATAAGACGCTAAAATGGTAGTTAATTGTACCATTCAGGGCCTCCAATAGACGATGGAACACTCAAATTGCGTCGCGATTCAATACATCGGCCTCCAGCCGACTTGTATCCAAGGGTCTATTGCTGCCTCTTGCACCATATGATCGTTCTCCTGTGAGTCTAGATTTTCGAATGCGTCGCAAAACTGATAGTTAATTGTAAAGTTCAGGGTTTCCTAATGACAATGGAACTGTCAAATTGCGTCGAGATTCAATACATCGTCCTCCAGCCAACTTGTCTCCATGGGGATATTGCTGCCTCGGGCACCTTATGGTCGTTCTCCTTAGATTTTCGAATCCGACGCAAAACTGATAGTTAATTGTAACGTTAAGGGCCTCCAAATCACGATGGAACACTCAAATCGCGTCGCAATTCAATACATCGTCCTCCAACCGACTTGTCTCCAAGGGTCTATTGCTGCCTATGGCACCTTATGGTTGTTCTCCTGTGGGTCTAGTATTTCGAGTACGGCGTAAAACTGATAGTTAATTAGGGCGTCCTAATGACGATGGAACACTCAAATTGCTTCGAGATTCAATACATCGTCCTCCAGCCGACATGTCTCCATGGGTCTATTGCGGCATCGGTCACCTTATTGTCGTTCTCCTGTGAGTCTAGATTTTCGAATCCGACGCAAAACTGATAGTTAACTGTACCCTTCATGGTCTCCTAATGACCATGGGACAGTCAAATTGCGTCGAGATTCAATACATCGTCCTCCAGCCGACTTGTCTCCAAGGGTCTACTACTGCCTAAGGCACCTTATGGTCGTTCTCCTGTGAGTCTTGATTTTCGAATCCGTCGCAAAACTGATGGTTTATTGTGACATTCAGGGCCTCCTAATGACGATGGAACACTCAAATTGCGTATAGATTCAATACATCGTCCTCCAGCCGACATGTCTCCATGAGTCTATTGCTGCCTCGGTCACCTTATGGACGTTCTCCTGTGAGGGTAGATTTTCGAATCCGACGCAAAACAGACTGTAAATTGTAACGTTCCCAACCTGCTAACGGCGATGGAACACACAAATTTCGTTACGATTCAATACATCGTCCTCCAGCCGACGTGTCTCCAAGTGTCTATTGCTGCTTCGGGCACCTTATGGACCGTCACCTGTGAGACTAGATTTTCGAATCCGACGCAAAACTGTCAGTTAATTGTAACGTTCAGGGCCTCCTAATGACGACGGAACACACAAATTGCGTCGAGATTCAATACATCGTCCTCCAGCCGACTTGACTACAGGGGGATATTCCTGCCTCGGGCACCTCATTGTCCGTGTCCTGTGAGTCGAAATTTTCAAATCCGACGCAAAACTGAAGGTTAATTGTAACGTTCAGGGCCTCCTAATGACGATGGAACACTCAAATTGCTTCGAGATTCAATACATCGTCCTCCATCCAACTTGTCTCCAAGGGTATATTGCAGCCTCTTGCACCTCATGGTCCGTATCCTGTGAGTCGAAATTTTCAAATCCGACGCAAAACTGATGTTTAATTGTAACGTTCAGGGCCTCCTAATGACGATGGAACACTCAAATTGCGTCGCGAATCAATACATCGTCTTCCAGCCGACCTGTCTATAAGGATCTATTGCTGCCTCGGTCAACTTATGGTCGTTCTCTTGTGAGTCTAGATTTTCGAATCCGACGAAAAACTGATAGTTCATTCTAACGTTCAGCGCCTCCTAATGGCTATGGAACACACAGATTGCGTCGAGATTCAATACATCGTCCTCCAGCCGACATGTCTCCAAGGGTCTATTGCTGCCTGTGGCTCCTTATGGTGGTTCTCCTGACAGTCTAGATTTTTGAATCCGACGCAAAACTGTTAGTTAATTGTAACGTTCAGGGCCTCCTAATGACGATGGAACACTCAAATTGAGTCGCGATTCAATACATCGGCCTCCAGCCGATTTATCTCCAGGGGTCTGTTGCCGCCTCGGGCACCTTATGGTCGTTCTCCTGTGAGTGTAGATTTTCGAATCCGACGCAAAACTGATGGTTTATTGTAACATTCGGGGCCTCCTAATGACGATGGAACACTCAAATTGCGTAGAGATTCAATACATCGTCCTCCAGCCGACTTGTCTCCAGGGGTCTACTACTGCCTAAGACACCTTATGGTCGTTCTCCTGTGAGTCTTGATTATCGAGTCCGTCGCAAAACTGATGGTTTATTGTGACATTCAGGGCCTCCTAATGACGATGGAACACTCAAATTGCGTATAGATTCAATACATCGTCCTCCAGCCGACATGTCTCCATGAGTCTATTGCTGCCTCGGTCACCTTATGGACGTTCTCCTGTGAGGGTAGATTCCCGAATCCGACGCAAAACAGACTGTAAATTGTAACGTTCCCAACCTGCTAACGACGATGGAACACACAAATTGCGTTACGATGCAATACATCGTCCTAAAGCCGACGCCTCTCCAAGTGTCTATTGCTGCTTCGGGCACCTTATGGACCGTCACCTGTGAGACTAGATTTTCGACTCCGACGCAAAACTGTCAGTTAATTGTAACGTTCAGGGCCTCCTAATGACGACGGAACACACAAATTGCGTCGAGATTCAATACATCGTCCTCCAGCCGACTTGACTACAGGGGGATATTCCTGCCTCGGGCACCTCATTGTCCGTGTCCTGTGAGTCGAAATTTTCAATTCCGACGCAAAACTGATGGTTAATTGTAACGTTCAGGGAATCCTAATGACGATGGAACACTCAAATTGCTTCGAGATTCAATACATCGTCCTCCATCCAACTTGTCTCCAAGGGTATATTGCAGCCTCTTGCACCTCATGGTCCGTATCCTGTGAGTCGAAATTTTCAAATCCGACGCAAAACTGATGTTTAATTGTAACGTTCAATGCCTCCTAATGACGATGGAACACTCAAATTGCGTCTCGAATCAATACATCGTCTTCCAGCCGACCTGTCTATAAGGATCTATTGCTGCCTCGGGCAACTTATGGTCGTTCTCTTGTGAGTCTAGATTTTCGAATCCGACGAAAAACTGATAGTTAATTCTAACGTTAAGCGCCTCCTAATGGCTATGGAACACTCAGATTGCGTCGAGATTCAATACATCGTCCTCCAGCCGACATGTCTCCAAGGGTCTATTGCTGCCTGTGGCTCTTTATGGTGGTTCTCCTGACAGTCTAGATTTTCGGATCCGACGCAAAACTGTTAGTTAATTGTAACGTTCAGGGCCTCCTAATGACGATGGAACACTCAAATTGAGTCGCGATTCCATACATCGGCCTCCAGCCGATTTATCTGCAGGGGTCTGTTGCCGCCTCGGGCACCATATGGTCGTTCTCCAATGAGTCTAGATATTCGAATCCGACGCAACACTGGTAGTTAATTGTACCCCTCAGGGCCTCCTAATGACGATGGGACAGTCAAATATGCGTCGAGATTCAATACATCGTCCTTCAGCCGACTTGTCTCCAAGGGTCTACTACTGCTTAAGGCACCTTATGGTCGTTCTCCTGTGAGTGTAGATCTTCGAATCCGACGCAAAACTGATGGTTAATTGTAACGTTCAGCGCCTCCTAATGACGATGGAACACTCAGAATGCGTCGAGATTCAATACATCGTCCTGCAGCAGACTTGTCTCCAAGGGAATAATGCTGCTTAGGGCACCTTATGGTCCGACGCAAAACTGATGGTTAATTTTAACGTTCAGGGCCTCCTAATGACGATGGAACACTCAAATTGCGTCGCGATTCAATACATCATCCTCCAGCGGACTGGTCTCCAAGTGGATATTGCTGCCTCGGGCACCTTATGATTCGTCTCATGTGAGTCTAGATTTTCGAATCCGACGCAAAAATGATAGTTAATTGTATCGTTCAGCTCATCCTAACGACAGTGGAACACCAAATTGCGTCGAGAGTCAATATATCGTCATCCAGGCGACTTGTCTACAAGGGGATATTGCTGCCCGGGCTCCATGTGGTCCGTCTCCTGTGAGTCTAGATTTTCGAATCCGACGAAAAACTGATAGTTTATTGTACCATTCAGGGCCTCCTAATGACGATGGAACACTCAAAATGCGTCGCAATCCAATACATCGACCTCTAGCCGACTTGTCTCCAAGGGTCTATTGCTGCCTCTTGAACCTTATGATCGTTCTCCTGTGAGTTTAGATTTTCGAATGCGACGCAAAACTGATAGTTAATTGTAACGCTCAGGGCTTCCTAATGACGATGGAACACTCAAAATCCGTCGAGAGTCAATACATCGTACTCCAGCCGACTTGTCTCCATGGGGATAATGCTGCCTCTAGCACCTTATGGTCGTTCTCCAATGAGTCTAGATTATCGAATCCGACGCATAACTGATAGTCAATTCCAACGTTCAGCGCCTCCTATTGACGATGGAGCACTCAAATTGCATCGAGATTCAATACATCGTCCTCCAGCCGACTTGTTTAGAAGGTGATATTGCTGCCTCGGGCACCATATGGTCCGTCTCCTGTGATTCTACATTTTCGAATCCACGCAAAACTGACAGTTAATTGTAACGTTCAGTGCCTCCTAATGACGAAGGAACACTCAAACTGCTTCGCAATTCAATACATCGTCCTCCACCCGACTTGTCTCCAAGGGTCTATATCTGCCTCGGGCATCTTATGGTCGTTCTCCTGTGAGTTAGATTTTCGAATCCGACTCAAAACTGATTGTTAATTGTAACGTTCAGGGCCCCCGAATGATGATGGAACACTCAAATTGCGTCGAGATTCAATACATCGGCCTCCAGCTGACTTGTCTCCAAGGGTCTATTGCTGCCTCGGGCACATTATGCTCGTTCTCCTGTGAGTCTAGATTTTCGAATCCGACGCAAAACTGATTGTTAATTGTAACGCTCAGGGCCTTCTAATGACGATGGGACACTCAAATTGCGTCGCGATCCAATACATCGTCCTCCAGCCGACTTGTCTCCAAGGGTCTATTGATGCCTCGGGCACCTTAAGATCGTTCCCCTGTGAATAGATTTTCGAATCTGACGCTAAAATGATAGTTAATTGTAACGTTCAGCGCCTCCTAATGACGATGGAACACTCATATTGCGTCAAGAGTCAATACATCGTCCTCCAGCCGACTTGTCTACAAGGGGATATTGCTGCCTCGGGCTCCATGCGGTCCGTCTCCTGTGAGTCTAGATTTTCGAATCCGACGCAAAAATGATAGTTAATTGCAACGTGCAGGGCTCCTAATGACGATGGAACACTGAAATTGCGTCGAGATTCAATACATCGGCCTACAGCCGACTTGTCTCCAAGGGTCTAGTGCTGCCACGGGCACCTTATGGTCGTTCTCCTGTGAGTCTAGATTTTTAAATCCGACGCAAAACTGATTGTTAATTGTAACGTTCAGGGCCTCCTAATGACGATGGAACATTCAAATTGCGTCGAGAGTCAATACATTGGCCTCCAGCCGACTTATCTCCATGGGTCTATTGCTGCCTCGGGCACCTTATGGTCGTTCTCCTGTGAGTCTAGATTTTCCAATCCGAGGCAATACTGACTGTTAATTGTAACGTTCCTAATGACGCAAGGTCACTCAAATTGCGTCGCGATCGAATACATCGTCCTCCAGCCGACTTGTCTCCAAGTGTCTACTGATGCCTCGGGCACCTTATGATCGTTTTCTGTGAATAGATTTTCGAATCCGACGCAACAATGATAGTTAATTGTAACGTTCAAGACATCCTAATGACGATGGAACACCGAAATTGCGTCGAGATTCAATACTTCGGCCTCCAGGTCTTCTAGGGTCTATTGCTGCCTCGGGCACCACATGGTCCGTCTCCTGTGATTCTACATTTTCGAATCCGACGCAAAACTTATAGTTAATTAATACGTTCAGGGCCTCCTAATGACGAAGGAGCACTCAAATTGCGTCGCGATTCAATACATTGTCCTCCAGCGGACTGGTCTCCAAGGAGATATTGCTGCCTCGGGCACCTTATGGTCTGTCTCCAGTGAATCTAGATTTTCGAATCCGACGAAAAACTGTTAGTTAATTGTACCATTCAGGGCCTCCTAAAGACGACGGAACACTCAAATTGCGTCGCGATTCAATACATCGTCCTCCAGGCGACTTGTCTCCAAGGGTCTATTGCTGTCTCGGGCTTCTTTTGATCGTTCTCCTGTGAGACTAGATTTTCGAATGCGAAGCAAATCTGATAGTTAATTTTAACGTTCAGGGCTTCCTAATTACGTCGGAACACTCTAATTGCGTCGAGATTCAATACATCGTCCTCCAGCCGACTTGTCTCCATGGGGAAATTGCTGCCTCAGGCACTTTATGGTCGTACTCCTGTGAGTAGAGATTTTCGAATACGACGCAAAACTGATCGTTAATTGTAGCGTTAAGGGCCTCCTAATGACGATGGAACACTGAAATTGCGTCGATATTCAATACATCGTCCTCCAGCCGACTTGTCCTTAAGGGTATTTTGCTGCCTCGGGCACCATATGGTCCGTCTCCTGTGAGTCCGACGCGAAACTGGTAGTTAATTGTAAGTTTCAGGGCCTCCTAATGACTATGGAACACTCAAATTGCGTGGAGATTCAATACATCGTCCTTCAGCCGACTTGTCTGCAAGGGGATATTGCTGCCACGGGCACCATATGGTCCCTCTCCTGTGAGTCTAGATTTTCGAATCCGACGCAAAGATGAAAGTTAATTGTAACGATCAGCGCCTCCTAATGACGATGGAATACTCAAATTGCGTCGAGATTGAATGAATCGTCCTCCAGCAACCTGTCTCCAAGGGGATATAGCTGCCACGGGCACCATATGCTCCGTCTCCTGTGAGTCTAGACTTTCGAATCCGACGCGAAACTGATTGTTAATTGTAACATTCAGGGCCTCCTAATGACGATGGAACACTGAAATTGCGTCGAGATTCAATACATCGTCCATCAGCCGACTTGTCTCCAAGAGTCAATTGCTGCCTCGGCGCCTTATGGTCGTTCTCCTGCGAACTTTCGAATTCGACGCAAAACTGATAGTTAATTGTAACGTTCAGGGCCTCCTAACGACGATGGAACACTGAAATTGCGTTGAGATTCAATACATCGGCCTCCAGCCGACTTGTCTCCAAGGGTCAATTTCTGCCTCGGGCACCATATGGTCGTTCTCCTGAGAGTCTAGAATTTCGAATCCGACGCAAAACTGATTGTTAATTGTAACGTTCAGGGCCTCCTAATGACGATGGGACACTCAAATTGCGTCGCGATCCAATACATCGTCCTCCAGCCGACTTGTTTCGAAGGGTCTATTGATGCATCGGGCACCTTATGATCGATCTCCTGTGAATAGATTTTCGAATCCGACGCTAAAATGATAGTTAATTGTAAAGTTAAGGGCCTCCTAATGACGATGGAACACTCAAATTGCGTCGAGATTCAATCCATCGTCCTTCAGCCGACTTGTCTCCAAACGTCTCTTGCTGCCTCTGGCACCTTATGGTCGTTCTCCTGTGAGTCAAGATTATCGAATCCGACGACAAACGTATAGTTAATTGTAACGTTCAGGACCCCCTAATGACGATGGAACACTCAAATTGCGTCGAGATACAATACATCGGCCTCCAGCCGACTTGTCTCCAAGGGGATATTTCTGCCTCGGGTACCATATGATCCGTCTCCTGTGAGTTTAGATTTTCGAATACGACGCTTAACTGATAGTTAATTGTAACGTTCAGCGCCTCCGAATGACAGTGGAACACTCACATTGCGTCGAGATTCAATACATCGGCCTCCAGCCGACTTGTCTCCAGGGGTCTATAGCTGCCTGTGGCACCTTATGGACGTTCCCCTATGGGTCTAGACGTTCGAATCCGACGCAAAACAGATAGTTAATTGTAACGTTCAGGGCCTCCTAATGACGATGGAACACTCAAATTGCGTCGAGATTCAATACTTCGTCCTTCTGCCGACTTGTCTCCAAGGGTCTGTTGCTGCCTCGGGTACGTTATGGTCGTTCTCCTTTGAGTCTAATTTTTGAATCCGACGCCAAACTGATAGTTAATTGTAACGTTCAGGGCCTCCTAATGACGATGGAACACTCAAATTGCGTCGAGATTCAATACGTCGTCCTCCAGCGGACTTGTCCCCATGGGGATATTTCCGCCTCGAGCACCATATGGTCCGTCTCCTGTGATTCTACATTTTCGAATCCGACGCGATACTGATAGTTAATTGTGACGTTCAGGGCCTCCTAATGACGATGGAACACTGAAATTGTGCCGAGATTCAATACATCGTCCTCCAGCGAACTGTTCTCAAAGGGGATATTGCTGCCTCGGCCACCATATTGTCGATCTCCAGTGAGTCTAGATTTTCGAATCCGACGAAAAACTGATAGTTAATTGTACCACTCAGGTCCTCCTAAAGACGATGGAACACTCAAATTGCGTCGCGATTCAATACATCGTCCTCCAGCCGACTTGTCTCCAAGGGTCTATTGCTGCCTCGGGCACCTTATTATCGTTCTCCTGTGAGTCTAGATTTTCGAATACGACGCAAAAATGAAAGTTAATTGTAACGATCAGCACCTCCTAATGACGATGGAATACTCAAATTGCGTCGAGATTCAATGAATCGTCCTCCAGCAACTTGTCTCCAAGGGGGTATAGCTGCCACGGGCACCATATGGTCGTTCTCCTGGGAGTCTAGATTTTCGAATCCGACGCAAAACTGATTGTTAATTGTAACGTTAAGGGCCTCCTAATGACGATGGAACACTGAAATAGCGTCGAGATTCAATACATCGGCCTCCAGTCGACTTGTCTCCAAGGGGATTTTGCTGCCTCGGGCACCATATGGTCGTTCTACTGTGAGTCTAGATTTTCGAATCCGACGCAAAACTGATTGCCAACTGTAAAGTTCAGGGCCTCCTAATGACGAAGGAACACTCAAATTGCGTCGAGAGTCAATACATTGGCCACCAGCGGAGTTATCCCCATGGGGATATTTCTGCCTTGGGCAACATATGGTCAGTCTCCTGTGATTTTACATTTTCGAATCCACGCAAAACTGATAAATTATTGTAACGTTCAGGGCCTCCTAATGACGAAGGAACACTCAAATTGCATCGCGATTCAATACTTCGTCCTCCAGCGGACTAGTCTCCAATGGAATATTGCTGCCTCGGTCACCTTATGGTCCGTCTCCTGTGATACTACGTTTTCGAATCCGACGCAAAACTTATATTTAATTAATACGTTCAGGGCCTCCTAATGATAATGGAGCACTCAAATTGCGTCGCGATTCAATACATCGTCCTCCAGCGGACTGGTCTTCAAGGGGACATTGCTGCCTCGGGCACGTTATGATCCGTCTCCAGTGAGTCTAGATTTTCGAATTCAACGAAAAACTGATGGTTAATTGTACCATTCAGGGCCTCCTAAAGACAATGGAACACTCAAATTGCGTCGAGATTCAATACATCGGCCTCCAGCCGACTTGTCTCCGAGGGGATATGGCTGCCACGGGCACCTTATAGACGTTCTCCTGTGAGTCTATATTTTCGAATCCGAAGCATAACTGATAGTTAATTGCAACTTTCAGGGCCTCCTAATGACGATGGGACACTCAAATTGCGTCGAAATTCAATACATCGGCCTTAAGCCGAGTTGCTTCCAAGGGTCTATTGCTGCCTCGGGCACCTTATAGACGTTCTCCTGTGAGTCTAGATTTTTGAATCCGACGCATAACTGATAGTTAATTGTAACGTTCAGGGCCTCCAAATGACGATGGAACTCTCAAATTGCGTCGAGATTCAATACCTCGTCCTTTAGCCGACTTGTCTCCAAAAGTCTTTTGCTGCCTCTGGCACCTTGTGGTCGATCTCCTGTGAGTCAAGATTTTCGAATCCGACGAGAAACTTAGAGTTAATTGTAACGATCAGGACCTCCTAATGACAATGGAACACTCAAATTGCGTCGAGATACAAAACATCGGCCTCCAGCCGACTTGTCTCCAAGGGGATATTGCTGCCTCGGGCACCATATGGTCCGTCTCCTGTGAGTCTAGATTTTCGAATCCGACGCAAAACTGATTGTTAATTTTAAAGTTCAGGGCCTCCTAATGACGATGGGACACTCAAATTGCGTCGTCCTCCAGCCGACTAGTCTCCAAGGGTCTATTGATGCCTCGGGCACCTTATGATCGTTCTCCTGTGAATAGATTTTCGAATCCGACGATAAAATGATAGTTAATTGTAACGTTCAGTACCTCCTGATGACGATGGAACACTGAAATTGCATCGAGATTCAGTACATCGTCCTAAAGCCGACATGTCTCCAAGGGGATATTGCTGCCTCGGGCACCATATGGTCCGTCTCCTGTGAGTCCAGATTTTCGAATCCGACGCAAAAATGATGGTTAATTGTAACGTTCAGCGCCTCCTAATGACGATGGAATACTCAAATTGCGTCGCGATTCAATACATCGTCTTCCAGCGGACTGGTCTCCAAGGGGATATTGCTGCCTCTTGCACCTTATGATCGTTCTCCTGTGAGTCTAGATTTCCGAATCCGACGCAAAACTGATTGTTAATTGTAACGCTCAGGGCTTCCTAATGTCGATGGAACACTCAAATTGCGTCGAGATTCAATATATCGTCCTCCAGCCAACTTGTCTCCATGGGGATATTGCTGCCTCGAGCACCTTATTGTCGTTCTCCTGTGAGTCTACATTTTCGAATCCGACGCAAAACTTAAAGTTAATTAACACGTTCAGGACCGCCTAATGACGATGGAACACTCAAATTGCGTCGAGATTCAATGAATCGTGCTCCAGCAACTTGTCTCCAAGGGTCTATTGCTGCCTCGGACACCTTATAGACGTTCTCCTGTGAGTCTAGATTTTCGAATCCGACGCATAACTGATAGTTAATTGTAACGTTCAGGGCCTCCTAATGACGATGGAACACTGAAATTGCGTCGAGATTCAATACATCGGCCTCCAGCCGACTTGTCTCCAAGGGTCTATTGCTGCCTCGGGCACCTTATGGTCGTACTCCTGTGAGTCTAGATTTTCGAATCCGATGCAAGACGGATTGTTAACGGGAACGTTCAGGGCCTCCTAAAGACGATGGAACACTCAAATTGCGTCGACAGTCAATACAGTGGCCTCCAGCCGACTTGTCTCCAAGGGTCTATTGCTGCCTCGGGCACCTTATGGTCGTTCTCCTGTCAGTCTGGTTTTTAGAATCCGACGCATAACTGATTGTTAATTTTAACGTTCAGGGCCTCCTAATAACGATGGGACACTCAAATTGCGTCGCGATCCAATACATCGTCCTCCAGCCGACTTGTCTCCAAGGGTCTATTGATGCCTCGGGCACCTTATGATCGTTCTCCTGTGAATAGATTTTCGAATCCGACGATGAAATGATAATTAATTGTACCGTTCAGGACCTCCTAATGACGATGGAACACTGAAATTGCATCGAGATTCAATACATCGGCCTAAAGCCGACTTGTCTCCAAGGGTCTATTGATGCCTCGAGCACCTTATGGTCGTTCTCCTGTGAATAGATTTTCGAATCCGACGATGAAATGAAAATTAATTGTACCGTTCGGGACCTCCTAATGACGATGGAACACTCAAATTGCGTCGAGATTCAATACGTCGTCCTCCAGCGTACCTGTCTCCATGGGGATATTGCTGCCTCGGGCACCATATGGTCCGTCTCCTGTGATTCTACATTTTCGAATCCACGCAAAACTGATAGTTAATTGTAACGTTCAGGGCCTTCTAATGACGAAGGAACACTCAAATTGCATCGTGATTCAATACTTCGTCCTCCAGGGACTGGTCTCCAAGGGGATATTGCTGCCTCGGGCACCTTATGGTCCGTCTCTAGTGAGTCTAGATTTACGAATCTGACGCAAAACTGATAGTTAATTGTAACGATCAGCGCCTCCCAATGACGATGCATCACTCAAATTGCGTCGAGATTCAATACATCGGTCTCCAGCCGAGTAGTCTCCATGGGTCTATTGCTGCGTCGGGCACCTTATGGTCGTTCTCCTGTGAGTCTAGATTTTCGAATCCGACGCATAACTGATAGTTACTTGTAAATTTCAGCGCCTCCTAATGACGATGGAACACTCAAATTGCGTCGAGATTCAATACATCGTGCGTCAACCGACTTGTCTCCAAGGTGATATTGCTGCCCCAGGCACCAGATGTTCCGTCTCCTGTGAGTCTAGATTTTCGAATCCGACGCGATACTGATAGTTAATTGTAACGTTTAGGGCCTCCTAATGACGATGGAACACTGAAATTGTGTCGAGATTCAAAACATCGTCCTTCAGCCGACTTGTCTCCAAGAGTCTATTGGTGCCTCGGGCACCTTATGGTCGTTCTCCTGTGAGTCTAGATTTTCGAATCCGACGCAAATCTGACAATTAATTATAACGTTACGACTATGCTAATGACGATGGAACTCACAAATTGCGTTGCGTTTCAATACATCGTCCTTCAACCGACATGTCTACATGTGTCTATTGCTGCCTCGGGCACCTTCTCGTCGTTCTCCTGTGAGTCTAGATTTTCCAATCGGACGCGAAACTGATAGCTAATTGTGTCGTTCAGGGCCTCCTAATGACGATGGAACACTCAAATTGCGTCGAGATTCAATAGTTTGTCCTTCAGCCGACTTGCCTCGAAGGGTCTATTGCTGCCTGTGGCACCTAATGGTCGTTCTCCTATGGGTCTAGACTTTCGAATGCGACGCAAAAATGATGGTTAATTGTAACGTTCAGGGCCTCCTAATGACGATGGAGCACTCAAATTGCGTCGAGATTCAACACATCGTCCTCCAGCCGACTTGTCTCTAATGGGATATTGCTGCCTCGGGCACCATATGGTCCGTCTCCTGTGAGTCTAGATTTTCGAAACCGACGCGAAACTCATAGTTAATTGGAACGTTCAGGGCCTCCTAATGGCGATGGAACATACAGATTGCGTCGAGATTCAATACATCGTCCTTCTGCCGAATTGTCTCCAAGAGTCTATTTGCTGCCTCGGACACCTTATGGTCGTTCTCCTTTGAGTATAGATTTTCGAATCCGACGCAAAAATGATAGTTAATTGTAACGTTCAGGGTCTCCTAATGGCGATGGATCACTGAAATTGCGTCGAGATTCAATACATCGGCTTCCAGCCGACTTGTCTCCAAGCGTCTATTGCTTCCTCGGGCACCTTATGGTCGTTCTCCTGTGAGTCTAGACTTTCGAATCCGACGCGAAACTGATAGTTAATTGTAACGTTCAGGGGCTCCTAATGACGATGGAACGCTCAAATTGCGTCAAGATTCAATACATGGCCCTTCAGCCGACTTGTCTCCAAGGGTCTATTGCTGCCTCGGGCACTTTCTGGTCGTCCTCCTGTGAGTCTAGATTTTCGAATCCGACGAAAAACTGATAGTTAATTGTAACATTCAGGGCGTCCTGATGACGATGGAACACTCAAATTGCGTCGGGATTCAATGCATCGTCCTCCAGCCGACTTGTCTTCAAGGGGATATTGCTGCCTCGGGCACCATGTGGTCCGTCTCCTAGTCTAGATTTTCGAATCCGACGCAGAAATGATAGTTAATTGTGTCGTTCATGGCCTTCTAATGACGATGGAACACTCAAATTGCGTCGGGATTCAATGCATCGTCCTCCAGCCGACTTGTCTTCAAGGGGATATTGCTGCCTCGGGCACCATGTGGTCCGTCTCCTAGTCTAGATTTTCGAATCCGACGCAGAAATGATAGTTAATTGTATCGTTCATGGCCTTCTAATGACGATGGAACACTCAAATTGCGTCGAGAGTCAATACATCGTCCTGCAGCCGACTTGTCTACAAGGGGATTTTGCTGTCTCGGGAACCATGTGGTCTGTCTCCTGTGAGTCAAGATTCTCGAATCCAACGCAAAACTGATTGTTAATTGAAACGTTCAGGGCCTGCTAATGACGATAGAACACTCAAATTGCGTCGAGAGTCAATACATCGTCCTGCAGCCGACTTGGCTACAAGGGGATATTGCTGTCTCGGGCACCTTGTGGTCCGTCTCCTGTGAGTCTAGATTTCCGAATCCGACGCAGAACTGATTGTTAATTGTAACGTTCATGGCCTCCTAATGACGATGGAACACTGAAGTTGCGTCGAGATTCAATACTTCGGCCTCCAGCCGACTTGTCTCCAAGGGTCTATTGCTGCCTCGGGCACCTTATGGTCGTTCTCCTGTGAGTTTAGATTTTCGAATCCGACGCAGAAATGATAGTTAATTGAAACGTTCATGGCCTTCTAATGACCATGGAACACTCAAATAGCGTCGAGAGTCAATACATCGTCCTGCAGCCGACTTGTCTAGAAGGGGATAATGCTGTCTCGGGCAACATGTGGTCCGTCTCCTATGAGTCTAGAATTTCGAATCCGACGCAAAACTGATTGTTAATTGTAACGTTCAGGGCCTCCTAATGACGATAGTACACTCAAATTGCGTCGAGATTCAATACATCGGCCTCCAGCCGACTTGTCTCCAAGGGTCTATTGCTGCCTCGGGCACGTTATGGTCGTTCTCCTGTGAGTCTAGATTTTCGAATTCGACGCAGAACTGATGGTTAATTGTAAAGTTCAGAGGCTCCTAATGACGGTGGAACACTGAAATTGCGTCGAGATTCAATACATCGTCCTCCAGCCGACTTGTCACAAAGGGGATATTGCTGCCTCGGGCACCATATGTTCCGTCTCCTGTGAGTCTAGATTTTCGTATCCGACGCAAAACTGATGGTTAATTGTAACGTTCAGGGCCTCCTAATGACGATGGAACACTCAAATAGCGCCTTGATTCAATACATCGTCCTCCAGCCGACTTGTATCCAAGTGTCTATTGCTTTCTAGGGCACCATATGGTCCTCCTGTGAGTGGATTTTCGAATCCGACCCAAAAATAATAGTGAATTGTAACGTTCAGCGCCTCCTAATGACGATGGAACACTCAAATTGCGTCGAGATTCAATGCATCGTCCTCCAGCCGACTTGTCTCCAAGGGGATATTGCTGCCTCGGGCAACATGTGGTCCGTCTCCTAGTCTAGATTTTCGAATCCGACGCAGAAATGATAGTTAATTGTAACGTTCATTGCCTTCTAATGACGATGGAACACTCAAATTGCGTCGAGAGTCAATACATCGTCCTGAAGCCGATTTGTCTACAAGGGGATAATGCTGTCTCGGGCACCATGTGGTCCGTCTCCTGTGAGTCTAGATTTCCGAATCCGACGCTAAAGTGATTGTTAATTGTAACGTTCAGGGCCTCCTAAAGACAATGGAACATTCAAATTGCATCGAGATTCAATACATCGGCCTCAAGCCGAGTTGTCTAGATTTTCGAATCCGACCAAAAACTGATAGTTAATTGTAACATTCAGGGCGTCCTGATGACGATGGAACACTCAAATTGCGTCGCGATCCAATACATCGTCCTCCAGCCGACTTGTATCCAAGGGCCTATTGCTGTCTCGGGCACCATATGGTCCTTCTCTTGTGAGTAGATTCTCGAATCCGACGCTAAAATGATAGTGAATTGTAACGTTCAGCGCCCCCTAATGACGATGGAACACTCAAATTGCATCGAGATTCAATACATCGGTCTCCAGCCAACTTGTCTCCAAGGGTCTATTGCTGCCTCGGGCACCTTATGGTCGTTCTCCTGTGAGGCTAGATTTTCGAATCCGATGAATAACTGATAGTTAATTGTAACGTTCAGCGCCTCCTAATGACGATGGAACACTCAAATGGCGTCGATATTCAATACATCGTCCTCCAGCCGACTTGCCCCCAAGGGGATATTGCTGCCTTGTGCACCATGTGGTCCGTCTCCTGTAAGTCTAGAATTTCGAATCCGAAGCAGAAATGATAGTTAATTGTAACGTTCATGGCCTCCTAATGACTATGGAACACTCAAATTGCGTCGAGATTCAATATATCGACCTCCAGACGACATGTCTCCAAGGGTCTATTGCTGCCTCGGGCACCTTATGGTCGTTCTCCTGTGAGTCTAGATTGTCGAATCCGACGCATAACTGATAGTTAATTGTAACGTTCAGCGCCTCTTAATGACGATGGAACATTCAAATTGCGTCGAGAGTCAATACGTCGACCACCAGCCGACTTATCTACAAGGGGATATTGCTGCCTCGGGCACCATGTGGTCCGTCTCCTGTGAGTCCAGATTTTCGAATCCGACGCATAACTGATAGTCAATTGGCCTGCAAATGACGGTGGAACACTCAAATTGCGTCGAGATTCAATACATCGTCCTCCAGCCGACTTGCTTGAAGGGGATATTGCTGCCTCGGGCACCATGTGGTCCGTCTTCTAGTCTAGATTTTCGAATCCGACGCAGAAATGAAAGTTAATTGTAACGTTCATGGCCTTCTAATGACGATGGAACAGTTAAACTGCGTCGAGAGTCAAAACATCGGCCTCCAGCCAACATGTCTTCAAGGGTCTATTGCTGCCTCGGGCACCTTAAGGTCGTTCTCCTGTGAGGCTAAATTTTCGAATCCGACGAATAACTGATAGTTAATTGTAACGTTCAGCGCCCCCTAATGACGATGGAACACTCAAATTGCGTCGATATTCAATACATCGTTCTCCAGGCGACTTGTCTCCAAGGGGATATTGCTGCCTCGGGCACCATATGTTCCGTCTCCTGTGAGTCTAGATTTTCGTATCCGACGCAAAACTGATGGTTAATTGTAACGTTCAGGGCCTCCTAATGACGATGGAACACTCAAATTGCGTCTTGATTCAATACATCGTCCTCCAGCCGACTTGTATCCAAGTGTCTATTGCTTTCTCGGGCACCATATGGTCCTCCTGTGAGTGGATTTTCGAATCCGACGCAAAAATGATAGTGAATTGTAACGTTCAGCGCCTCCTAATGACGATGGAACACCCAAATTGCGTCGAGATTCAATGCATCGTCCTACAGCCGACTTGTCTCCAAGGGGATATTGCTGCCTCGGGCAACTTGTGGTCCGTCTCCTAGTCTAGATTTTCGAATCCGACGCAGAAATGATAGTTAATTGTAATGTTCATTGCCTTCTAATGACGATGGAACACTCAAATTGCGTCGAGAGTCAATACATCGTCCTGAAGCCGACTTGTCTACAAGGGGATAATGCAGTCTCGGGCACCATGTGGTCCGTCTCCTGTGAGTCTAGATTTCCGAATCCGACGCTAAAGTGATTGTTAATTGTAACGTTCAGGGCCTCCTAATGACGATGGAACTCTCAAATTGCGTCGAGATTCAATACATCGTCCGCCAGCCGACTTGTCTCCAAAGTGAAATTGCTGCCTCGGGCACCATATGGTCCGTCTCCTGTGAGTCTAGATTTTCGAATCCGACGCAAAACTCATAGTTAATTGTTACTTTCAGCGCCTCCTAATGACGATGGAACACTCAAATTGCGTCGAGATTCAGTACATCGTCCTCCAGCCGACTTGTCTCCAAGGGGATATTGCTGTCTCGGGCACCGTATGGTCCTTCTCCTGTTAGTAGATTTTCGAATCCGACGCTAAAATGATAGTTAATTGTAACGTTCAGGGCCTCCTAATGACGATGGAACACTCAAATTGCGTCGAGAGTCAATACATCGCCCTCCAGCCGACTTTTCTAGAAGGGGTTTTTGCTGCCTTGGGCACCATATTGTCCGTCTCCTGTGAGTCTAGATTTTCGAATCCGACGCAAAAATTGTAGTTAATTGTAACGTTCAGGGCCTCCTAATGACGATGGAGCACTCAAATGCGTCGAGATTCAACACATCGTTTTGCAGCCGACTAGTCTCCAATGGGATATTGCTGTCTCGGGCATCATATCGTCCATCTCCTGTGAGTAGATTTTCGAATCCGACGCGAAGCTGATAGTTAATTGTAACGTTCAGGGCCTCCTAATGACGATGGAACACTCAAATTGCGTCGAGATTCAGTACATCGGCCTCCAGACGACATGTCTCCAAGGGTCTATTGCTGCCTCGGGCACCTTATGGTCTTTCTCCTGTGAGTCTAGTTTCTCGAATCCGACGCAAAACTGATTGTTAATTGTAACGTTCGGTGCCTCCTAATGACGTTGGAACACTCAAATTGCGTCGAGATTCAATACATCGGCCTCCAGCCGACTTGTCTCCAAGGGGATAATGCTGCCTCGGGCGCCTAATGGTCGTTCTTCTGTGAGGCTAGATTTTCAAATCAGAGGCAAAACTGATAGTTAATTGTAACGTTCAGGGCCTCCTAATGACGATGGAACACTCTAATTGCGTCGAGATTCAATACATCGTCCTCAAGCCGACTTGTCTCCAAGGTATTGCCGCCTCGGTCACCTTATGATCGTTCTCCTGTGCGTCTAGTTTTTCGAATCCGACGCAAAATTGACATTTAATTATAATGTTACGACTATGCTAACGACGATGGAACACACAAATTGCGTTGCGTTTCTTAATAACGTCCATCAGCCGACTTGTCTCCAAGAGTCTATTGCTGCCTTGCGCACCTTATGGTCACTCTCCTGTGAGTCTAGATTTTCGATTCCGACGCAAAACTGACATTTAATTATAACTTTACGACTATGCTAACGACGATGGAACTCACAAACTGCGTTGCGTTTCTGTACATCGTCCTAAAGACGACTTGTCTCCATGAGTCTATTGCTGAAACGGTCACCTTATGGTCTTTCTCCCGGCAGTCCAGATTTTCGAATCCGACGCAAAACGGACTGTTAATTCTAACGTTCCGACCCTGCTAACGACGATGGCACACACAAATTGCGACGCGATTCAATACACCGTCCTCCAGCCGACTTGTCTCCCAACGGTCTATTACTGCCTCGGTTACCTTATGGTCGTTCACCTGTGAGTCTAAGTTTTCAAATCCGAGGCAAAACTGATAGTTAATTGAAACGTTCAGGGCCTCCTAATGACGATGGAACACTCAAAATGCGTCGAGATTCAATACATTGTCCTCCAGCCGATGCCTTCAAGGGTCTATTGCTGCCTGTGGCACCTTATGGCGTTCTCCCATGGGTCTAGACTTTGGAACCCGACGCAAAACAGATAGTTAATTGTAACGTTCAGGGCCCCCTAATGACGATGGAACACTCAAATTGCGTCGATATTCAATACATCGTTCTCCAGCCGACTTGTCTCCAAGGGGATATTGCTGCCTCGGGCACCATATGTTCCGTCTCCTGTGAGTCTAGATTTTCGTATCCGACGCAAAACTGATGGTTAATTGTAACGTTCAGGGCCTCCTAATGACGATGGAACACTCAAATTGCGTCTTGATTCAATACATCGTCCTCCAGCCGACTTGTATCCAAGTGTCTATTGCTTTCTCGGGCAACATGTGGTCCGTCTCCTAGTCTAGATTCTCGAATCCGACGTAGAAATGATAGTTAATTGTAACGTTCAATGCCTTCTAATGACGATGGAACACTCAAATTGCGTCGAGAGTCAATACATCGTCCTGATGCCGACTTGTCTACAAGGGGATAATGCTGTCTCGGGCACCATGTGGTCCGTCTCCTGTGAATCTAGGTTTCCGAATCCGACGCTAAAGTGATTGTTAATTGTAACGTTCAGGGCGTCCTAAAGACGATGGAACATTCAAATTGCGTCGAGATTCAATACATCGGCCTCAAGCCGAGTTGTCTCCAAGGTATTGCTGCCTCGGTCACCTTATGGTCGTCCTCCTGTGAGTCTAGTTTTTCGAATCCGACGCAAATTGACATTTAATTATAACGTTACGACTATGCTAACGACGATGGAAAACAGGAATTGCGTTGCGATTCTTTACATCGTCCTTCAGCCGACTTGTCTCCAAGAGTCTATTGCTGCCTGTGTCACCTTATGGTCGTTCTCCTATGGGTCTAGACTTTGGAACCCGACGCAAAACAGATAGTTAGTTGTAACGTTCAGGGCCTCCTAATGACGATGGAACACTCAAATTGCGTCGAGATTCAATACATCGTCCGCCAGCCGACTTGTCTCCAAGGTGAAATTGCTGCCTCGATCACCATATGGTCCGTCTCCTGTGAGTCTAGATTTTCGAATCCGACGCAAAACTCATAGCTAATTGTTACTTTCAGCGCCTTCTAATGACGATGGAACACTCAAATTGCGTCGAGATTCAATACATCGTCCTCCAGCCGACTTGTCTCCAACGGGATATTGCTGTCTCGGGCACCATATGGTCCTTCTCCTGTTAGTAGATTTTCGAATCCGACGCTAAAATGATAGTTAATTGTAACGTTCAGGGCCTCCTAATGACGATGGAACACTCAAATTGCGACGAGAGTCAATACATCGCCCTCCAGCCGACTTTTCTAGAAGGGGTTGTTGCTGCCTCGGGCACCATATAGTCCGTCTCCTGTGAGTCTAGATTTTCGAATCCGACGCAAAAATGATAGTTAATTGTAACGTTCAGGGCCTCCTAATGACGTTGGAGCACTCAAATGCGTCGAGATTCAACACATCGTTTTCCAGCCGACTTGTCTCCAATGGGATATTACTGTCTCGGGCACCATATCGTCCATCTCCTGTGAGTAGATTTTCGAATCCGACGCGAGGCTGATAGTTAATTGTAACGTTCAGGGCCTCCTAATGACGATGGAACACTCAAATTGCGTCGAGATTCAATACATCGTCCTTCAGCCGACTCGTCTCTAAGAGTCTTTTGCTGCCTCGGGCACCTTATGGTCGTTTTCCTGTGATCCTAAATTTTCGAATCCGACGCAAAACTGATAGATAATTGTAACATTCAGGGCCTCCTAATGACGATGGAACACTGAAATTACGTCGTGATTAAATACATCGGCATCCAGCTGACTTGTCTCCAAGGGGATATTGCTGCCTCTGGCACCATATGGTCCGTCTCCTGTGAGTCTAGATTTTCGATTCCGACGCGAAACTAATAGTTAATTGTGACGTTCAGGGCCTCTTAATGACGATGGAATACTGAAATTACGTCGAGATTAAATACATCGGCATCCAGCCGACTTGTCTCCAATGGGATATTGCTGCCTGTGGCACCATATGGTCCGTCTCCTGTGAGTCTAGATTTTCGATTCCGACGCGAAACTAATAGTTAATTGTGACGTTCAGGGCGTCCTGATGACGATGGAACACTCAAATTGCGTCGCGATCCAATACATCGTCCTCCAGCCGACTTGTATCCAAGGGTCTATTGCTGTCTCGGGCACCATATGGTCCTTCTCCTGTGAGTAGATGCTCGAATCCGACGCTAAAATGATAGTGAATTGTAACGTTCAGCGCCCCCTAATGACAATGGAATACTGAAATTACGTCGAGATTAAATACATCGGCATCCAGCCGACTTGTCTCCAAGGGGATATTGCTGCCTGTGGCACCATATGGTCCGTCTCCTGTGAGTCTAGATTTTCGATTCCGACGCGAAACTAATAGTTAATTGTGACGTTCAGGGCCTCTTAATGACGATGGAACACTCAAATTGCGTCGAGATTCAATACATGGCCCTTCAGCTGACTTGTCTCCAAGGGTCTTCAAAATTCAAATGGCTCTGAGCACTATGGGACTCAACTGCTGAGGTCATTAGTCCCCTAGAACTTAGAACTAGTTAAACCTAACTAACCTAAGGACATCACAAACATCCATGCCCGAGGCAGGATTCGAACCTGCGACCGTAGCGGTCTTGCGGTTCCACACTGCAGCGCCTTTAACCGCACGGCCACTTCGGCCGGCTTCTCCAAGGGTCTATTGCTGCCTCGGGCACCATATGGTCCTTCTCCTGTGAGTAGATTCTCGAATCCGACGCTAAAATGATAGTGAATTGTAACGTTCAGCGCCCCCTAATGACGATGGAACACTCAAATTGCGTCGAGATTCAATACATCGGCCTCCAGACGACATGTCTCCAAGGGTCTATTGCTGCCTCGGGCACCTTATGGTCGTTCTCCTGTGAGTCTAGATTGACGAATCCGACGCATAACTGATAGTTAATTGTAATGTTCAGCGCCTCCTAATGACGATGGAACACTCAAATTGCGTCGAGAGTCAATACGTCGACCACCAGCCGACTTATCTACAAGGGGATATTGCTGCCTCGGGCACCATGTGGTCCGTCTCCTGTGAGTCTAGATTTTCGAATCCGACGCATAACTGATTGTCAATTGTAACGTTCATGGCCTCCTAATGACGATGGAACACTCAATTTGCGTCGAGATTCAATACATCGGCCTCCAGACGACATGTCTCCAAGGGTCTATTGCTGCCTCGGGCACCTTATGGTCGTTCTCCTGTGAGGCTAGATTTTCGAATCCGACGAATAACTGATTGTTAATTGTAACGTTCAGCGCCTCCTAATGACGATGGAACACTCAAATTGCGTCGATATTCAATACATCGTCCTCCAGCCGACTTGTCTCCAAGGGGATATTGCTGCCTTGGGCACCATGTGGTCAGTCTCCTGTGAGTCTAGATTTTCGAATCCGAAGCAGAAATGATAGTTAATTGTAAAGTTCATGGCCTCCTAATGACGATGGAACACTCAAATTGCGTCGAGATTCAATACATCGGCCTCCAGACGACATGTCTCCAAGGGTCTATTGCTGCCTCGGGCACCTTATGGTCGTTCTCCTGTGAGTCTAGATTGACGAATCCGACGCATAACTGATAGTTAATTGTAATGTTCAGCGCCTCCTAATGACGATGGAACACTCAAATTGCGTCGAGAGTCAATACGTCGACCACCAGCCGACTTATCTACAAGGGGATATTGCTGCCTCGGGCACCATGTGGTCCGTCTCCTGTGAGTCTAGATTTTCGAATCCGACGCATAACTGATAGTCAATTGTAACGTTCATGGCCTCCTAATGACGATGGAACACTCAAATTGCGTCCAGATTCAATACATCGGCCTCCAGACGACTTGTCTCCAAGGGTCTATTGCTGCCTCGGGCACCTTATGGTCGTTCTCCTGTGAGGCTAGATTTTCGAATCCGACGAATAACTGATAGTTAATTGTAACGTTCAGCGCCTCCTAATGACGATGGAACACTCAAATTGCGTCGAGATTCAATACATCGTCCTCCAGCCGACTTGTCTTGAAGGGGATATTGCTGCCTCGGGCACCATGTGGTAAGTCTCCTAGTCTAGATTTTCGAACCCGACGGTGAAATGATACTTAATTGTAACGTTCATGGCCTTCTAATGACGATGGAACAGTTAATCTGCGTCGAGAGTCAAAACATCGTCCTGCAGCCGACTTGTCTACAAGGGAATATTGCTGTCTCGGGCACCATGTGGTCTGTCTCCTGTGAGTCTAGATTTTCGAATCCGACGGAAAACTGATTGTTAATTGTAACGTTCGGGGCCAACTAATGACGATGGAACACTCAAATTGCGTCGAGATTCAATACATCGGCCTCCAGCCGACTTGTCTCCAAGGGGATAATGCTGCCTCGGGCACCTAATGGTCGTTCTCCTGTGAGGCTAGATTTTAAAATCAGAGGCAAAACTGATAGTTAATTGTAACGTTCAGGGCCTCCTAATGACGATGGAACACTCTAATTGCGTCGAGATTCAATACATCGTCCTCAAGCCGACTTGTCTCCAAGGTATTGCCGCCTCGTTCACCTTATGGTCGTTCTCCTGTGCGTCTAGTTTTTCGAATCCGACGCAAAATTGACATTTAATTATAATGTTACGACTATGCTAACGACGATGGAACACACGAATTGCGTTGCGTTTCTTAATATCGTCCATCAGCCGACTTGTCTCCAAGAGTCTATTGCTGCCTTGGGCACCTTATGGTCATTCTCCAGTGAGTCTAGATTTTCGATTCCGACGCAAAACTGACATTCAATTATAACTTTACGATTATGCTAACGATAATGGAACTCACAAATTGCGTTGCGTTTCTGTACATCGTCCTAAAGACGACTTGTCTCCATGAGTCTATTGCTGAAACGGTCACCTTATGGTCTTTCTCCCGGCAGTCCAGATTTTCGAATCCGACGCACAACGGACTGTTAATTCTAACGTTCCGACCCTGCTAACGACGATGGCACACACAAATTGCGACGCGATTCAATACATCGTCCTCCAGCCGACTTGTCTCCAAACGGTCTATTACTTCCTCGGTTACCTTATGGTCGTTCACCTGTGAGTGTAAGTTTTCAAATCCGAGGCAAAACTGGTAGTTAATTGTAACGTTCAGGGCCTCCTAATGACGATGGAACACTCAAAATGCGTCGAGATTCAATACATTGTCCTCCAGCCGATGCCTCCAAGGGTCTATTGCTGCCTGTGGCACCTAATGGCGTTCTCCTATGGGTCTAGACTTTGAACCCGACGCAAAACAGATAGTTAATTGTAACGTTCAGGGCCCCCTAATGACGATGGAATACTCAAATTGCGTCGAGATTCAATACATCGTCCGCCAGCCGACTTGTCTCCAAGGTGATATTGCTGCCTCGGGCACCATATGGTCCATCTCCTGTGAGTAGATTTTAGAATCCGACGCGAAACTGATAGTTAATTGTAACGTTCAGGGCCTCCTAATGACGATGGAACACTCAAATTGCGTCGAAATTCAATACATCGTCCTTCAGCCGACTTGCCTCCAAGGGTCTATTGCTGCCTCGGGCACCTTATAGACGTTCTCCTGTGAGTCTAGATTTTCGAATCCGACGCATAACTGATAGTTAATTGTAAATTTCAGCGCCTCCTAATGACGATGGAACACTCAAATTGCGTCGAGATTCAATACATCGTGCTCCAACCGACTTGTCTCCAAGGTGATATTGCTGCCTCAGGCACCAAATGGTCCGTCTCCTGTGAGTCTAGATTTTCGAATCCGGCGCGATACTGATAGTTAATTGTAACGTTCGGGGCCTCCTAATGACGATGGAACACTCAAATTGTGTCGAGATTCAATACATCATCCTTCAGCCGACTTGTCTCCAAGAGTCTATTGCTGCCTCGTGGACCTTATGGTCGTTCTCCTGTGAGTCTAGATTTTCGAATCCGACGCAAAACTGATAGTTAATTGTAACGTTCAGGGCCTCCTAAAGACGATGGAACACTGAAATTGCGTCGAGATTCAATACATCGGCCTCCAGCCGACTTGTCTCCACGGGTCTATTGCTGCCTCGGGCACCTTATGGTCGTTCTCCTGTGAGTCTAGATTTTCGAATCCGATGCAAGACTGATTGTTAACTGGAACGTTCAGGGCCTCCTAATGACGATGGAACACTCAAATTGCGTCGACAGTCAATACAGTGGCCTCAAGCCGACTTGTCTCCAAGGGGATATTGCTGCCTCGGGCACCTTATGTTCCGTCACCAGTGAGTCTAGATTGTCGAATCCGACGCAAAAATGATAGTTAATTGCAACGTTCAGCGCCTCCTAATGACGATGGAACACTCAAATTGCGTCGAGATTCAATGCATCGTCCTTCAGCCGACTTTCCTCCAAGGGTCTATTGCTGCCTCGGGCACCTTATAGACGTTCTCCTGTGAGTCTAGATTTTCGAATCCGACGCATAACTGATAGTTAATTGTAAATTTCAGCGCCTCCTAATGACGATGGTACACTCAAATTGCGTCGAGATTCAATACATCGTGCTCCAACCGACTTGTCTCCAAGGTGATATTGCTGCCTCAGGCACCAAATGGTCCGTCTCCTGTGAGTCTAGATTTTCGAATCCGGCGCGATACTGATAGTTAATTGTAACGTTCAGTGCCTCCTAATGACGATGGAACACTCAAATTGCGTCGAGATTCAATACCTCGTCCTCCAGCCGACTTTCCTCCATGGGGATACTGCTGCCTCGGCCACCTTATGGTCGTTCTCCTGTGAGTCTTGATTTTCGAATCCGACGCAAAACTGATAGTTAATTGTAACGTTCAGGCCCTCCTAATGACGATGGAACACTAAAATTGCGTCGGGATTCAATACATCGTGCTCCGGCCGACTTGTCTCCAAGGGCTTATTGCTGCCTCGGGCACCTTATGGTCGTTCGCCTGTGAGTCTAGATTTTCGAATCCAACGCATAACTGATAGTTAATTGTAAATTTCAGCGCCTCCTAAGACAATGGAACACTCAAAGTGCGTCGAGATTCAATACCTCGGCCTCCAGCCGACGTGCTCCAAGGGTCTATTGCTGAATCTGGCACTTCATGGTCGTGCTCCTGTGAGTCTAGTTTTTGAATCCAACGCAAAACTGATAGTTAATTGTAACGTTAAGGCCCTCCTAATGACGATGGAACACTAAAATTGCGTCGCGATTCAATGCATCGTCCACCAGCCGACTTGTCTCCAAGGGTCTATTGTTGCCTCTTGCATCTTATGATCGGTCTCCTGTGAGTCTAGATTTTCGTATGCGATGCAAAACTGATAGTTAATTGCAACTTTCAGGGCTTCCTAATGACGATGGAACACTCAAATTGTGTCGAGATTCAATACATCGTCCTCCAGCCGACTAGTCTCAATGGGGATATTGAGGCCTCGGGCAACTTATTGTCGTTCTCCTGTGAGTCTAGACTTTCGTATCCGACGCAAAACTGATAGTTAATTGTAACTTTCAGTGCCTCCTTATGACGATGGAACACTCAAATTGCGTCGAGATTCAATAGTTTGTCCTTCAGCCGACTTGCCTCGAAGGGTCTATTGCTGCCTGTGGCACCTAATGGTCGTTCTCCTATGGGTCTAGACTTTCGAATGCGACGCAAAAATGATGGTTAATTGTAACGTTCAGGGCCTCCAAATGACGATGGAGCACTCAAATTGCGTCGAGATTCAAGACATCGTCCTCCAGCCGACTTGACTCCAAGGGGATATTGCTGCCTCTGGCACTTTATGGTCGTGCTCCTGTGAGTCTACATTTTGAATCCAACGCAGAACTGATTGTTAATTGTAACGTTAAGGGCCTCCTAATGACGATGGAACACTCAAATTGCGTCGAGATTCAATACATCGTCCTTCAGACGACTTGTCTCCAAAAGTCTATTGCTGCCTCGGGCACCTTATGGTCGTTCTCCTGTGAGTCAAGATTTTCGAATCCGACGCAAAACTTATAGTTAATTGTAACATTCAGGACCTCGTAATGACGATGGAACACTCAAATTGCGTCGAGATTCAATACATCGGCCTCTAGCCGACTTGTCTCCAAGGGCTTATTGCTGCCTCGGGCACCTTATGGTCGTCCTTCCTGTGAGTCTAGATTTTCGAATCCGACGCATAACTGATAGTTAATTGTAAATTTCAGAGCCTCCTAAGGACAATGGTACACTCAAATTGCGTCGAGATTCGATACATCGGCCTCCAGCCGACTTGTCTCCAAGGGTCTATTGGTGCCTGTGGCACCTTATGGTCGTTCCCCTATGGGTCTAGACTTTCGAATCCGACGCAAAACTGATAGTTAATTGTAACTTTCAGGGCCTCCTTATGACGATAGAACACTCAAATTGCGTCGCGATTCAATACATCGACCTCCAGCCGACTTGTCTCCAAGGGGATATTGCTGAATCTGGCACTTTATGGTCGTGCTCCTGTGAGTCTAGTTTTTGAATCCAACGCAAAACTAATAGTTAATTGTAACGTTAAGGGCCTCCTAATGGCGATGGAACACTCAAATTGCGTCGAGATTCAATACATCGGCCTCTAGCCGACTTGTCTCCGAGGGCTTATTGCTGTCTCGGGCACCATATGGTCATTCTCCTGTGAATAGATTTTCGAATCCGACGCTAAAATGATAGTTAATTGTAAAGTTCAGCGCCTCCTAATGACGATGGAACACTCATATTGCGTCGAGATTCAAGACATCGTCCTCCAGCCGACTTGACTCCAAGGGGATATTGCTGCCTCGGGCACCATATGGTCCGTCTCCTGTGAGTCTAGTTTTTTGGATCCGACGAAAAACTGGTAGTTAATTGTAACGTTGAGGGTCTCCTAATGACGATGGGACACACAAATTGCGTCGAGATTCAGTACATCGACCTCCAGCCGACTTGTCTCCAAGGCTCTATTGCTGTCTCGGTCACCTAATGGTCGTTCTCCTGTGAGTCTAGATTTTCGAATCCGACGCAAATCTGACAATTAATTATAACGTTACGACTATGCTAATGACGATGGAACTCACAAATTGCGTTGCGTTTCAATACATTGTCCTTCAACCGACTTGTCTACATGTGTCTATTGCTGCCTCGGGCACCTTCTGGTCGTTCTCCTGTGAGTCTAGATTGTCGAATACAACGCAAAACTAATAGTCAATTGTAACCTTAAGGACCTCCTAGTGACGATGGAACACTCAAATTGCGTCGAGATTCAATACATCGTCCTTCAGCCGACTTGACTCCAAGGGGATATTGTTGCCTCGGGCACCATATGGTCCTTCTCCTGTGAGTCTAGATTTTCCAATCGGACGCGAAACTGATAGCTAATTGTGTCGTTCAGGGCCTCCTAATGACGATGGAACACTCAAATTGCGTCGAGATTCAATAGTTTGTCCTTCAGCCGACTTGCCTCGAAGGGTCTATTGCTGCCTGTGGCACCTAATGGTCGTTCTCCTATGGGTCTAGACTTTCGAATGCGACGCAAAAATGATGGTTAATTGTAACGTTCAGGGCCTCCTAATGACGATGGAGCACTCAAATTGCGTCGAGATTCAACACATCGTCCTCCAGCCGACTTGTCTCTAATGGGATATTGCTGCCTCGGGCACCATATGGTCCGTCTCCTCTGAGTCTAGATTTTCGAAACCGATGCGAAACTGATAGTTAATTGCAACGTTCAGGGCCTCCTAATGGCGATGGAACACACAGATTGCGTCGAGATTCAATACATCGTCCTTCTGCCGAATTGTCTCCAAGAGTCTATTTGCTGCCTCGGACACCTTATGGTCGTTCTCCTTTGAGTCTAGATTTTCGAATCCGACGCAAAAATGATAGTTAATTGTAACGTTCAGGGTCTCCTAATGGCGATGGATCACTGAAATTGCGTCGAGATTCAATACATCGGCTTCCAGCCGACTTGTCTCCAAGCGTCTATTGCTTCCTCGGGCACCTTATGGTCGTTCTCCTGTGAGTCTAGACTTTCGAATCCGACACGAAACTGATAGTTAATTGTAACGTTCAGGGGCTCCTAATGACGATGGAACGCTCAAATTGCGTCAAGATTCAATACATGGCCCTTCAGGAGACTTGTCTCCAAGGGTCTATTGCTGCCTCGGGCACTTTCTGGTCGTCCTCCTGTGAGTCTAGATTTTCGAATCCGACGAAAAACTGATAGTTAATTGTAACATTCAGGGCGTCCTGATGACGATGGAACACTCAAATTGCGTCGGGATTCAATGCATCGTCCTCCAGCCGACTTGTCTTCAAGGGGATATTGCTGCCTCGGGCACCATGTGGTCCGTCTCCTAGTCTAGATTTTCGAATCCGACGCAGAAATGATAGTTAATTGTATCGTTCATGGCCTTCTAATGACGATGGAACACTCAAATTGCGTCGAGAGTCAATACATCGTCCTGCAGCCGACTTGTCTACAAGGGGATTTTGCTGTCTCGGGAACCATGTGGTCTGTCTCCTGTGAGTCAAGATTCTCGAATCCAACGCAAAACTGATTGTTAATTGAAACGTTCAGGGCCTGCTAATGACGATAGAACACTCAAATTGCGTCGAGAGTCAATACATCGTCCTGCAGCCGACTTGGCTACAAGGGGATATTGCTGTCTCGGGCACCTTGTGGTCCGTCTCCTGTGAGTCTAGATTTCCGAATCCGACGCAGAACTGATTGTTAATTGTAACGTTCATGGCCTCCTAATGACGATGGAACACTGAAGTTGCGTCGAGATTCAATACATCGGCCTCCAGCCGACTTGTCTCCAAGGGTCTATTGCTGCCTCGGGCACCTTATGGTCGTTCTCCTGTGAGTTTAGATTTTCGAATCCGACGCAGAAATGATAGTTAATTGAAACGTTCATGGCCTTCTAATGACCATGGAACACTCAAATAGCGTCGAGAGTCAATACATCGTCCTGCAGCCGACTTGTCCAGAAGGGGATAATGCTGTCTCGGGCAACATGTGGTCCGTCTCCTGTGAGTCTAGAATTACGAATCCGACGCAAAACTGATTGTTAATTGTAGCGTTCAGGGCCTCCTAATGACGATAGTACACTCAAATTGCGTCGAGATTCAATACATCGGCCTCCAGCCGACTTGTCTCCAAGGGTCTATTGCTGCCTCGGGCACGTTATGGTCGTTCTCCTGTGAGTCTAGATTTTCGAATTCGACGCATAACTGATGGTTAATTGTAACGTTCAGAGGCTCCTAATGACGGTGGAACACTGAAATTGCGTCGAGATTCAATACATCGTCCTCCAGCCGACTTGTCACAAAGGGGATATTGCTGCCTCGGGCACCATATGTTCCGTCTCCTGTGAGTCTAGATTTTCGTATCCGACGCAAAACTGATGGTTAATTGTAACGTTCAGGGCCTCCTAATGACGATAGAACACTCAAATTGCGTCTTGATTCAATACATCGTCCTCCAGCCGACTTGTATCCAAGTGTCTATTGCTTTCTCGGGCACCATATGGTCCTCCTGTGAGTGGATTTTCGAATCCGACGCAAAAATAATAGTGAATTGTAACGTTCAGCGCCTCCTAATGACGATGAAACACTCAAATTGCGTCGAGATTCAATGCATCGTCCTCCAGCCGACTTGTCTCCAAGGGGATATTGCTGCCTCGGGCAACATGTGGTCCGTCTCCTAGTCTAGATTTTCGAATCCGACGCAGAAATGATAGTTAATTGCAACGTTCATTGCCTTCTAATGACGATGGAACACTCAAATTGCGTCGAGAGTCAATACATCGTCCTGAAGCCGACTTGTCTACAAGGGGATAATGCTGTCTCGGGCACCATGTGGTCCGTCTCCTGTGAGTCTAGATTTCCGAATCCGACGCTAAAGTGATTGTTAATTGTAACGTTCAGGGCCTCCTAAAGACAATGGAACATTCAAATTGCATCGAGATTCAATACATCAGCCCCAAGCCGAGTTGTCTCCAAGGTACTGCTGCCTCGGTCACCTTATGGTCGTCCTCCTGTGAGTCTAGTTTTTCGAATCCGACGCAAATTGACATTTAATAATAACGTTACGACTATGCTAACGACGATGGAAAACAGGAATTGCGTTGCGATTTTTTACATCGTCCTTCAGCCGACTTGTCTCCAAGAGTCTATTGCTGCCTTGGGCACCTTATGCTCATTCTCCTGTGAGTCTAGATTTTCGATTCCGACGCAAAACTGACATTTAATTATAACTTTACGACTGTGCTAACGACGATGGAACTCACAAATTGCGTTGCGTTTCTGTACATCGTCCTCCAGACGACTTGTCTCCATGGGTCTATTGCTGAAACGGTCGCCTTGTGGTCTTTCTCCCGGCAGTCCAGATTTTCGAATCCGATTCAAACCGGACTGTTAATTCTATCGTTCCGACCCCGCTAACGACAATGGCACACAAATTGAGTCGCGATTAAATACATCGTCCTCCAGCCGACTTGTCTCCCAACGGTCTATTACTGCCTCGGGTTCCTTATGGTCGTTCACCTGTGAGTCTAGGTTTTTGAATCCGAGGCAAAACAGATTGTTAATTGTAACGTTCAGTTCCTCCCAATGACGATGGAACACTCAAATTGCGTCGAGGTTCAATACATTGTCCTCCAGCCGACTTGCCTCCAAGGGTCTATTGCTGCCTGTGGCACCTTATGGTCGTTCTCCTATGGGTCTAGACTTTGGAACCCGACGCAAAACAGATAGTTAATTGTAACGTTCAGGGCCTCCTAATGACGATGGAACACTCAAATTGCGTCGAGATTCAATACATCGTCCGCCAGCCGGCTTGTTTCCAAGGTGAAATTGCTGCCTCGGGCACCATATGGTCCGTCTCCTGTGAGTCTAGATTTTCGAATCCGACGCAAAACTCATAGTTAATTGTTACTTTCAGCGCCTTCTAATGACGATGGAACACTCAAATTGCGTCGAGATTCAATACATCGTCCTCCAGCCGACTTGTCTCCAAGGGGATATTGCTGTCTCGGTCACCATATGGTCCTTCTCCTGTTAGTAGATTTTCGAATCCGACGCTAAAATGATAGTTAATTGTAACGTTCAGGGCCTCCTAATGACGATGGAACACTCAAATTGCATCGAGAGTCAATACATCGAACTCCAGCCGACTTTTCTAGAAGGGGTTGTTGCTGCCTCGGGCACCATATAGTCCGTCTCCTGTGAGTCTAGACTTTCGAATCCGACGCAAAAATGAATGTTAATTGTAACGTTCAGGGCCTCCTAATGACGATGGAGCACTCAAATGCGTCGAGATTCAACACATCGTTTTCCATCCGACTTGTCTCCAATGGGATATTGCTGTCTCGGGCACCATATCGTCCATCTCCTGTGAGTAGATTTTCGAATCCGACGCGAAGCTGATAGTTAATTGTAACGTTCAGGGCCTCCCAATGACGATGGAACACTCAAATTGCGTCGAGGTTCAATACATTGTCCTCCAGCCGACTTGCCTCCAAGGGTCTATTGCTGCCTGTGGCACCTTATGGTCGTTCTCCTATGGGTCTAGACTTTGGAACCCGACGCAAAACAGATAGTTAATTGTAACGTTCAGGGCCTCCTAATGACGATGGAACTCTCAAATTGCGTCGAGAGTCAATACATCGCCCTCCAGCCGACATTTCTAGAAGGGGTTGTTGCTGCCACGGGCACCATATAGTCCGTCTCCTGTGAGTCTAGATTTTCGAATCCGACGCAAAAATGATAGTTAATTGTAACGTTCAGGGCCTCCTAATGACGATGGAGCACTCAAATTGCGTCGAGATTCAATACATCGTCCTTCAGCCGACTTGTCTCTAAGAGTCTTTTGCTGCCTCGGGCACCTTATGGTCGTTTTCCTGTGAGTCTAAATTTTCGAATCCGACGCAAAACTGATAGTTAATTGTAACATTCAGGGCCTCCTAATGACGATGGAACACTCAAATTGCGTCGAAATTCAATACATGGCCCTTCAGCCGACTTGTCTCCAAGGGTCTATTGCTGCCTCGGGCACCTAATGGTCGTCCTCCTGTGAGACTAGATTTTCGAATCCGACCAAAAACTGATGGTTAATTGTAACATTCAGGGCGTCCTGATGACGATGGAACACTCAAATTGCGTCGCGATCCAATACATCGTCCTCCAGCCGACTTGTATCCAAGGGCCTATTGCTGTCTCGGGCACCATATGGTCCTTCTCCTGTGAGTAGATTCTCGAATCCGACGCTAAAATGATAGTGAATTGTAACGTTCAGCGCCCCCTAATGACGATGGAACACTCAAATTGCATCGAGATTCAATACATCGGTCTCCAGCCAACTTGTCTCCAAGGGTCTATTGCTGCCTCGGGCACCTTATGGTCGTTCTCCTGTGAGGCTAGATTTTCGAATCCGACGAATAACTGATAGTTAATTGTAACGTTCAGCGCCTCCTAATGACGATGGAACACTCAAATTGCGTCGATATTCAATACATCGTCCTCCAGCCGACTTGTCTCTAAGGGGATATTGCTGCCTTGTGCACCATGTGGTCCGTCTCCTGTAAGTCTAGAATTTCGAATCCGAAGCAGAAATGATAGTTAATTGTAACGTTCATGGCCTCCTAAAGACGATGGAACACTCAAATTGCGTCGAGATTCAATATATCGACCTCCAGACGACATGCCTCCAAGGGTCTATTGCTGCCTCGGGCACCTTATGGTCGTTCTCCTGTGAGTCTAGATT
This sequence comes from Schistocerca americana, assembly GCF_021461395.2. Lineage (NCBI taxonomy): Eukaryota > Metazoa > Arthropoda > Insecta > Orthoptera > Acrididae > Schistocerca > Schistocerca americana. Next base: position 8,458,000 of record NW_025725790.1, on the reverse strand, counting down.
GTCGAATCCGACGCATAACTGATAGTTAATTGTAACGTTCAGCGCCTTTTAATGACGATGGAACATTCAAATTGCGTCGAGAGTCAATACGTCGACCACCAGCCGACTTATCTACAAGGGGATATTGCTGCCTCTGGCACCATGTGGTCCGTCTCCTGTGAGTCCAGATTTTCGAATCCGACGCATAACTGATAGTCAATTGGCCTGCAAATGACGGAGGAACACTCAAATTGCGTCGAGATTCAATACATCGTCCTCCAGCCGACTTGTCTTGAAGGGGATATTGCTGCCTCGGGCACCATGTGGTCCGTCTTCTAGTCTAGATTTTCGAATCCGACGCAGAAATGATAGTTAATTGTAACGTTCATGGCCTTCTAATGACGATGGAACAGTTAAACTGCGTCGAGAGTCAAAACATCGGCCTCCAGCCAACTTGTCTTCAAGGGTCTATTGCTGCCTCGGGCACCTTAAGGTCGTTCTCCTGTGAGGCTAGATTTTCGAATCCGACGAATAACTGATAGTTAATTGTAACGTTCAGCGCCCCCTAATGACGATGGAACACCCAAATTGCGTCGATATTCAATACATCGTTCTCCAGGCGACTTGTCTCCAAGGGGATATTGCTGCCTCGGGCACCATATGTTCCGTCTCCTGTGAGTCTAGATTTTCGTATCCGACGCAAAACTGATGGTTAATTGTAACGTTCAGGGCCTCCTAATGACGATGGAACACTCAAATTGAGTCTTGATTCAATACATCGTCCTCCAGCCGACTTGTATCCAAGTGTCTATTGCTTTCTCGGGCACCATATGGTCCTCCTGTGAGTGGATTTTCGAATCCGACGCAGAAATGATAGTTAATTGTAATGTTCATTGCCTTCTAATGACGATGGAACACTCAAATTGCGTCGAGAGTCAATACATCGTCCTGAAGCCGACTTGTCTACAAGGGGATAATGCAGTCTCGGGCACCATGTGGTCCGTCTCCTGTGAGTCTAGATTTCCAAATCCGACGCTAAAGTGATTGTTAATTGTAACGTTAAGGGCCTCCTAAAGACGATGGAACATTCAAATTGCGTCGAGATTCAATACATCGGCCTCAAGCCGAGTTGTCTCCAAGGTATAGCTTCCTCGGTCACCTTATGGTCGTCCTCCTGTGAGTCTAGTTTTTCGAATCCGACGCAAATTGACATTTAATTATAACGTTACGACTATGCTAACGACGATGGAAAACAGGAATTGCGTTGCGATTCTTTACATCGTCCTTCAGCCGACTTGTCTCCAAGAGTCTATTGCTGCCTTCGGCACCTTATGCTCATTCTCCTGTGAGTCTAGATTTTCGATTCCGACGCAAAACTGACATTTAATTATAACTTTACGACTGTGCTAACGACGATGGAACTCACAAATTGCGTTCCGTTTCTGTACACCGTCCTCCAGACGACTTGTCTCCATGGGTCTATTGCCGAAACGGTCGCCTTGTGCTCTTTCTCCCGGCAGTCCAGATTTTCGAATCCGACTCAAACCGGACTGTTAATTCTATCGTTCCGACCCTGCTAACGACGATGGCACACAAATTGAGTCGCGATTAAGTACATCGTCCTCCAGCCGACTTGTCTCCCAACGGTCTATTACTGCCTCGGGTACCTTATGGTCGTTCACCTGTGAGTCTAGGTTTTTGAATCCGAGGCAAAACTGATTGTTAATTGTAACGTTCAGGGCCACCCAATGACGATGGAACACTCAAATTGCGTCGAGATTCAATACATCGTCCTCCAGCCGACTTGTCTCCAAGGGGATACTGCTGTCTCGGGCACCGTATGGTCCTTCTCCTGTTAGTAGATTTTCGAATCCGACGCTAAAATGATAGTTAATTGTAACGTTCAGGGCCTCCTAATGACGATGGAACACTCAAATTGCGTCGAGAGTCAATACATCGCCCTCCAGCCGACTTTTCTAGAAGGGGTTTTTGCTGCCTCGGGCACCATATTGTCCGTCTCCTGTGAGTCTAGATTTTCGAATCCGACGCAAAAATTGTAGTTAATTGTAACGTTCAGGGCCTCCTAATGACGATGGAGCACTCAAATGCGTCGAGATTCAACACATCGTTTTGCAGCCGACTAGTCTCCAATGGGATATTGCTGTCTCGGGCATCATATCGTCCATCTCCTGTGAGTAGATTTTCGAATCCGACGCGAAGCTGATAGTTAATTGTAACGTTCAGGGCCTCCTAATGACGATGGAACACTCAAATTGCGTCGAGATTCAATACATCGTCCTTCAGCCGACTTGTCTCTAAGAGTCTTTTGCTGCCTCGGGCACCTTATGGTCGTTTTCCTGTGAGGCTAGATTTTCGAATCCGACGAATAACTGATAGTTAATTGTAACGTTCAGCGCCTCCTAATGACGATGGAACACTCAAATTGCGTCGGTATTCAATACATCGTCCTCCAGCCGACTTGTCTCCAAGGGGATATTGCTGCCTTGGGCACCATGTGGTCCGTCTCCTGTGAGTCTAGAATTTCGAATCCGAAGCAGATATGATAGTTAATTGTAACGTTTTATGGCCTCCTAATGACGATGAAACACTCAAATTGCGTCGAGATTCAATACATCGGCCTCCAGACGACATGTCTCCAAGGGTCTATTGCTGCCTCGGGCACCTTATGGTCTTTCTCCTGTGAGTCTAGATTGTCGAATCCGACGCATAACTGATAGATAATTGTAACGTTCAGCGCCTCCTAATGACGATGGAACACTCAAATTGCGTCGAGAGTCAATACGTCGACCACCAGCCGACTCATCTACAAGGGGATATTGCTGTCTCGGGCACCATGTGGTCCGTCTCCTGTGAGTCTAGATTTTCGAATCCGACGCAAAACTGATTGTTAATTGTAACGTTCGGTGCCTCCTAATGACGTTGGAACACTCAAATTGCGTCGAGATTCAATACATCGGCCTCCAGCCGACTTGTCTCCAAGGGGATAATGCTGCCTTGGGCACCTAATGGTCGTTCTCCTGTGAGGCTAGATTTTCAAATCAGAGGCAAAACTGATAGTTAATTGTAACGTTCAGGGCCTCCTAATGACGATGGAACACTCTAATTGCGTCGAGATTCAATACATCGTCCTCAAGCCGACTTGTCTCCAAGGTATTGCCGCCTCGGTCACCTTATGATCGTTCTCCTGTGCGTCTAGTTTTTCGAATCCGACGCAAAATTGACATTTAATTATAATGTTACGACTATGCTAACGACGATGGAACACACAAATTGCGTTGTGTTTCTGTACATCGTCCTAAAGACGACTTGTCTCCATGAGTCTATTGCTGAAACGGTCACCTTATGGTCTTTCTCCCGGCAGTCCAGATTTTCGAATCCGACGCAAAACGGACTGTTAATTCTAACGTTCCGACCCTGCTAACGACGATGGGACACACAAATTGCGACGCGATTCAATACACCGTCCTCCAGCCGACTTGTCTCCCAACGGTCCATTACTGCCTCGGTTACCTTATGGTCGTTCACCTGTCAGTCTAAGTCTTCAAATCCGAGGCAAAACTGATAGTTAATTGTAACGTTCAGGGCCTCCTAATGACGATGGAACACTCAAAATGCGTCGAGATTCAATACATTGTCCTCCAGCCGATGCCTTCAAGGGTCTATTGCTGCCTGTGGCACCTTATGGCGTTCTCCTATGGGTCTAGACTTTGGAACCCGACGCAAAACAGATAGTTAATTGTAACGTTCAGGGCCCCCTAATGACGATGGAACACTCAAATTGCGTCGAGATTCAATACATCGTCCGCCAGCCGACTTGTCTCCAAGGTGATATTGCTGCCTCGGGCACCATGTGGTCCGTCTTCTAGTCTAGATTTTCGAATCCGACGCTAAAATGATAGTTAATTGTAACATTCAGCGCCCCCTAATGACGATGGAACACTCAAATTGCGTCGAGAGTCAATACATCGTCCTGATGCCGACTTGTCTACAAGGGGATAATGCTGTCTCGGGCACCATGTGGTCCGTCTCCTGTGAATCTAGGTTTCCGAATCCGACGCTAAAGTGATTGTTAATTGTAACGTTCAGGGCCTCCTAAAGACGATGGAACATTCAAATTGCGTCGAGATTCAATACATCGGCCTCAAGCCGAGTTGTCTCCAAGGTATTGCTGCCTCGGTCACCTTATGGTCGTCCTCCTGTGAGTCTAGTTTTTCGAATCCGAAGCAAATTGACATTTAATTATAACGTTACGACTATGCTAACGACGATGGAAAACAGGAATTGCGTTGCGATTCTTTACATCGTCCTTCAGCCGACTTGTCTCCAAGAGTCTATTGCTGCCTTGGGCACCTTATGCTCATTCTCCTGTGAGTCTAGATTTTCGATTCCGACGCAAAACTGATATTTAATTATAACTTTACGACTGTGCTAACGACGATGGAACTCACAAATTGCGTTGCGTTTCTGTACATCGTCCTCCAGGCGACTTGTCTCCATGGGTCTATTGCTGAAACGGTCGCCTTGTGGTCTTTCTCCCGGCAGTCCAGATTTTCGAATCCGACTCAAACCGGACTGTTAATTCTATCGTTCCGACCCTGCTAACGACGATGGCACACAAATTGAGTCGGGATTAAATACATCGTCTTCAAGCCGACTTGTCTCCCAACGGTCTATTACTGCCTCGGGTACCTTATGGTCGTTCACCTGTGAGTCTAGGTTTTTGAATCCGAGGCAAAACTGATTGTTAATTGTAACGTTCAGGGCCTCCCAATGACGATGGAACACTCAAATTGCGTCGAGGTTCAATACATTGTCCTCCAGCCGACTTGCCTCCAAGGGTCTATTGCTGCCTGTGTCACCTTATGGTCGTTCTCCTATGGGTCTAGACTTTGGAACCCGACGCAAAACAGATAGTTAGTTGTAACGTTCAGGGCCTCCTAATGACGATGGAACACTCAAATTGCGTCGAGATTCAATACATCTGCCTCCAGCCGACTTGTCTCCAAGGGGATAATGCTGCCTCGGGCACCTAATGGTCGTTCTCCTGTGAGGCTAGATTTTAAAATCAGAGGCAAAACTGATAGTTAATTGTAACGTTCAGGGCCTCCTAATGACGATGGAACACTCTAATTGCGTCGAGATTCAATACATCGTCCTCAAGCCGACTTGTCTCCAAGGTATTGCCGCCTCGGTCACCTTATGGTCGTTCTCCTGTGCGTCTAGTTTTTCGAATCCGACGCAAAATTGACATTTAATTATAATGTTACGACTATGCTAACGACGATGGAACACACGAATTGCGTTGCGTTTCTTAATATCGTCCATCAGCCGACTTGTCTCCAAGAGTCTATGGCTGCCTTGGGCACCTTATGGTCATTCTCCTGTGAGTCTAGATTTTCGATTCCGACGCAAAACTGACATTCAATTATAACTTTACGACTATGCTAACGAGGATGGAACTCACAAATTGCGTTGCGTTTCTGTACATCGTCCTATAGACGACTTGTCTCCATGAGTCTATTGCTGAAACGGTCACCTTATGGTCTTTCTCCCGGCAGTCCAGATTTTCGAATCCGACGCACAACGGACTGTTAATTCTAACGTTCCGACCCTGCTAACGACGATGGCACACACAAATTGCGACGCGATTCAATACATCGTCCTATAGCCGACTTGTCTGCAAACGGTCTATTACTTCCTCGGTTACCTTATGGTCGTTCACCTGTGAGTGTAAGTTTTCAAATCCGAGGCAAAACTGATAGTTAATTGTAACGTTCAGGGCCTCCTAATGACGATGGAACACTCAAAATGCGTCGAGATTCAATACATTGTCCTCCAGCCGATGCCTCCAAGGGTCTATTGCTGCCTGTGGCACCTAATGGCGTTCTCCTATGGGTCTAGACTTTGAACCCGATGCAAAACAGATAGTTAATTGTAACGTTCAGGGCCCTCTAATGACGATGGAATACTCAAATTGCGTCGAGATTCAATACATCGTCTTACAGCCGACTTGTATCCAAGGGCCTATTGCTGTCTCGGGCACCATATGGTCCTTCTCCTGTGAGTAGATTTTCGAATCCGACGCTAAAATGATAGTGAATTGTAACGTTCAGCGCCCCCTAATGACGATGGAACACTCAAATGGCATCGAGATTCAATACATCGGTCTCCCGCCAACTTGTCTCCATGGGTCTATTGCTGCCTCGGGCACCTTATGGTCGTTCTCCTGTGACGCTAGATTTTCGAATCCGACGAATAACTGATAGTTCATTGTAACGTTCAGCGCCCCCTAATGACGATGGAACACTCAAATTGCGTCGATATTCAATACATCGTCCTCCAGATGACTTGTCTCCAAGGGGATATTGCTGCCTCGGGCAACATTTGGTCCGTCTCCTAGTCTAGATTTTCGAATCCGACGCAGAAATGATAGTTAGTTGTAACGTTCAGCGCCTCCTATTGACGATGGAACACTCAAATTGCGTCGATATTCAATACATCGTATTCCAGCCGACTTGTCTCCAAGGGGATATTGCTGCCTCGGGCACCTAATGGTCGTTCTCCTGTGAGGCTAGATTTTCAAATCAGAGGCAAAACTGATAATTCTAACGTTCAGGGCCTCCTAATGACGATGGAACACTCCACTTGCGTCGAAATTCAATACTTCGTCCTCAAGCCGACTTGTCTACAAGGTATTGCCGCCTCGGTCACCATATGGTCGTTTTCCTGTGAGTCTAGTTTTTCGAATCCGACGCAAAATTGACATTTAATTATTACGTTACGACTATGGTAACGACGATGGAACACACAAATTGCGTTGCGTTTCTTTATATCGTCCATCAGCGACTTGTCTCCAAGAGTCTATTGCTGCCTTGGGCACCTTATGGTCATTCTCCTGTGAGTCTAGATTTTCGATTCCGGCGCAAAACTGACATTTAATTATAACTTTACGACTATGCTAACGACGATGGAACTCACAAATTGCGCTGCGTTTCTGTACATCGTCCACCAGACGACTTGTCTCCATGGGTCTATTGCTGACTCTGTCACCTTATGGTCTTTCTCCCGGCAGTCCAGATTTTCGAATCCGTCGCAAAACGGACAGTTAACTCTAACGTTCCGACCCTGCTAACGACGATGGCACACACAAATTGCGTCGCGATTCAATACATCGTCCTCCAGCCGACTTGTCTCCCAAAGGTCTAATACTGCCTCGGGTACCTTATGGTCGTTCACATGTGAGTCTAGGATTTCGAATCCGAGGCAAAACTGATAGTTAATTGTAACGTTCAGGGCCTCCTAATGACGATGGAACACTCAAAATGCGTCGAGATTCAATACATTGTCCTCCAGCCGACTTTCCTCCAAGGGTCTATTGCTGCCTGTGGCACCTTATGGTCGTTCTCCTATGGGTCTAGACCTTGGAACCCGACGCAAAACAGATAGTTAATTGTAACGTTCAGGGCCCTCTAATGACGATGGAATACTCAAATTGCGTCGAGATTCAATACATCGTCTTACAGCCGACTTGTATCCAAGGGCCTATTGCTGTCTCGGGCACCATATGGTCCTTCTCCTGTGAGTAGATTTTCGAATCCGACGCTAAAATGATAGTGAATTGTAACGTTCAGCGCCCCCTAATGACGATGGAACACTCAAATGGCATCGAGATTCAATACATCGGTCTCCCGCCAACTTGTCTCCATGGGTCTATTGCTGCCTCGGGCACCTTATGGTCGTTCTCCTGTGACGCTAGATTTTCGAATCCGACGAATAACTGATAGTTCATTGTAACGTTCAGCGCCCCCTAATGACGATGGAACACTCAAATTGCGTCGATATTCAATACATCGTCCTCCAGATGACTTGTCTCCAAGGGGATATTGCTGCCTCGGGCAACATTTGGTCCGTCTCCTAGTCTAGATTTTCGAATCCGACGCAGAAATGATAGTTAGTTGTAACGTTCAGCGCCTCCTATTGACGATGGAACACTCAAATTGCGTCGATATTCAATACATCGTATTCCAGCCGACTTGTCTCCAAGGGGATATTGCTGCCTCGGGCACCTAATGGTCGTTCTCCTGTGAGGCTAGATTTTCAAATCAGAGGCAAAACTGATAATTCTAACGTTCAGGGCCTCCTAATGACGATGGAACACTCCACTTGCGTCGAAATTCAATACTTCGTCCTCAAGCCGACTTGTCTCCAAGGTATTGCCGCCTCGGTCACCTTATGGTCGTTCTCCTGTGAGTCTTGTTTTTCGAATCCGACGCAAAATTGACATTTAATTATAACGTTACGACTATGCTAACGACGATGGAGCAAACAAATTGCGTTGCGTTTCTTCATATCGTCCATCAGCCGACTTGTCTCCAAGAGTCTATGGCTGCCTTGGGCACCTTATGGTCATTCTCCTGTGAGTCTAGATTTTCGATTCCGACGCAAAACTGACATTCAATTATAACTTTACGACTATGCTAACGAGGATGGAACTCACAAATTGCGTTGCGTTTCTGTACATCGTCCTATAGACGACTTGTCTCCATGAGTCTATTGCTGAAACGGTCACCTTATGGTCTTTCTCCCGGCAGTCCAGATTTTCGAATCCGACGCACAACGGACTGTTAATTCTAACGTTCCGACCCTGCTAACGACGATGGCACACACAAATTGCGACGCGATTCAATACATCGTCCTCCAGCCGACTTGTCTGCAAACGGTCTATTACTTCCTCGGTTACCTTATGGTCGTTCACCTGTGAGTGTAAGTTTTCAAATCCGAGGCAAAACTGATAGTTAATTGTAACGTTCAGGGCCTCCTAATGACGATGGAACACTCAAAATGCGTCGAGATTCAATACATTGTCCTCCAGCCGATGCCTCCAAGGGTCTATTGCTGCCTGTGGCACCTAATGGCGTTCTCCTATGGGTCTAGACTTTGAACCCGATGCAAAACAGATAGTTAATTGTAACGTTCAGGGCCCTCTAATGACGATGGAATACTCAAATTGCGTCGAGATTCAATACATCGTCTTACAGCCGACTTGTATCCAAGGGCCTATTGCTGTCTCGGGCACCATATGGTCCTTCTCCTGTGAGTAGATTTTCGAATCCGACGCTAAAATGATAGTGAATTGTAACGTTCAGCGCCCCCTAATGACGATGGAACACTCAAATGGCATCGAGATTCAATACATCGGTCTCCCGCCAACTTGTCTCCATGGGTCTATTGCTGCCTCGGGCACCTTATGGTCGTTCTCCTGTGACGCTAGATTTTCGAATCCGACGAATAACTGATAGTTCATTGTAACGTTCAGCGCCCCCTAATGACGATGGAACACTCAAATTGCGTCGATATTCAATACATCGTCCTCCAGATGACTTGTCTCCAAGGGGATATTGCTGCCTCGGGCAACATTTGGTCCGTCTCCTAGTCTAGATTTTCGAATCCGACGCAGAAATGATAGTTAGTTGTAACGTTCAGCGCCTCCTATTGACGATGGAACACTCAAATTGCGTCGATATTCAATACATCGTATTCCAGCCGACTTGTCTCCAAGGGGATATTGCTGCCTCGGGCACCTAATGGTCGTTCTCCTGTGAGGCTTGATTTTCAAATCAGAGGCAAAACTGATAATTCTAACGTTCAGGGCCTCCTAATGACGATGGAACACTCCACTTGCGTCGAAATTCAATACTTCGTCCTCAAGCCGACTTGTCTACAAGGTATTGCCGCCTCGGTCACCATATGGTCGTTTTCCTGTGAGTCTAGTTTTTCGAATCCGACGCAAAATTGACATTTAATTATTACGTTACGACTATGGTAACGACGATGGAACACACAAATTGCGTTGCGTTTCTTTATATCGTCCATCAGCGACTTGTCTCCAAGAGTCTATTGCTGCCTTGGGCACCTTATGGTCATTCTCCTGTGAGTCTAGATTTTCGATTCCGGCGCAAAACTGACATTTAATTATAACTTTACGACTATGCTAACGACGATGGAACTCACAAATTGCGTTGCGTTTCTGTACATCGTCCACCAGACGACTTGTCTCCATGGGTCTATTGCTGACTCTGTCACCTTATGGTCTTTCTCCCGGCAGTCCAGATTTTCGAATCCGTCGCAAAACGGACAGTTAACTCTAACGTTCCGACCCTGCTAACGACGATGGCACACACAAATTGCGTCGCGATTCAATACATCGTCCTCCAGCCGACTTGTCTCCCAAAGGTCTAATACTGCCTCGGGTACCTTATGGTCGTTCACATGTGAGTCTAGGATTTCGAATCCGAGGCAAAACTGATAGTTAATTGTAACGTTCAGGGCCTCCTAATGACGATGGAACACTCAAAATGCGTCGAGATTCAATACATTGTCCTCCAGCCGACTTTCCTCCAAGGGTCTATTGCTGCCTGTGGCACCTTATGGTCGTTCTCCTATGGGTCTAGACCTTGGAACCCGACGCAAAACAGATAGTTAATTGTAACGTTCAGGGCCTCCTAATGACGATGGAACACTCAAATTGCGTCGAGATTCAATACATCGTCGCCAGCCGACTTGTCTCCAAGGTGATATTGCTGCCTCGGGCACCATATGGTCCGTCTCCTGTGAGTCTAGATTTTCGAATCCGACACTAAAATGATAGTTAATTGTAACGTTCAGGGCCTCCTAATGACTATGGAACTGTACAGGATGGCGGGTATGGGCAGGCGGTGGGCGTTATGGAATAATAGTGTAATTTTTAGAGAAAGGCCATTTATTGGCTAAAGCATGATGAAAGGGGCTACATAGGCCTAGGGAGGTGAGGGTGATCCAGAGCTTGCAATTTGGCGAACACTGTTCGCGAAGCTACCGAAAGTGGTTGTCTGCCAAAACTAAGTCCACAGTGCCGCAGCACCGGGAGAAGCGGGAGATGATCAATGCTACAGGGCGCGCATCCGACTCACGGGTGAGCAAGAATACAAGAGAGCGGGCCCGGCGACGGGCGGCCGGGTATGTTCGACGCACCACGCGGCTTCCTCCACCCTGATTGGTCAGGACCGAGCAAACCGTGCGGGCGGCATGGAACTTTCCAGAGCGTTGCCTGCTAAGCGACGCCTGGGACGGCGTTACCTCGTCAGCACACGAGAGAGGCGCGTGAACAAGGTGCCCTTTCTCGGTGCTGACTTCCTGTTACTAGACCGTGGGACGAAAGAATTTACAGGCAGCTAACACTGCCGGCCGTGACTTGGCCGTAATGGAGTAATGAAGTTACTAGTTGGAGGCTCATATAATAAAGTAAAATCTCCTATTGTCTGGCTCATCCTTTACATTCCTCCCCCTTCCGTGGGAGCGGAGAACGTATGTGAATTCGCTCAGTGCAATTATTATTTGAATGTAAACAAATTTAAATTTATCTTGCAAAAGAAAGTGAACATTGGCTCTCACGGAAGACGGCAGGGGTCTTAATCTATGGGAGGGTATAGAGACTCTAAAGACCTCCTAAGGGTCGCAAGGGGACTTAGATCAACAATATTGTGTGCATGCAAGAATCATCATAAGACATCAAATCATCATAGAATATCAAAACATCATAAAACATCAAAACAAAATTAGAACAAAACCTAGCAGTGTGAATTAGATAAACATGTCAAGTGTTCTTGTTGTTAAGTTGAGGTAAAAATGTCTTTTTTTTTTTGCTTTTGGTAGAATAAGTTGAAAATTTAAACACATCACCACTGATGAGTCACGGCGGGGGCGCCTGGCGCGAGGCGGTGTGGTGTGTTGTCCTCAGCGGGCAGCGCGCAGGCTGCCGGCAGGAAGGGGGCGTGGCCGTGGCCAGGTCCGTGTACTGGAACTCAGCGCAGGGGGAGTATGAGGGGAGATTCACACGTTTCAAAACACAGTTGAAAAGGGAGTTATCACTAAGGAAACACTTCACTACACTACACTAGTTTTTCCACATTAGTTGATATCTCTGTTTCACTCTTAAAACTAGGGGAGGGCACATGCCTGATGGGTTCTTGTTTTCTGTTTTTTGTTTAGTTTAGTTTGTGGCTGTTTGCCATTTATTTAAGTGTGCCAACAGGCGAGGGTAAGAAATTTGTCCTTTTTCAAGATCTAGCAAATCATCAATTGACGTTAGGATGTGATTATTTGATTTTTTAGGTAAAACTTGAACGTTAGCTGACAAGGGAATCATGAATGAGCTTTCAGGTATAAAAAACATAATTAAAGGGGCGCGAATACTACGTGAGTAAGCCGTAGTGGCATGAAAGGTTATAAGTGGTGTTCCAACAGGAACCGTTTGCTAAAGATCTGCGCGGAGGCTACGTCAGAGTGGCAGCTGACAGCAAGGCCGAATCTCGCGCTAAGTCAGAAAGGCGCGCGGCAGATAATTTCCGAGGCCAGCGCGGCGTCGGGGCTGCACGCGCCAGCTGAGGGGTCTACGACTGTCAAATGCCGACTGTCAAATGCAACAAAATAGAAGTGGGATTACGCGTGACATAAAGCTAGATGAGCTGTTACAGTGAGTTCAGTTTAAAATTACATTATGCATCAGTAAGTTGGTTCGTAACCAAGTTCCTATGAAATCCATTTGAGCCCAAACATAATTCTTACACAAACATGAAAATATAAAAACGAAGCACTCAAATATCATATTAAATTTACTGCATATTCCATATCACTAAACAAAGAAAGTTAAGTGCCTCTTAGGGCTGACCCTCTACGTGTAATAAGGTTCACATTTTGATAAGAAGTTCCTCATGCATCAACATTTTTGCTGAACATATCAAGTAAAATTGACAAAGAAAAGTGACACCAGTTTTGTGCAGGTGGGGCGTAGATTGTGTCGTTGGATGTCACCGCTGTTGTCAACGAGAGGAGAGAAACAAAACACGACGATGTCCATAGTGGACAGAGGGACGGATAACTGAGTACTCTGACGAGAAGTAGGATAGGAAATAGAAGATTCGGAGTGCTCGGAACGGAGAAAAAAAAAGGGAAAAAAGGAAGACAGACCCCAAAGGCAGGGAAACCCCCTTACTGTTCCAGTTCTTCACTGTGGCGCCGGAGGGAGAAGTGTGTTCGGCATTCTCTGCAGAACGGACTTGCCACAGCTTCACCGTCCCAGTCCCCGGAAGGTAACCCCAACACTCCCTGTTAACTGACCAACGAAGGGTAACAATTAGCAGTCCGCAACACAAAGTAATGAAATCGTCGGTAGACGGCTTAGGTTCCGGACGAGGTGTGGTACTCGGTGGAGCAGTTGCCTTGCTGTAATTAGTGGAGGCTCAGCCATCTTGGAGGACAGAATATTAGAAAGCAGACATTTGACAAATGGGCGGACTGTCTACTGTGGCACTTGTCAAAAGTGCTCACAGGAACAGGAAATAACACAGGGAAAAACGAGATGAATGGCAAGGACCCAAGAACGGGTGGATCCCCTAAGGGCGTGACACTGTTTAATCTTTAGTAGTAAATCAGCCTGAGAGTAGGCTGGGTGCAGGATGAACACTGCTAGACTATAGTAGTCCTATAGAGACAAGAGCCACTGACGTGTAGACGAAAGTGATAGGTAGGTGATCGATTTACGAAACCGAAAATTGAAGGAATAAATCGATCAGCTGGGCTCTCTGCGGGCGCTAACCGCAACGTGTAAGGTACACGGTCCTGGAGGAATTCAACGCCGTTGGTAGGGAAAAGCAAAACTTGACAAGAACCTAGAGATTTCCATAGTGGGAACAGAAAGTGTAAGAAATTGGATTACAATATAATTTGAGCGTAATTTCTGAAGGACTTTCCTTTATGAAGGTATAGTGCGCGGCGCATCGTGGACACGACGTTATCGCCTTCTTAACTGTGTAAATGACAATTCTGCGACTCCAAGATAGCTACTTCATCCTTCTTCTTCTTCTTCAAACTCGACTTCTCTCACCTAAAACAAAACTTTACTGCGCGACAAAATTCACCGTCTTCATTCTCTCAACATCTTGCGACTAACTTTGCGACCAAATTCGCCGTCTTCATCCTCTCAACATTTTGCGACTAAACTCGCCATCTCTATAACTCCATGGTGCTGGCCTCATTGGGCCCAGCTGGTTGCTTAAAACTCCGTCTATCCTTGGTTATATCGCAGTGTCCTGGGACACGTCATACAGTTAAATGCTACTACTTCAATAGTCGGTATTCCTTCGGAAAATATAATGGGGAAACAAAGAAGGCTCAAGGTTTTGAACAGAGATTTCCGCTTACTGTGGCGTTTAGCTGCGGGCTAGACGCAGTTAGCGTCTGATGTTGCCTGATCAGCTGTCGTCAGAGAGCACGGAACACTGTTCTGTGAACTCTTCTTCGAGATGGAAGATCAAAGTCTGGGCTGAATAGTTTTGTGTTAGAATACGCCCGGGCAATAGACTGCAAAAGGCGTTGTTCGGTTGAAAGTTGTCAGATGAAAGTGGATAGGACGGACTATGTCGCGAAATGGAAAAGAGAAGAAACGACACAGACAGCTGAGGGACCGCGCGGGAGCCAACCGCGTCACGTAAGGTACGTGCCCTTGCGGGTGGTGCATGTGGTATGTCCCTCCAGATAAACATTCAAATACAAATCAAAATAAAGCATGGTTACATCCTAAACTACTCTTCTAAAACAATTTATCACCTAAGACATCATTATTATTAACCAGATAATTGGCAGTACTCGGGAACTTACTCTAGCATGCTTGAAATCCTACAAAATTATTATCCTCATCAGTATAGTAACACAGCGACACATGGAAACACTAGGCTGATACAAATACTAAATTACTGGTGCTGGCAAAACTTTAGCAAAATTCTCTAAATAGTTAGTAATAAAACAGTCAAAATGAACAACAATAAGATAATACATGGACTTAAGTAATTGGACACAAGTAATTGGACGTAATCAATTAGACATAAGTAATTGGACGTAATCAATTAGGCACAAGCAATTTGACATAAGTAATTGGCAACTCGTCATAGTGATATAAGCGGTGGCAAAGCCGTAACAAAAGCAAAAGTTTAAAATATTATTTCCTTCAAACAAAACTTCCTTACTCTCCAGTTACATTTCGTAGCAAAATGAATGTAAGCATCCCTTGGTATTCCTTTATGCTCTCGTTTGTGTCTTCATACGAACTAATAGTCTTTGGTACTTTTACCTAGAAGAAAACTGTCGTTAAGTCATGGCAATGTTATGTGTAATGCTGTGGAATAGTGTAATGTCACGTTAATACTTCCTGTAACAAGATTCTGATGAAAAATGATTTTATGTCTCCTTCAATGGACAGACCAATAATTATTAAACGTGTGATAAACCGTTTCCTGTGTTGATTTGTATTTGCAAATATTGACGATCATCAGTCACCCAACCAGTCGTTCCGGTGTGTATTGGTTGTTCCTTTTGTTCATTCTCTCACTTACCTGCTTCCATATAATCAATATTGGCGGCTCGACGAAGCTAGTTGCATCTCGAAGACGTCGATATGACTTACCTGTCGGTGCTTTGGTTTTTAATAAAATTAGAGTTCATCTGTCATATAAAGAGTGTGTAGGGAGCAAAGTATGTTCCTTACTATTGAAAATGTGCGCAAAGTTATTCAAAGGGTTCGTTATATAATGGTTAAGAATTTCTGTGTTAAGATTCAGTGCAGCTTGAGGTGCTAAGGTGCGACACGCGTCGCGCTCGTGAGATTGTAAAGTTGCTGACAGCACAGCTGACAGTACGGCTGCGTCCGGTTTCACTGGCTGGGCGGCAGAACTGGCGTTCACGCTGGGTCCGTCCTCTTGCTACGCGTGGAGTTAACCTCTCGGTACAGTCACAAAATTTCCTTCCAAAGTTATCTTATGTTGTTCACGACAGTTATGCATGGAGGATGTTCTTTTCTAAGGGACTCTAATAACTTCAATCGCTAGAGGTCACAAAACTATCGGCTTACAACTATTTTACTTAAACACTCTGTTCTTCAAAATTTAGGTAAATGGCAGGTGTTAGGCTTCTATATAAACTATATTTTGCAATGGCATTCCAAACCCAACTCCTTGGCTAACGCGTTCCCCACTCAGCGGTCGTTTACAGGACAGATATAGCGGCAAGTGCCGGCTTTCTTGACGCCATATAGATCCGTTTATTAACCGTGGTGGTGATACAACATAGCCGGAGATCGATCTGAAATTCCAACATTTACTAATCCTGATGGTTTAGACAATGCGTACCAGGAAAAGTTCTCTCTCACGATTTTTGTTCCATACTGAAAATTCAAATAGACAATACACATAGATTCCCGTCTTTAGATAAGACTAATAAAATCTGTAGGGCAATATTAAGCTGGTGATTTTATTTTTATAACTATCACTTTAGGTTTGCTGTTTAAACTGCAACGTACGAATATACGAATGTGTAGCGTGGCTGTGGCACGTGGCCTGCAGGGCGATGGTTGGGTGGTGAGGAGGGGCGAGGGGAGAGGTGCAGATGCTGCACGCACCAAGGACAGAGGCGGTGGGTGGGGAAGGGGGAACTGCAATGGCCGCTCTCTCGGCAGGCCGGTGGATGGAGAGGGGAGGGGGCCGCGTCGCCAGCTGACAGGGAGGGGCGGGACTCGGCGCATGTGAACGGCTGTAGACCACAGTGGAGGTATTTACGCACTCCTTCCGTGGCATTTAATATACAGAAATACGTGGTACCAAAAAACTTACCTCGTTATCTGTTCAACATCGCATCGTGAAAACAATAAAATAGCACTTCAGGAAGACTCCTTTTACTTTAGAGTAGCCTATTTGTTGTTTAACTTGGACGTATTTATTCTTGTTATTATCGTTGTGTGATCATTTAGCAAAACATACATGTAATAGGGCGTCTTTCAAAGTACAGGTAGACGGCTGCATGTAGTCACTGATCTACTGGCAGTTACGAAGGCGTATTAGTATCATGTTTTTATGGTAAAGCTTTAATACCTGTGTTCGTGCACTATTCACTAAGTTAACAAGTGAAATGTGAATCCCTTTGAAATATACAAGATTAACTGATTCTTTCTCTACGTGTTCTTTTGACAGGAACAACTTTCCCCTTAATTCCATGATTAAAGAATGTTTGTGGTTTTAATTCTCGACCGCTACGATAACATGACTGGAGACGTTAAATGACAAGACAAAATGATCACATAACTTCAGTCACTTCCATTAACATGTGACGTCATAAATTCTATTACCAGTTACCAACAGTTGCCAATTCTTATGTCTACTTATAACTAACATGCACAATTTAATTAAATGTATAGTAACTACGGTGTTTTCCCTCAATTAATTCTCTTGCTGCATGCAAGACTTTTCCAACTGTTTACATACCATTCCAGACCTACTTTCAGGAACGCAAATCATAGGGGTTTGACCTTAGAGCATATCTACGTTGCTGTCTAGGCGGTTGTATTACCTTCTTTCTTGCTTTTTTGGGTGGAACTACTGGCGTAATAGGCCCGGTTTCACTGTTAGGTGGGGGTGGCTCGGGTCCTTTATACTGTTTCAATCTGTCAAAATGAACGATCACTGTGCGTTCCGCTAACTGAATTTCCGCATTTACCGGTGAAGTAAGCCGGATGATACGGTACGGTCCTTCATAAGTAGGTGTAAACTTTTTGGTTCTTCCCTTTTTTACTACTGGATTGCTCAACATAACTAGGTCTCCTACCTTGTACTCAGGCATTTTTGCTTTTTGATTACTTCTCTTTAGCTGTTGGGCGGTGGCTCGGGCATTGTTCCCTCTTACTTTTTTCCAAATGGATTTTAGACGTCGAGCTAGACCTTTCACATCTTTGGATTTAATTCCAGGGGGCAGTTTGTCAATTTCAAAAGGCGAATTCATAGGGCGGCCATATACTGCTTCATAAGGTGAGTACCCTGTAGCTTCATGGACACGGCTGTTATATGCTGACGTGACGTATTGAACATACTTGTCCCAGTCAGAGTGATGTTTATTAACATAGTAAGACAGCATGCGCATAACGGTGCGGTGGACTCGTTCCAGGCGACCGTTTGCTTTTGGGTGGAACGGTGTCGTTCGCCACTTTTTAATTCGCAATAACCGACAAACTTCGGTAAATACCGCAGACATGAAATTCGTACCCTGGTCTGTGAGTACAGCTTCAGGGCTTCCGTATGGTAACACCAAATGGGTGACAAAAGCACGCGCTACTGTTTCAGCGGACATATCTGGTATAGGAATGAGAATCAAGAACCTAGAGAAATGATCTATAAGGGACGGAATATACCGATTATTTTGGGGGCTCACAGGGAAAGGACCGACAATATCTGCTGCTACTACTGCCCAGAGATAAGTGGCTTCTGGTACCTGCTGTAAAGGCACTTTCGTTCGAGATGGTAAGGACCTCTTAACACAAGGTAGACAATTTTGTATATACTTTTGCACGTCTTTCCGTCTTCCTGCCCAGAAATAACGGGCGGCTATTCGGCAGTTTGTGGCGCGAAGGCCGTTATGACATGCCTGCAGGCTATCGTGACACTGTGCGATAATCTTGGAACGTAATTCTTTCGGGATTACTGCCTGTTTGCCCAAGTGGGTCTTTCGATATAAAATTCCATCTTCAACGGAAAATTCAGGCAAAGCCACATACTTCTGACATTCGACGTCTCTTTGCTGTGCCTCCCTTAATTCTTCAATAGAAACGTCATTAGCTACGATCACTCTGACCTTTCGGCTTAATGCGTCGGCGTTCTGATGTAACTTGCCCGGTTTGTGTTTCACCTCATACTCAAATTCGCTCAATTTCAAAGCCCAACGAGTTAGCCTACTACTAGGGTCTTTTAAGCTCAACATCCACTGTAACGCGGCGTGATCAGTGATGACAGTGAATTTTCTCCCATACAAATAACATCGGAAATAAGTTACACCAAACATGAGTGCTAGTAGTTCCTTCTCAGTTGTGCTGTAATTTGACTCTGCTTTATTAAGCTGTCGAGACGCATAACCAATTGGTCGTTCTTCGCCATCTATCTCTTGTGACAGGATGGCTCCTACAGCATAATCTGAGGCGTCCACTGACAGTATGAATGGTTTTTCAAAATCCGGGTACGCTAGTACAGGGGCTCTAGTTAAAACATGTTGAATTTGTTGCATAGCTTTATCACATTCTTTGGTCCAAATAAAACTAACTCCTTTTTTCAATAAATTAGTCAGGGGCTTAGCAAGGGTGGCATAATTATTCACGAAACGTCTGTAGTAGTTTGCAAGGCCTAAAAATGACTGTAGTTCTTTGACATTTGTCGGTGTTGGGAATTCCTTTACTGCGGTGGTCAAACGGGGGTCCGGTTTGACACCTTCTCCACTTATTATATGACCTAAATATTGTACTTGTGACTGGGCGAAAGCACACTTTTCTAATTTTACACTCAAATGAGCTCCTTTTAACCTTTGCAAAACATCCCTCAGTCTTTCTGCATGTTCTTTTATCGTTTTAGAAAAAATAATAATGTCATCTAAATACACCAAGCAGGTTATAGGTTTCAACCCACGCAGCAGCAAGTCTGCAAATCTTTGAAAAGTGGCAGGGGCGTTTTTCAATCGAAATGGCATCCTTACAAATTCATACAATCCTGTAGGTACAACAAAAGCAGTTTTATGGCGGTCCTGGGGTGCAACAGGGATCTGATGGTACCCAGAACGCAAATCAAGGGTGGTAAAATACTTACAGTTGCCCAATCGGTCCAATGTTTCATCAATGCGCGGTAACGGATATGTGTCTGGTGTCGTTACCCGATTTACTGCCCGCATATCGACACATAGGCGATAGGCTTTCTCCCCATTTACTGATTTCTTTGGCACAACGACCACGGGGGACGCCCACGCACTCGAGGAGGGTTGTATGATTCCTGCTGCTAATTGCCGCTGAATCGTATCTTCAACTACAGACTGCAAATGATATGGTATACGGTAAGGTTTTTGTGCAATTGGCCGAGCTTCTCCGGTCGGAATTTCGTGCTGAACCAAATCCGTAGCCGGTAGAAACTGCCTCTCTTCAAACAACCCCAAAAATTCTTCTAATACCGGCTGCAACATCCTTTTCTCCTCACTGTTTAAATGACCTAACTTCTCTGCTAACTGACTCCTTATCGTCGACGCGACATATCGCACTTCTCTAACTGAATATTTCTTTCCTTTCCTTCCTTTCTTATCTTTATTTCGCTGCTTCTCAGCTCCTCTTATTTCCTCAAAAATTTCCTGACCACTGGCAACAATAGTACCCTTCGGTATCACAACATCTTCTACACCAAAATTATCTATACTTACTGGTATCGCAAAACCCTTCTGTCTCCTTTCCGGCCGGCAGATACTTCTCTTTATATGTACTGACTGACGATCTAAAACATCATTCTGGGTGAGCGGGTCAACCAGAATGTCTGTATTAGGCTGTTCTTGATTTTTGACATCTATCCAGAGAATCTTTCCACTTCCGCCTTTTATCCTCACAGGGTCAGTGGTTTTTATCGCCCACATCTGCGGTTTTATAGGAGACTGTGAACGGCGCCTTTCGCAGCTGCCTCGCGTCTGACGGGGGTGCGCACTGCCAAATCGGTGAATTGCTTCGCCGAACTGCACAGTTCGCGTTCGATAATCCACTATCCCCTGATAACGGTGCAGGAAGTCATTCCCTAGTATGATGTCAAATTCACCCTTCTTTAGCCTTACTACCTCCATCATCTGACTCTATTTACCCTCGTCGATTTGCAGGTTCACTACACACGAACCTGCAGGGACAATTACTTCCTCTCCAAGGCCACTGATATGGTACCGGGGTGGCTGTAACACCCTTCGATCATTTTTCTCCACAAACAATACACTAACTTGAGCACCAGTATCAACTAAAATTCTAACTGATTTGTTCCCGAGTACGCCAAATAGACTAACGTGTTCCACCTCTTTACATTTTTCGGTCCTAACCGGGTGTATTATTTTTGTCGGGGGCGCGGGTGGGTGGCGGAACCTGCCCCCCAAGCGTTTCCCTGATTCGACCCCGCGTTGCGGCGGTGGCCGCGCATCTGATTAGAAAATGGAGACTTTGTGGGGCAAACATTATTAGCATGGCCTACTGTCTGGCAAATAGTGCAATACGGCGCGCGACAGCGCATTGCCGTATGGTTGGGCTTCCCACAACGCTGACAAAATACTTCTTTTGCTGGGACCGGTACTGGGTCCGATGGGCGCGGGGCGGCAGCGCAAAAACGCAACACCTCTTCGCGAAGCATTGCCAAACGAACAGCTTCAAACAGAGAAGTGGGGGAGGCTGCTTTGACTTCTCCTCCGATGCGGGGGTCAATACCGCGGACAAATGCATCAATTGCACGCGCTTCGGCTTCTGAACGCAAAATTCTGTTTTCACTGGCATTTTCACCTAGCTTGTAGGTACGACAAGATACTGCTCGTATGCGATCTGCAAAGGCATCAAAATCCTCATTAGGCTTCTGCCTAAGGGTTGATAATTGATCTCTGTAATATGCGGTACCTCTGGTATCGGAATAACGCGTAGTCAATCCGCGGGCCAATACTTCAAATTCGTGCGTGTCACGCAATTCGTCCACTGTTTCTATGAACATTCGGGCTTCCCCTGTCAACTTGAGTCTGGCTACATTGACCAATAGATCATCCGGCCAGGCACACGTGCGACCCACATCACGAATATTTTGTAAGAACATAGCTACATTTTCGTGGGACTTCCCAGAAAAGGTGGGAATGAAATCAGCCGCAGGAAAATTGCTTACAGTCGCCATGTTAGCAGAAATTGTGGCGTTTGTATTAGAGACAGAATTAGTGTTAGTTGCCTCTGTTTGAGCATTTGTTACAGGGGTGGAGCTAGCCACAGGTATGGAAGTTCGCGCACTAGCTTCTAGCGTCTGTTTCAAGACGCGGTTTTGCTCAAGCAGCTTCTGATTTTGTGCGAATAACTGGCGCATTTGTGCATGTATGGCCTCGAGCGGGTCTTGCGAGGCAGATGCCTCTACGGGGGTATCCCGTTCCGTCGCTCGTGTTCCCATCGGCATGTTTACAATTTTATGGGACGCTAGTGACCAGAAAAAAGTAATGATTGTTACAAAAAAAGGACGGCCACAAAGATTCTCAATCCAGCGGCGGAAGATCGTCGAAGCTATAGTTGTAAGCATCGCGGCGACTTACATGGTGATGGCGGCGGTGCGACGCATTGGTGGCGGCGACGGCGCGGTGCAGTGACTGCGGCGGCGGTGGTCGGTGGTCGGCGGGCGGTAGCGGGCGGCGGCGGCGGTGTCCGGACCCTCGGGCGGCGGCAGATTTGTTGGCGGCGGACGGCGCTGGCTCGGCCGGTCGGCGATGGCGGCAGCCCCTGGCGCGTCGGTGACAGCGGCGGGCGGCGGCGGCGTGGCGGATGACGGCGGCGGATGACGGCGGCCCGGCCGGTCGGGCAGCGCAGTGCAGGCCCCTCGAACTCAGGCAGCGGGCACCGCGGCGGCGTCCGGCTCACGTGGCTGACTAGCGTGGGCTGCCTCGCTGCAGCACGCGCCCTGTGCGTGTTTAGTGGAGCAGCCACGGCCCACGTGGAGCAAACGTGGCAACCGGTTGGCGCATTCCATGCGCGAAGTTCACGGCGTCTCGCCGGGAAAAATTTTGTGTAGTGACAAAGTCACTACGGGAACGTATCCAAACTTCTGACACCAATTGTACAGGATGGCGGGTATGGGCAGGCGGTGGGCGTTATGGAATAATAGTGTAATTTTTAGAGAAAGGCCATTTATTGGCTAAAGCATGATGAAAGGGGCTACATAGGCCTAGGGAGGTGAGGGTGAGCCAGAGCTTGCAATTTGGCGAACATTGTTCGCGAAGCTACCGAAAGTGGTTGTCTGCCAAAACTAAGTCCACAGTGCCGCAGCACCGGGAGAAGCGGGAGATGATCAATGCTACAGGGCGCGCATCCGACTCACGGGTGAGCAAGAATACAAGAGAGCGGGCCCGGCGACGGGCGGCCGGGTATGTTCGACGCACCACGCGGCTTCCTCCACCCTGATTGGTCAGGACCGAGCAAACCGTGCGGGCGGCATGGAACTTTCCAGAGCGTTGCCTGCTAAGCGACGCCTGGGACGGCGTTACCTCGTCAGCACACGAGAGAGGCGCGTGAACAAGGTGCCCTTTCTCGGTGCTGACTTCCTGTTACTAGACCGTGGGACGAAAGAATTTACAGGCAGCTAACACTGCCGGCCGTGACTTGGCCGTAATGGAGTAATGAAGTTACTAGTTGGAGGCTCATATAATAAAGTAAAATCTCCTATTGTCTGGCTCATCCTTTACAGAACACTCAAATTGCGTCGAGAGTCAATACATCGTCCTCCAGCCGACTTTTCTAGAAGGGGTTGTTGCTGAATCGGGCACCATATAATCCGTCTCCTGTGAGTCTAGATTTTCGAATCCGACGCAAAACTGATAGTTAATTGTAACGTTCAGGGCCTCCAAATGACAATGGAACACTCAAATTACGTCGAGATTAAATACATCGGCATCCAGCCGACTTGTCTCCAAGGATATATTGCTGCCTGTGGCACCATATGGTCCGTCTCCTGTGAGTCTAGATTTTTGATTCCGACGCGAAACTGATAGTTAATTGTAACGTTCAGGGCCTCCTAATGTCGATGGAACACTGAAATTGGGTGGAGATTCAATTCATCGGCTTCCAGCCGACTTTTCTCCAAGCGTCTGTTGCTGCCTCGGGCACCTTATGGTCGTTCTCCTGTGAGACTAGATTTTAGTATCCGACGCCAAACTGATAGTTAATTGTAACGTTCAGAGCCTTTAAATGACAATGGAACACTCAAATTACATCGAGACTAAATATATCGGCATCCAGCCGACTTGTCTCCAAGGGGATATTGCTGGCTGTGGCAACATATGGTCCGTCTCCTGTGAGTCTAGATTTTCGATTCCGACGCGAAACTGATAGCTAATTGTAACGTTCAGGGCCTCCTAATGACGATGGAATACTCAAATTGCGTCGATATTCAATACATCGTCCTCCAGCCGACTTGTATCCAAGGGGATATTGCTGCCTTGGGCACCATGTGGTCCGTCTCCTGTGAGTCTAGATTTTCGAATCCGACGCAAAACTGATTGTTAATTGTAACGTTCGGGGCCTCCTAATGACGATGGAACACTCTAATCGCGTCGAGATTCAATACATCGGCCTCCAGCCGACTTGTCTCCAAGGGGATATTGCTGCCACGGGCACCTAATGGTCGTTCTCCTGTGAGGCTAGATTTTCAAATCAGAGGCAAAACTGATAGTTAATTGTAATGTTCAGGGCCTCCTAATGACGATGGAACACTCTAATTGCGTCGAGATTCAATACATCGTCCTCAAGCCGAATTGTCTCCAACGTATTGCCGCCTCGGTCACCTTATGGTCGTTCTCCTGTGAGTCTAGTTTTTCGAATCCGACGCAAAATTGACATTTAATTATAACGTTACGACTATGCTAACGACGATGGAACACAAAAATTGCGTCGCGTATCCTTATATCGTCCACCAGCCGCCTTGTCTCCCAGAGTCAATTGCTGCCTTGGGCACCTTATGGTCATTCTCCTGTGAGTCTAGATTTTCGATTCCGACGCTAAACTGACATTTAATTATAACATTACGAATTTGCTAACGACGATGGAAGTCACAAATTGCGTTGCGTTTCTGTACATCGGCATCCAGCCGACTTGTCTCCAAGGGGATA
Source organism: Schistocerca americana (assembly GCF_021461395.2). Lineage (NCBI taxonomy): Eukaryota > Metazoa > Arthropoda > Insecta > Orthoptera > Acrididae > Schistocerca > Schistocerca americana. The sequence continues at coordinate 8,433,253 of NW_025725790.1, read as the reverse complement.
TTGCTGCCTGTGGCACCATATGGTCCGTCTCCTGTGATACTACATTTTCGAATCCGACGCAAAACATATAGTTAATTAATACGTTCAGGGCCTCCTAATGACGATGGAGCACTCAAATTGCGTCGCGATCCAATACATCGTCCTCCAGCCGACTTGTATCCAATGGCCTATTGCTCTCTCGGGCACCATATGGTCCATCTCCTGTGAGTCGATTTTCGAATCCGACGCTAAAATGATAGTGAATTGTAACGTTCAGCGCCCCCTAATGACGATGGAACACTCAAATTGCATCGAGATTCAATACATCGGCCTCCAGCCAACTTGTCTCCAAGGGTCTATTGCTGCCTCGGGCACCTTATGGTCGTTCTCCTGTGAGGCTAGATTTTCGAATCCGACGAATAACTGTTGGTTAGTTGTAACGTTCAGCGCCTCCTATTGACGATGGAACACTCAAATTGCGCCGATATTCAATACATCGTCCTCCAGCCGACTTGTCTCCAAGGGGATATTGCTGCCTTGGGCACCATGTGGTCCGTCTCCTGTGAGTCTAGAATTTCGAATCCAACGCAGAAATGATTGTTAATTGTAACGTTCATGGCCTCCAAATGACGATGGAACACTCAAATTGCGTCGAGATTCAATACATCGGCCTCCAGCCGTCTTGTCTCCAAGGGGATATTGCTGCCTCGGGCACCTAATGGTCGTTCTCCTGTGAGGCGAGATTTTCAAAACTGATAGTTAGTTGTAATGTTCAGGGCCTCCTAATGACGATGGAACACTCTAATTGCGGCGAGGTTCAATACATCGTCCTCAAGCCGACTTGTCTCCAAGGTATTGCCGCCTCGGTCACCTTATGGTCGTTCTCCTGTGGGTCTAGATTTTCGATTCCGACGCAAAACTGACATATAATTATAACTTTACGAATATGCTAACGACGATGGAACTCACAAATTGTGTTGCGTTTCTGTACATCGTCCTCCAGCCGACTTGTCTCCCAACGGTCTACTACTGACTCGGGTACCTTATGGTCGTTCACCTGTGAGTCTAGGTTTTCGAATACGAGGCAAAACTGATAGTTAATTGTAACGTTCAGGTTCTCCTAATGACGATGGAACACTCAAATTGCGTCGAGATTCAATACATCGTCCTCCAGCCGACTTGTCTCCAAGAGTCTATTGCTGCCTCGGGCACCTTATGGGCGTTCTCCTGTGAGTCTAGATTTTCGAATCCGACGCAAAACTGATAGTTAATTGTAGCGTTCATGGCCTCCTAATGACGATGGAACACTGAAATTGGGTCGAGATTCAATACATCGGCTTCCAGCCGACTTGTCTCCAGGGGGATATTGCTGTCTCGGGCACCATATGGTCCTTCTCCTGTGAGTCAATTTTCGAATCCGACGCTAAAATGATAGTGAATTGTAACGTTCAGCGCCCCCTAATGACGATGGAACACTCAAATTGCATCGAGATTCAATACATCGGCCTCCAGCCAACTTGTCTCCAAGGGTCTATAGCTGCCTCGGGCACCTTATGGTCATTCTCCTGTGACGCTAGATTTTCGAATCCGACGATTAACTGATAGTTAATTGCAAAGTTCAGCGCCTCCTATTCACGATGGAAGACTCAAATTGCGTCGATATTCAATACATCGTCCTCCAGCCGACTTTTCTCCAAGGGGATATTGCTGCCTTGGGCACCATGTGGTCCGTCTCCTGTGAGTCTAGATTTTCGAATCCGACGCAGAAATGATTGTTAATTGTAACGTTCATGGCCTTCTAATGACGATGGAACACTTAAACTGCGTCGAGTGTCAATACATCGTCCTGCAGCCGAATTGTCTACAAGGGGATATTGCTGTGTCGGGCACCATGTGTTCCGTCTCCTCTGAGTCTAGATTTTCGAATCCGACGCAAAACTGATTGTTAATTGTAACGTTCGACCCTCCTAATGACGGTGGAACACTCAAATTGCGTCGATATTTAATACATCGTCCTCCAGCCGACTTGTCTCCAAGGGGATATTGCTCCCTCGGTCACCTTATGGTCTTTCTCCCGGCAGTCCAGATTTTAGAATCCGACGCAAAACGGACTGTTAATTCTAAAGTTCCGACCCTGCTAACGACGATGACACACACAAATTGCGTCGCGATTCAATACATCGTCCTCCAGCCGACTTGTCTCGCAACTGTCTATTACTGCCTCGGGTACCTTATGGTCGTTCACCTGTGAGTCTAGGTTTTCGAATCCGAGGCAAAACTGATAGTTAATTGTAACGTTCAGGGCCTCCTAATGACGATGGAACACTCAAATTGCGTCGAGATTCAATACATCGGCCTCCAGCCGACTTGTATCCAAGGGCCTATTGCTCTCTCGGGCACCATATGGTCCATCTCCTGTGAGTAGATTTTCGAATCCGACGCTAAAATGATAGTGAATTGTAACGTTCAGCGCCCCCTAATGACGATGGAACACTCAAATTGCATCGAGATTCAATACATCGGCCTCCAGCCAACTTGTCTCCAAGGGTCTATTGCTGCCTCGGGCACCTTATGGTCGTTCTCCTGTGAGGCTAGATTTTCGAATCCGACGAATAACTGATAGTTAGTTGTAACGTTCAGCGCCTCCTATTGACGATGGAACACTCAAATTGCGTCGATATTCAATACATGGTCCTCCAGCCGACTTGTCTCCAAGGGGATATTGCTGCCTTGGGCACCATGTGGTCCGTCTCCTGTGAGTCTAGATTTTCGAATCCGACGCAGAAATGATAGTTAATTGTAACGTTCATGGCCTCCTAATGACGATGGAACACTCAAATTGCGTCGAGATTCAATACATCGGCCTCCAGCCTACTTGTCACCAAGGGTCTGTTGCTGCCTCGGGCACCTTATGGTCGTTCTCCTGTGAGTCTAGATTGTCGAATCCGACGCATAACTGATAGTTAATTGTAACGTTCAGCGCCTCCTATTGACGATGGAACACTCAAATTGCGTCGATATTTAATACATCGTCTTCCAGCCGACTTGTCTCCATGGGGATATTGCTGCCTTGGGCACCATGTGGTCCGTCTCCTGTGAGACTAGATTTTCGAATCCGACGCAAAACTGATTGTTAATTGTAACGTTCAGGGCCTCCTAATGACGATGGAACACTCTAATTGCGTCGAGATTCAATACATCGTCCTCAAGCCGACTTGTCTCCAAGGTATTGCCGCCTCGGTCACCTTATGGTCGTTCTCCTGTGAGTCTAGTTTTTCGAATCCGACGCAAAATTGACATTTAATTATAACGTTACGACTATGATAACGACGATGGAACACACAAATTGCGTTGCGTTTCTTCATATCGTCCATCAGCCGACTTGTCTCCCAGAGTCAATTGCTACCTTGGGCACCTTATGGTCATTCTCCTGTGAGTCTAGATTTTCGATTCCGACGCAAAACTGACATTTAATTATAACTTTACGAATATGCTAACGACGATGTAACTCACAAATTGCGTTGCGTTTCTGTACATCGTCCTCCAGGCGACTTGTCTCCATGGGTCTATTGCTAAAACGGTCACCTTATGGTCTTTCTCCCTGCAGTCCAGATTTTCGAATCCGACGCAAAACGGACTGTTAATTCTAAACTTCCGACCCTGCTAACGACGATGGCACACACAAATTGCGTCGCGATTCAATACATCGTCCTCCAGCCGACTTGTCTCCCAACGGTCTATTACTGCCTCGAGTACCTTATGGTCGTTCACCTGTGAGTCTAGGTTTTCGAATACGAGGCAAAACTGATAGTTAATTGTAACGTTCAGGGCCTCCTAATGACGATGGAACACTCAAATTGCGTCGAGATTCAATACATCGTCCGCCAGCCGACTTGTCTACAAGGTGATATTGCTGCCTCGGGCACCATATGGCCCGTCTCCGGTGAGTCTAGATTTTCCAATCCGACGCAAAACTGATAGTTAATTGTAACGTTCAGCGCCTCCTAATGACGATGGAACACTCAAATTGCGTCGAGATTCAATACATCGTCCTCCAGCCGACTTGTCACCAAGAGTCTATTGCTGCCTCGGGCACCTTATGGTCGTTCTCCTGTGAGTCTAGATTTTCGAATCCGACGCAAAACTGATGGTTAATTGTAACGTTCATGGATTCCTAAAGACGATGGAACACTGAAATTGGGTCGAGATTCAATACATCGGCTTCCAGCCGACTTGTCTCCAAGGGGATATTGCTGTCTCGGGCACCATATGGTCCTTCTCCTGTGAGTAAGTTTTCGAATCCGACGCTAAAATGATAGTGAATTGTAACGTTGAGCGCCCCCTAATGACGAGGGAACACTCAAATTGCATCGAGATTCAATACATGGGCCTGCATCCAACTTGTTTCCAAGGGTTTATTGCTGCCTCGGGCACCTTATGGTCGTTCTCCTGTGAGGCTAGATTTTCGAATCCGACGAATAACTGATAGTTAATTGTAACGTTCATGGCCTCCTAAAGACGATGGAACACTGAAATTGGGTCGAGATTCAATACATCGGCTTCCAGCCGACTTGTCTCCAAGGGGATATTGCTGTTCGGGCACCATATGGTCCTTCTCCTGTGAGTAAGTTTTCGAATCCGACGCTAAAATGATAGTGAATTGTAACGTTCAGCGCCCCCTAATGACGATGGAACACTCAAATTGCATCGAGATTCAATACATCGGCCTCCAGCCAACTTGTCTCCAAGGGTTTATTGCTGCCTCGGGCACCTTATGGTCGTTCTCCTGTGAGGCTAGATTTTCGAATCCGACGAATAACTGATAGTTAATTGTAACGTTCAGGGCCTCCTAATGACGATGGAACACTCAAATTGCGTCGAGATTCAATACATCGTCCGCCAGCCGACTTGTCTCCAAGGGGATGTTGCTGCCTTGGGCACCATGTGGTCCTTCTCCTGTTAGTAGATTTTGGAATCCGACGCTAAAATGATAAATAATTGTAACGTTCAGGGCCTCCTAATGACGATGGAACACTCAAATTTGCGTCGAGAGTCAATACATCGTCCTCCAGCCGACTTTTCTAGAAGGGGTTGTTGCTGCCTCGGGCACCATATGGTCCGTCTCCTGTGAGTCTAGATTTTCGAATCCGACGCAAAAATGATAGTTAATTGTAACGTTCAGAGCCTCCAAATGACGATGGAACACTCAAATTACGTCGAGATTAAATACATCGGCATCCAGCCGACTTGTCTCCAAGGGGATATTGCTGCCTGTGGCACCATGTGGTCCGTCTCCTGTGAGTCTAGATTTTCGAATCCGACGCAAAACTGATTGTTAATTGTAACGTTAGGGGCCACCTAATGACGATGGAACACTCAAATTGCGTCGAGATTCAATACATCGGCCTCCAGCCGACTTGTCTCCAAGGGGATATTGCTGCCTCGGGCACCTAATGGTCGTTCTCCTGTGAGGCTAGATTTTCAAATCAGAGGTAAAACTGATAGTTAATTGTAACGTTCAGGGCCTCCTAATGACGATGGAACACTCTAATTGCGTCGAGATTCAATACATCGTCCTCAAGCCGACTTGTCTCCAAGGTATTGCTGCCTCGGTCACCTTATGGTCGTTCTCCTGTGAGTCTTGTTTTTCGAATCCGACGCAAAATTGACATTTAATTATAACGTTACGACTATGCTAACGACGATGGAGCAAACAAATTGCGTTGCGTTTCTTCATATCGTCCATCAGCCGACTTGTCTCCAAGAGTCTATTGCTGCCTTGGGCACCTTATGGTCATTCTCCTGTGAGTCTAGATTTTCGATTCCGACGCAAAACTGGCATTTAAATATAACTTTACGAATATGCTAACGACGATGGATTTCACAAATTGTGTTGCGTTTCTGTACATCGTCCTCAAGACGACTTGACCCCATGGGTATATTGCTGAAACGGTCACCTTATGGTCTTTCTCCCGGCAGTCCAGATTTTTGAATCCGACGCAAAACGGACTGTTAATTCTAAAGTTCCGACCCTGCTAACGACGATAGCACACACAAATTGCGTCGCGATTCAATACATCGTCCTCCAGCCGGCTTGTCTCCCAACGGTCTATTACTGCCTCGGGTACCTTATGGTCGTTCACCTGTGAATCTAGGTTTTCGAATCCGAGGCAAAACTGAAAGTTAATTGTAACGTTCAGGGCCTCCTAATGACGATGGAACACTCAAATTGCGACGAGATTCAATACATCGTCCTCCAGCCGAATTTACTCCAAGGCGATACTGCTGTCTCGGGCACCATATGGTCCATCTCCTGTTAGTGGAGTTTCGAATCCCCGACGCTAAAATTATCAACAATTGTAACGTTCAGGGCCTCCTAATGACGATGGAACACTCAAATTGCGTCGAGATTCAATACATGGCCCTTCAGCCGACTTGTCTCCAAGGGACTATTGCTGCCTCGGGCACCTTATGGTCGTTCACCTGTGAGTCTAGGTTGTCGAATCCGACGAAAAACATTCAGGGCGTCATGATGACGATGGAACACTCAAATTGCGTTGCGATCCAATACATCGTCTTCCAGCCGACTTGTATCCAAGGGCCTATTGCCCTCTCGGGCACCATATGGTGCTTCTCCTGCGAGTAGATGTTCGAATCCGACGCTAAAATGATAGTAAATTGTAACGTTCAGCGCCCCCTAACGAAGATGGAACACTCAAATTGCATCGAGATTCAATACATAGGTCTCCAGCCAACTTGTCTCCAAGGGTCTATAGCTGCCTCGGGCACCTTATGGTCTTCTCCTGTGAGTCTAGGTTGACGAATCCATCGCATAACTGATAGTTAATTGTACCGTTCATGGCCCCCTAAGGACGATGGAACGCTCAAATTGGGTCGATATTCAATACATCGTCCTCCAGCCGACTTGTCTCCAAGGGGATATTGCTGTCTCGGGCACCATGTGGTCCGTCTGCTGTGAGTCTAGATTTTCGAATCCGACGCAAAACTGATTGTTAATTGTAACGTTCGGGGCCTCCTAATGACGATGGAACACTCAAATTACGTCGAGATTCAATACATCGGCCTCCAGCCGACTTGTCTCCAAGGGGATATTTCTGCCTGTGGCACCATATGGTCCGTGTCCGGTGAGTCTAGATTTTCGAATCCGACGCAAAACTGATAGTCAATTGTAACGTTCATGGCCTCCTAATGACGATGGAACACTGAAATTGGGTCGAGATTCAATACATCGGCTTCCAGCCGACTTGTCTCCAAGGGGATATTGCTGTCTCGGGCACCATATGGTCCTTCTCCTGTGAGTAAATTTTCGAATCCGACGCTAAAATGATAGTGAATTGTAACGTTCAGCGCCCCCTAATGACGATGGAACACTCAAATTGCATCGAGATTCAATACATCGGCCTCCAACCAACTTGTCTCCAAGGGTCTATTGCTGCCTCGGGCACCTTATGGTCGTTCTCCTGTGAGGCTAGATTTTCGAATCCCTCGAATAACTGATAGTTATTTGTAACGTTCAGCGCCTCCTATTGACGATGGAACACTCAAATTGCGTCGATGTTCAATACATCGTCCTCCAGCCGACTTGTCTCCAAGGGGATATTGCTGCCTTGGGCACCATGTGGTCCGTCTCCTGTGAGTCTAGATTTTCGAATCCGACGCAGAAATGATTGTTAATTGTAACGTTCATGGCCTTCTAATGACGATGGAACACTTAAACTGCGTCGAGAGTCAATACATCGTCTTGCAGCCGACTTGTCTACAAGGGGATATTGCTGTCTCGGGCACCATGTGGTCCGTCTCCTGTGAGTCTAGATTTTCGAAGCCGACGCAAAACTGATTGTTAATTGTAACGTTAGGGGCCTCCTAATGACGATGGAACAGTCAAATTGTGTCGAGATTCAATACATCGGCCTCCAGCCGACTTGTCTCCAAGGGGATATTGCTGCCTCGGGCACCTAATTTTCGTTCTCCTGTGAGGCTAGATTTTCGATTCCGACGCAAAACTGACATTTAAATATAACTTTACGAATATGCTAACGACGATGGATTTCACAAATTGCGTTGCGTTTCTGTACATCGTCCTCCAGACGACTTGTCTCCATGGGTATATTGCTGAAACGGTCACCTTATGGTCGTTCTCCTGTGAGTCTAGGTTGTCGAATCCGACGCATAACTGATAGTTAATTGTAACGTTCATGGCCTCCTAATGACGATGGAACACTCAAATTGGGTCGATATTCAATACATCGTCCTCCAGCCGACTTGTCTCCAAGGGGATATTGCTGTCTCGGGCACCATGTGGTCCGTCTCCTGTGAGTCTAGATTTTCGAATCGGACGCAAAACTGATTGTTAATTGTAACGTTCGGGGCCTCCTAATGACGATGGAACACTCAAATTGCGTCGAGATTCAGTACATCGTCCTCCAGTCGAATTGTCTCCAATGGGATATTGCTGCCTCGGGCACCATATGGTCCGTGTCCGGTGAGTCTAGATTTTCGAATCCGACGCAAAACTGATAGTCAATTGTAACGTTCATGGCCTCCTAATGACGATGGAACACTGAAATTGGGTCGAGATTCAATACATCGGCTTCCAGCCGACTTGTCTCCAAGGGGATATTGCTGTCTCGGGCACCATATGGTCCTTCTCCTGTGAGTAAATTTTCGAATCCGACGCTAAAATGATAGTGAATTGTAACGTTCAGCGCCCCCTAATGACGATGGAACACTCAAATTGCATCGAGATTCAATACATCGGCCTCCAGCCAACTTGTCTCCAAGGGTCTATTGCTGCCTCGGGCACCTTATGGTCGTTCTCCTGTGAGGCTAGATTGTCGAATCCGACGAATAACTGATAGTTAATTGTAACGTTCAGCGCCTCCTATTGACGATGGAACACTCAAATTGCGTCGATATTCAATACATAGTCCTCCAGCCGACTTGTCTCCAAGGGGATATTGCTGCCTTGGGCACCATGTGGTCCGTCTCCTGTGAGTCTAGATTTTCGAATCCGACGCAGAAATGATTGTTATTTGTAACGTTCATGGCCTTCTAATGACGATGGAACACTTAAACTGCGTCGAGAGTCAATACATCGTCCTGCAGCCGACTTGTCTATAAGGGGATGTTGCTGTCTCGGGCACCATGTGGTCCGTCTCCTGTGAGTCTAGATTTTCGAATCCGACGCAAAACTGATTGTTAATTGTAACGTTCGGGGCCTCCTAATGACGATGGAACACTCAAATTGCGTCGAGATTCAATACATCGGCCTCCAGCCGACTTGTCTCTAAGGGGATATTGCTGCCTCGGGCACCTAATGGTCGTTCTCCTGTGAGGCTAGATTTTCAAATCAGAGGCAAAACTGATAGTTAATTGTAACGTTCAGGGATTCCTAATGACGATGAAACACTCTAATTGCGTCGAGATTCAATACATCGTCCTCAAGCCGATTTGTCTCCAAGGTATTGCTGCCTCGTTCACCTTATGGTCGTTCTCCTGTGAGTCTAGTTTTTCGAATCCGACGCAAAATTGACATTTAATTATAACGTTACGACTATGCTAACGACGATGGAACAAACAAATTGCGTTGCGTTTCTTTATACCGTTCATCAGCCGACTTGTCTCCAAGAGTCTATTGCTGCCTCGGGCACCTAATGGTCGTTCTCCTGTGAGGCTAGATTTTCAAATCAAACTGATAGTTAATTGTAACGTTCAGAGCCTCCTAATGACGATGGACACTCTAATTGCGTCGAGATTCAATACATCGTCCTCAAGCCGACTTGTCTCCAAGGTATTGCCGCCTCGGTCACCTTATGGTCGTTCTCCTGTGAGTATAGTTTTTCGAATCCGACGCAAAATTGACATTTAATTATAACGTTACGACTATGCTAACGACGATGGAACACATTGCGTTGCGTTTCTTTATATCGTCCATCAGCCGACTTGTCTCCAAGAGACTATTGCTGCCTTGGGCACCTTATGGTCATTCGCCTGTGAGTCTAGATTTTCGATTCCTTCGCAAAACTGACATTTAATTATAACTTTACGACTATGCTAACGACGATGGAACTCACAAATTGCGTTTGTTTCTGTACATCGTCCTCCAGACGACTTGTCTCCCAACGGTCTATTACTGCTTCGGGTACCTTATGGTCGTTCACCTGTGAGTCTAGGTTTTCGAACCCGAGGCAAAACTGATAGTTAATTGTAACGTTGAGGGCCTCCTATTGACGATGGAACACTCAAATTGGGTCGAGATTCAATACATTGTCTTCCAGCCGACTTGTCTCTAAGGGGATATTGGTGCCTCGGGCACCTAATGGTCGTTCTCCTGTGAGAATAGATTGTCGAATCCGACGCGAAACTAATAGTTAATTGTAACGTTCCGGGCCTCCTAATGACGATGGAACACACAAATTGCGTCGAGATTCAATACATGGCCATTCAGCCGACTTGTCTCCAAGGGTCTATTGCTGCATCGGGCACGTTATGGTCGTCCTCCTGTGAGTCTAGATTATCGAATCCGACGAAAATTGATAGTTAATTGTAACATTCAGGGCGTCCTGATGACGATGGATCACTCAAATTCCGTCGCGATCCAATACATCGTCCTCCAGCCGACTTGTATCCAAGGTCCTATTGCTGTCTCGGGCACCACATGGTTCTTCTACTGTGAGTAGATTTTCGAATCCGACGCTAAAATGATAGTGAAATGTAACGTTCAGCACCTCCTAATGACGATGGAACACTGAAATTGGGTCAAGCTTCAATACATCGGCTTCCAGATGACTTGTCTCCAAGCGTCTCCTGGTGCCTTGGGCACCTTATGGTCGTTCGCCTGTGAGTCTAGATTTTAGTACCCGACGCAAAACTGATAGTTAATTGTAACGTTCAGAGCCTTCAAGTGACGATGGAACACTCAAATTGCGTCGAGATTCAATACATCGTTCTCCAGCCGACTTGTCTCCAAGGGTATATTGCTGCCTTGGGCACCATATGGTCCGTCTCCTGTGAGTCTAGATTTTCGAATCCGACGCGAAACTGATAGTTAATTGTAACGTTGAAGGTCTCCTGATGACGTTGGAACACTCAAATTGCGTCGAGATTCAATACATCGTCCTTCAGCCGACTTGTCTCCAAGAGTCTATTGCTGCCTCGGGCACCTTATGGTCGTTCTCCTGTGAGTCTAGATTTTCGAATCCGACGCAAAACTGATTATTAATTGTAACGTTCAGGGCCTCATAATAACGATGGAACACTGAAATTGGGTCGCGATTCAATACTTAGGCTTCCAGCTGACTTGTCTCCAAGCGTCTATTGCTGCCTCGGGCACCTTATGGTCGTTCTCCTGTGAGTCTAGATTTTAGTACCCGACGCAAAACTGATAGTCAATTGTAATGTTCAGGGCCTCCTAATGACGATGGAAAACTCAAATTACGTCGAGATTCAATACATCGGCATCCAGCCGACTTGTCTCCAAGGGGATATTGCTGCCTGTGGCACCATATGCTCCCTCTCCTGTGAGTCTAGATTTTCGATTCCGACGCATAACAGATTGTTAATTGTAACGTTCAGCGCCTCCTAATGACGATGGTACACTCAAATTGCGTCGAGTGTCAATACGTCACCCACCAGCCGACTTATCTACAAGGGGGTATTGCTGCCTCGGGCACCATATGGTCCGTTTCCTGTGGGTCTAAATTTTCGAAACCGACGCAAAACTGACATTTAATTATAACTTTACGACTATGCTAACGACGATAGAACTCACAAATTGCGTTCCGTTTCTGTTCATCGTCCTCCAGACGACTTGTCTCCCAACGGTCTATTACCGCTTCGGGTACCTTATGGTCGTTCACCTGTGAGTCTAGGTTTTCGAATCCGAGGCAAAACTGATAGTTAATTGTAACGTTCAAGGTCTCCTATTGACGATGGAACACTCAAATTGGATCGAGATTCAATACATTGTCTTCCAGCCGAATTGTCTCCAAGGGGATATTGCTGCCTCGGGCACCTAATGGTCGTTCTCCTGTGAGTCTAGATTTTCGAATCCGACGCAAAACTGATAGTTAATTGTAACGTTCAGAGCCTTCAAATGACGATGGAACACTTAAATTACGTCGAGATTCATTACATCGGCATCCAGCCGACTTGTCTATAAGGGGATATCGCTGGCTGTGGCACGATATGGTCCGCCTCCTGTGAGTCTAGATTTTCTATTCCGACGCGAAACTGATAGTTAATTGCAACGTTCCATGCCTCCTAATGACGATGGAACACTCAAATTACGTCGAGATTCAATACATCGGCATCCAGCCGACTTGTCTCCAAGGGGATATCGCTGCCTGTGTCACGATATGGTTCGTCTCCTGTGAGTCTAGATTTTCGATTCCGACGCGAAACTCATAGTTAATTGTAACGTTCAGGGCCTCCTATTGACGATGGAACACTCAAATTGCGTCGAGATTCAATACATCGTTCTCCAGCCGACTTGTCTCCAAGGGGATATTGCTGCCTCGAGCACCATATGGTCCGCCTGCTGTGAGTCTAGATTTTCGTATCCGACGCAAAACTGATGGTTAATTGTAACATTTAGGGCCTCCTAATGACGATGGAACACTCAAATTGCGTCATGATTCAATACTTCGGCCTCCAGCCGACTTGTCTTCAACGGTCTATCGCTGCCTCGCGCACCTTATGGTCGTTCTCCTGTGAGTCTAGTCTTTCGAATCCGACCCGTAACTGATAGTTAATTGAAACGTTCAGGGCCTCCTAATGACGGTGGAACACTCAAATTGCGTCGAGATTCAATACATCGACCTCCAGCCGACTTGTCTCCAAGGCTCTATTGCTGCCTATGGGCACCTTATAGTCGTTCTCCTGTGAGTCTAGATTTTCAAATCAGAAGCAAAACTGATAGTTAATTGGACGTTCAGGGCGTCCTAATGATGATGGAACACTCAAATTGCGTCGAGATTCAATACATCGTCCTCCAGCCGGCTTGTCTCCAGGGGGATATTGCTGCCTCGGGCACCATATGGTCCTCCTCCTGTTAGTAAATTTTCGATCCGACGCTTAAATGATTGTTAATTGTAACGTACAGGGCCTCCTAATGACGATGGAACACTGAAATTGGGTCGCGATTCAAAACATCGGCTTCCAGCCGACTTGCCTCCAAGCGTCTATTGCTGCCTCGGGCACCTTATGGTCGTTCTCCTGTGAGTCTAGATTTTAGTACCCGACGCAAAACTGATAGTTAATTGTAACGTTCAGAGCCTCCAAATGTCGATGGAACACTCAAATTGCGTCGAGATTCAATACATCGGCATCCAGTCGACTTGTCTCCAAGGTGATATTGCTGCCTGTGGCACCACATGGTCCGTCTCCTGTGAGTCTAGATTTTCGATTCCGACGCGAAACTGATAGTTAATTGTAACGATCAGGGCCTCCTAATGACGATGTAACACTCAAATTGCGTCGAGATTCAATACATGGCCCTCCAGCCGACTTGTCTCCTAGGGTCTATTGTTGCCTCGGGCACCTTATGGTCGTCCTCTTGTGAGTCTAGATTTTCCAATCCGACGAAAAACTGATAGTTAATTGTAGCTTTCAGGGCGTCCTGATGACGATGGAACACTCAAATTGCGCCGCAATCCAATACATCGTCCTCCAGCCGACTTATATCCAAGGGCCTAATGCTGTCTCGGGCGCCATATGGTCCTTCTCCTGTGAGTAGATTTTCGAATCCGACGCTAAATTGATAGTGAATTGTAGCGTTCATGGCCTCCTAATGACGATGGAACACTCAAATTGCGTCGAGATTCAATACATCGTCCTGCAGCCGACTTGTCTACAAGGGGATACTGCTGTCTCGGGCACCATGTGGTCCGTTTCCTGTGAGTCTAAATTTTCCAATCCGACGCAAAACTGTTTGTTAATTGTAACGTTCTGGGCCTCCTAATGACGATGGAACACTCAAATTGCGTCGAGATTCAATACATTGTCCTCAAGCCGACTTGCCTCCAAGGGTCTATTGCTGCCTGTGGCACCTTATGGTCGTTCTCCTATGGGTCTAGACTTTCGAACCCGACGCAAAACAGATAGTTAATTGTAACGCTCAGGGCCTACTAATGACGATGGAACACTCAAATTGCGTCGAGATTCAATACATGGCCCTCCAGCCGACTTGTCTCCTAGGGTCTATTGTTGCCTCGGGCGTCTTATGGTCGTCCTCCTGTGAGTCTAGATTTTCGAATCCGACGAAAAACTGATATTTAATTGTAACATTCAGGGCGTCCTGATGACGATGGAACACTCAAATTGCGTCGAGATTCAATACATGGCCCTTCAGCCGACTTGTCTCCAAGGGTCTATTGCTGCCTCGGGCACCTTACGGTCGTCCTCCTGTGAGTCTAGATTTTCGAATCCGACGCATAACTGATAGTTAATTGTGACGTGCACCGCCTCCTAATGACGATGGAACACTCAAATTGCGTCGAGTGTCAATACATCGACCACCAGCCGACTTATCTACAAGGGGATATTGCTGTCTCGGGCACCATGTGGTCCGTCTCCTGTGAGTATAGATTTTCGAATCCGACGCAAAACTGATTGTTAATTGTAACGTGCAGGGCCTCTTAATGACGATGGAAAACTCAAATTGCGTCGAGATTCAATACATCGGCCTCCAGCCGACTTGTCCCCAAGGGTCTATTGCTGCCTCGGGCACCTTATGGTCGTTCTCCTGTGAGTCTAGTTTTTCGAATCCGACGCAAAATTGAGATTTCATTATAACGGTACGACTATGCTAACGACGATGGAACACACATGTTGCGTTGCGATTCTTTACATCGTCCTCCAGCCGACTTGTCTCCAAGGGGATATTGCTGCATCGGGCACCATATGGTCCGTTCCACCAGAAGACTTGTCTCCAAGGGGATATTGCTGCCTCGGGCACCATATGGTCCGACTCCTGTGAGTCTAGTTTTTCGAATCCGACGCGAAACTGATAGTTAATTGAATCGTTCAGGGCCTCCTAATGACGATGGAACACACAAATTGCGTCGAGATTCCATACATCGGCCTCCAGCCGACTTGTCCCCAAGGGTCTATTGCTGCCTCGGGCACCTTATGGTCGTTCTCCTGTGAGTCCAGATTTTCGATTCCGACGCGAAACTGATAGTTAATTGTAACGTTCAGGGCCTCCTAATGACGGTGGAACACTCAAATTGCGTCGAGATTCAATACATCGACCTCCAGCCGACTTGTCTCCAAGGCTCTATTGCTGCCTATGTGCACCTTATGGTCGTTCTCCTGTGAGTCTAGATTTTCAAATCAGAGGCAAAACTGATAGTTAATTGGACGTTCAGGGGGTCCTAATGACGATGGAACAGTCAAATTGCGTCGAGATTAAGTACATCGTCCTACAGCCGACTTGTATCCAATTGTCTATTGCTTTCTCGGGCACCATATGGTCCCCCTGTGAGTGGATTTTCGAATCCGACGCAAAAATGATAGTGAATTGTAACGTTCAGCGCCTCCTAATGTCGGTGGAACACTCAAATTGCGTCGAGATTCAATACATCGTCCTCCAGCCGACTTGTCTCCAAGGGGATATTTCTGTTTCGAGCACCATTTGGTCCACCTCCTGTGAGTCTAGATTTTCATATCCGACGCAAAACTGATGGTTAATTGTAACATTCAGGCCGTCCTGAAGACGATGGAACTCTCAAATTGCGTCGCGATCCAGTACATCGTCCTCCAGCCGACTTGTATCCAAGGGCCTATTGCTGTCTCGGGCGCCATATGGTCCTTCTCCTGTGAGTAGATTTTCGAATCCGACGCTAAATTGATAGTAATTGTAACGTTCATCGCCTCCTAATGACGATGGAACACTCAAATTGCGTCGAGATTCAATACATCGTCCTGCAGCGGATTTGTCTACAAGGGGATATTGCTGTCTCGGGCACCATGTGGTCCGTTTCATGTGAGTCTAGATTTTCGAATCCGACGCAATACCGATTGTTAATTGTAACGTTCAGGGCCTCCTAATGACGATGGAACACTCAAATTGCGTCGAGAATCAATACATCGTCCTGCAGCCGACTTGTCTACAAGGGGATATTGCTGTCTCGGGCACCATGTGGTCCGTGTCCTGTGAGTCTAGATTTTCGAATCCGACGCAAAACTGATTGTTAATTGTAACGTTCAGGGCCTCTTAATGACGATGGAAAACTCAGATTGCGTCGAGATTCAATACATTGGCCTCCAGCCGACTTGTCCCCAAGGGTCTATTGCTGCCTCGGGCACCTTATGGTCGTTCTCCTGTGAGTCTAGTTTTTCGAATCCGACGCAAAATTGACATTTCATTATAACGGTACGACTATGCTAACGACGATGGAACACACAAATTGCGTTGCGATTTTTTACATCGTCCTCCAGCCGACTTGTATCAAAGGGGATATTGCTGCCTCGGGCACCATATGGTCCGTTCCACCAGCCGACTTGTCTAAAAGGGGATATTGCTGCCTCGGGCACCATATGGTCCGACTCCTGTGAGTCTAGATTTTCGTATCCGACGCAAACCTGATGGTTAATTGTAACATTCAGGGCCTCCTAATGACGATGGAACACTCAAATTGCGTCTTGATTCAATACATCGGCCTCCAGCCGACTTGTCTGCAACGGTCTAATGCTGCCTCGCGCACCTTATGGTCGTTCTCCTGTGAGTCTAGATTTTCGAATCCGACGCGAAACTGATAGTTAATTGCAACGTTGAGGGCCTCCTGATGACGTTGGAACACTCAAATTGCGTCGAGATTCAATACATCGTCCTTCAGCCGATTTGTTTCCAAGAGTCTATTGCTGCCTCGGGCACTTTATGGTCGTTCTCCCGTGAGTCTAGATTTTCGAATCCGACGCAAAATTGATTATTAATTGTAACGATCAGGGCCTCATAATAACGATGGAACACTGAAATTGGGTTGCGATTCAATACATCGGCTTGCTGCCGATTTGTCTCCAAGCGTCTATTGTTGACTCGGGCACCTTATGGTCGTTATCCTGTGAGTCTAGATTGTCGAATCCGACGGATAACTGATAGTTAATTGTAACGTTCATGGCCTCCTAATGACGATCGAACACTCAAATTGCGTCGAGTGTCAATACATCGACCACCAGCCGACTTATCCACAAGGGGATATTGCTGCCTCGGGCACCATGTGGTCCGTCTCCTGTGGGTCTAGATTTTCGAATCCGACGCAAAACTGATAGTTAATTGTAACGTTCAGGGCCTCCTAATAACGATGGAAAAACTCAAACTACGTCGAGATTCAATACATCGGCATCCAGCCGACTTGTCTCCAAGGGGATATTGCTGCCTGTGGCACCATATGCTCCGTCTCCTGTGAGTCTAGATTTTCGATTCCGCCGCGAAACTGATAGTTAATTGTAACGTTCAGGGCCTCCTAGTGACGATGGAACACTCAAATTGCGTCGAGATTCAATTCATAACCCTTCAGCCGATTTGTCTCCAAGGGTCTATTGCTGCCTCGGGCACCTTATGGTCGTCCTCCTGTGAGTCTAGATTTTCGAATCCGACGAAAAACTGATAGTTAATTGTAACATTCAGGGCGTGCTGATGACGATGGAACACTAAAATTGCGTCGCGATCCAATACAGTGTCCTCCAGCCGACTTGTTTCCAAGGTCCTATTGCTGTCTCGGGCACCTTATGGTCGTTATCCTGTGAGTCTAGATTGTCGAATCCGACGCATAACTGATAGTTAATTGTAATGTTCATGGCCTCCTAATGACGATGGAACACTCAAATTGCGTCGAGTGTCAATACATCGACCACCAGCCGAGTTATCTACAAGGGGATATTGCTGCCTCGGGCACCATGTGGTCCGTCTCCTGTGGGTCTAGATTTTCGAATCCGACGCAAAACTGATAGTTAATTGTAACGTTCAGGGCCTGCTAATGACGGTGGAACACTCAAATTGCGTCGAGATTCAATACATCGTCCTCCAGCCGACTTGTCTCCAAGGGGATATTGCTGCCTCGAGCACCATATGGTCCGCCTGCTGTGAGTCTAGATTTTCGTATCTGACGCAAAACAGATGGTTAATTGTAACATTTAGGGCCTCCTAATGACGATGGAACACTCAAATTGCGTCTTGATTCAATACTTCGGCCTCCAGCCGACTTTTCTGCAACGGTCTATTGCTGCCTCGCGCACCTTATGGTCGTTCTCCTGTGAGTCTAGTTTTTCGCATCCGACGCATAACTGATAGTTAATTGAAACGTTCAGGGCCTCCTAATGACGGTGGAACACTCAAATTGCGTCGAGATTCAATACATCGACCTCCAGCCGACTTGTCTCCAAGGCTCTATTGCTGCCTATGGGCACCTTATGTTCGTTCTCCTGTGAGTCTAGATTTTCAAATCAGAGGCAAAACTGATAGTTAATTGGACGTTCAGGGCGTCCTAATGACGATGGAACGCTCAAATTGCGTCGAGATTCAATACATCGTCCTCCAGCCGACTTGTATCCAAGTGTCTATTGCTTTCTCGGGAACCATATAGTCCTCCTGTGAGTGGATTTTCGAATCCGACGCAAAAATGATAGTGAATTGTAACGTTCAGCACCTCCTAATGACGTTGGAACACTCAAATTGCGTCGAGATTCAATGAATCGTCCTCCAGCCGACTTGTCTCCAAGGGGATATTGCTGCCTCGGGCACCATATGGTCCTCCTCCTGTTAGTAGACTTTCGATCCGACGCATAAATGATTGTTAATTGAAACGTTCAGGGCCTCCTAATGACGATGGAACACTGAAATTGGGTCGCGATTCAATACATCGGCATCCAGCCGACTTGTCTCCAAGTGGATATTGCTGCCTGTGGCACCATATGGTCCGTCTCCTGCGAGTCTAGATTCTCGATTCCGACGCGAAACTGATAGTTAATTGTAACGATCAGGGCCTCCTAATGACGATGAATCACGCAAATTGCGTCGAGATTCAATACATGGCCCTCCAGCCGACTTTTCTCCTAGGGTCTATTGTTGTCTCGGGCACCGTATGGTCGTCCTCCTGTGAGTCTAGATTTTCGAATCCGACGAAAAACTGATAGTTAATTGTAACATTCAGGGCGACTGATGACGATGGAACACTCAAATTGCGTCGCGATCCAATACATCGTCCTGAAGCCGACTTGTATCCAAGGGCCTATTGCTGTCTCGGGCGCCATATGGTCCTTCTCCTGTGAGTAGATTTTCGAATCCGACGCTAAATTGATAGTGAATTGTAACGTTCATGGCCTCCTAATGACGATGGAACACTCAAATTGCGTCGAGAATCAATACATCGTCCTGCAGGCGACTTGTCTAAAAGGGGATATTGCTGCCTCGGGCACCATATGGTCCGACTCCTGTGAGTCTAGTTTTTCGAATCCGACGCGAAACTGATAGTTAATTGTATCGTTCAGGGCCTCGCAATGACGATATAACACACAAATTGCGTCGAGAGTCAGTACATCGACCTCCAGCCGACTTGTCTCCAAGGCTCTATTGCTGCATATGGGCACCTTATGGTCGTTCTACTGTGAGTCTAGATTTTCAAATCAGAGACAAAACTGATAGTTAATTGTAACGTTCAGGTCTTCCTAATGACGATGGAGCACTCAAATCAAGTCGAGATTCAATACATCGTCCTCAAGCCGACTTGTCTCCAAGAGTCTATTGCTGCCTCGGGTACCTTATGGTCGTTCTCCTGTGAGTCCAGATTTTCGATTCCGACGCGAAACTGATAGTTAATTGTAACGTTCAGGGCCTCCTAATGACGGTGGAACACTCAAATTGCGTCGAGATTCAATACATCGTCCTCCAGCCGACTTGTCTCCAAGGGGATATTGCTGCCTCCAGCACCATATGGTCCACCTCCTGTGAGTCTAGATTTTCGAATCCGACGCATAACTGATAGTTAAATGAAACGTTCAGGGCCTTCTAATGACGGTGGAACACTCAAATTGCGTCGAGATTCAATACATCGACCTCCAGCCGACTTGTCTCCAAGGCTCTATTGCTGCCTATGGGCACCTTATGGTCGTTCTCCAGTGAGTCTAGATATTCATATCAGAGGCAAAACTGATAGTTAATTGGACGTTCAGGGCGTCCTAATGACGATGGAACACTCAAATTGCGTCGAGATTCAATACATCGTCCTCCAGCCGACTTGTATCCAAGTGTCTATTGCTTTCCCAGGATCCATGTGGTCCGTCTCCTGTGAGTCTACGTTTTCAAATCCGAGGCAAAACTGATAGTTAATAGTAACGTTCTGGGCCTCCTAATGACGATGGAACACTCAAATTGCGTCGAGATTCAATACATTGTCCTCCAGCCGACTTGTCCCCAAGGGTCTATTGCTGCCTCGGGCACCTTATGGTCGTTCTCCTGTGAGTCTAGATTTTCGAATCCGACGCAAAAAAATTGTTAATTGTAACGTTCAGGGCCTCCTAATGACGATGGAACACTGAAATTGGGTCGCGAATCAATACATCGGTTTCCAGCCGACTTGTCTCCAAGCGTCTATTGCTGCCTCGGGCACCTAATGGTCGTTCGCCTGTGAGTCTAGTTTTTAGTACCCGAAGCAAAACTGATAGTTAATTGTAACGTTCAGAGCCTCCAAATGACGATGGAACACTCAAATGACGTCGAGAATCAATACATCGGCATCCAGCCGACTTGTCCTCAAGGGGATATTGCTGCCTGTGGCACCATATGGTCCGTCTCCTGTGAGTCTAGATTTTCGATTCCGACGCGAAACTGTTAGTTAATTGTAACGTTCAGGGTCTCCAAATGACGATGGAACACTCAAATTAAGTCGATATTCAATACATCGGCATCTAGATGACTTGTCTCCAAGGGGATATTGTTGCCTCGGGCACCATGTGGTCCGTCTCCTGTGAGTCTAGTTTTTCGAATCCGACGCAAAACTGATAGTTAATTGTAACGTTCAGGGCCTGCTAATGACGGTGGAACAATCAAATTGCGTCGAGATTCAATACATCGTCCTCCAGCCGACTTGTCTCCAAGGGGATATTGCTGCCTCGAGCACCATATGGTCCACCTCCTGTGAGTCTAGATTTTCGTATCCCACGCAAAACTGATGGTTAATTGTAACATTCAGGGCCTCCTAATGACGATGGAACACTCAAATTGCGTCTTGATTCAATACATCGGCCTCCAGCCGGCTTGTCTGCAACGGTCTATTGCTGCCTCGCGCACCTTATGGTCGTTCTCCTGTGAGTCTAGACATTAGAATTCGACGCATAACTGATAGTTAATTGAAACGTTCAGGGCCTCCTAATGACGGTGGAACACTTAAATTGCGTCGAGATTCAATACATCGGCCTCCAGTCAACTTGTCTCCAAGGGTCTATTGCTGCCTCGGGCACCTTATGGTCGTTCTCCTGTGAGGCTAGATTTTCGAATCCGACGAATAACTTATAGTTAATTGTAACGTTCATCGCCTCCTAATGACGATGGAACACTCAAATTGCGACGACTTGTCTCCAAGATCATATTGCTGCCTTGGGGACCATGTCGTCCGACTCCTGTGAGTCTAGATTTTCGAATCCGACGCAGAAATGATAGTTAATTGTAACGTTCATGGCCTCCTAATGACGATGGAAACCTCAAATTGCGTCGAGATTAAATACATCGGCCTCCAGCCGACTTGTCTCAAAGGGGATATTGCTGCCTCGAGCACCATATGGTCCGAATCCTGTGAGTCTAGAATTTCGTATCCGACGCAAAACTGATGGTTAATTGTAACGTTCAGGACGTCCTAATGACGATGGAACACTCAAATTGCGTCGAGATTCAATACATCGTCCTCCAGCCGACTTGTATCCAATTGTCTATTGCCCTCTCGGGCACCATATGGTCCTCCTGTGAGTGGATTTTCGAATCGACGCAAAAATGATAGTGAATTGAAACGTTCAGCGCCTCCTAATGACGATGGAACACTCAAATTGCGACGACTTGTCTCCAAGGGGATATTGCTGCCTTGGGCACCATGTGGTCCGTCTCCTGTGAGTCTAGATTTTCGAATCCGACGCAGAAATGATAGTTAATTGTAACGTTCATTGCCTCCTAATGACGATGGAACACTCAAATAGCGTCGTGATTCAGTACATCGATCTCCAGCCGACTTGTCTCCAAGGCTCTATTGCTGCCTATGGGCACTTTATGGTCGTTCTCCTGTGAGTCTGGATTTTCAAATCAGAGGCAAAACTGATAGTTAATTTTAACGTTCAGGGCCTCCTAATCACGATGGAGCACTTAAATTGCGTCGAGATCCAATACATCGTCCTCAAGCCGACTTGTCTCTAAGAGTCTATTGCTACCTCGGTCACCTTATGGTCGTTCCCCTGTGAGTCTAGATTTTCGAATCCGACGCAAAACTGACATTTAATTATAACGTTACGACTATGCTAACGACGATGGAACTCACAAATTGCGTTGCGTTTTAATACATCGTCCTTCAGCCGACTTGCTTCCAAGGGTCTATTACTGCCTCGGGCACCTTATGGTCGTTCTCCTGTGGGTCTAGATTTTCGATTCCGACGCGAAACTGATAGTTAATTGCAACGTTCAGGGCCTCCAAATGACGATGGAACACCCAAATTACGTCGAGATTCAATACATCGGCATCCAGCCGACTTGTCTCCAAGGGGATATTGCTGCCTTGGGCACCATGTGGTCCGTCTGCTGTGAGTCTAGATTTTCGAATCCGACGCAGAAATGATAATTAATTGTAACGTTCAGGGCCTCCTAATGACGATGGAACACTCAAATTGCGTCGAGATTCAATACATTGTCCTCCAGCCGACATGTCTCCAAGTGGATATTGCTGCTTCGGGAACCATGTGGTCCGTCTCCTAGTCTAGATTTTCGAATCCGACGCAGAAATGATAGTTAATTGTAACGTGCTTGGCCTTCTAATGACGATGGAACACTCAAATTGCCTCGCGAGTCAATACATCGTCCTTCAGCCGACTTGTCTACAAGGGGATATTGCTGCCTCGGGCACCTTATGGTCGTTCTCCTGTGAGTCTAGATTTTCGAATCCGACGCAAAAAAATTGTTAATTGTAACGTTCAGGGCCTCCTAATGACGATGGAACACTGAAATTGGGTCGCGAATCAATACATCGGCTTCCAGCCGACTTGTCTCCAAGCGTCTATTGCTGCCTCAGGCACCTTATGGTCGTTCGCCTGTGAGTCTAGTTTTTAGTACCCGACGCAAAACTGATAGTCAATTTGAACGTTCAGAGCCTCCAAATGACGATGGAACACTCAAATGACGTCGAGATTCAATACATCGGCATCCAGCCGACTTGTCCCCAAGGGGATATTGCTGCCTGTGGCACCATATGGTCCGTCTCCTGTGAGTCTAGATTTTCGATTCCGACGCGAAACTGATAGTTAATTGTAACGATCAGGGCCTCCAAATGACGATGGAACACTCAAATTGCGTCGAGATTCAATACATGGCCCTCCAGTCGACTTGTCTCCAAGGGTCTATTGCTGCCTCGGGCACCTTATGGTCGTCCTCCTGCGAGTCTAGATTTTCGAATCCGACGAAAAACTGATAGTTAATTGTAACATTCAGGGCGTCCTGTTGACGATGGAACACTCAAATTGCGTCGCGATCCAATACATCATCCTCCAGCTGACTTGTATCCAAGGGCCTATTGCTGTATCGGGCGCCATATGGTCCTTCTCCTGTGAGTAGATTTTTGAATCCGACGCTAAAATGATAGTGAATTGTAACGCTCAGCGCCCCCTAATGACGATGGAACACTCAAATTGCATCGAGATTCAATACATCGGCCTCCAGCCGACTTGTCTACAAGGGTCTATTGCTGCCTCGGGCACCTTATGGTCTTTCTCCTGTGAGTCTAGATTTTCGATTCCGACGCGAAACTGATAGTTAATTGTAACGTTCAGGGTCTCCAAATGACGATGGAACACTCAAATTAAGTCGAGATTCAATACATCGGCATCCAGCCGACTTGTCTCCAAGGGGATATTGTTGCCTCGGGCACCATGTGGTCAGTTTCCTGTGAGTCTACTTTTTCGCATCCGACGCAAAACTGATAGTTAATTGTAACGTTCAGGGCCTGCTAATGACGGTGGAACAATCAAATTGCGTCGAGATTCAATACATCGTCCTCCAGCCGACATGTCTCCAAGGGGATATTGCTGCTTCGGGAACCATGTGGTCCGTCTCCTAGTCTAGATTTTCGAATCCGACGCAGAAATGATAGTTAATTGTAACGTTCATGGCCTCCTAATGACGATGGAAACCCCAAATTGCGTCGAGATTCAATACATCGGCCTCCAGCCGACTTGTCTCAAAGGGGATATTGCTGCCTCGAGCACCATATGGTCCGCCTCCTGTGAGTCTAGAATTTCGTATCCGACGCAAAACTGATGGTTAATTGTAACGTTCAGGACGTCCTAATGACGATGGAACACTCAAATTGCGTCGAGATTCAATACATCATCCTCCAGCCGACTTGTATCCAATTGTCTATTGCTTTCTCGGGCACCATATGGTCCTCCTGTGAGTGGACTTTCGAATCGACGCAAAAATGATAGTGAATTGAAACGTTCAGCGCCTCGTAATGACGATGGA
The DNA here is from genome assembly GCF_021461395.2 of Schistocerca americana. Taxonomy (NCBI): domain Eukaryota; kingdom Metazoa; phylum Arthropoda; class Insecta; order Orthoptera; family Acrididae; genus Schistocerca; species Schistocerca americana. The sequence continues at coordinate 8,408,547 of NW_025725790.1, read as the reverse complement.
ACACTCAAATTGCGACGACTTGTCTCCAAGGGGATATTGCTGCCTTGGGCACCATGTGGTGCGTCTCCTGTGAGTCTAGATTTTCGAATCCGACGCAGAAATGATAGTTAATTGTAACGTTCAGGGCCTCCTAATGACGATGGAACACTCAAATAGCGTCGAGATTCAGTACATCGATCTCCAGCCGACTTGTCTCCAAGGCTCTATTGCTGCCTATGGGCACTTTATGGTCGTTCTCCTGTGAGTCTAGATTTTCAAATCAGAGGCAAAACTGATAGTTAATTTTAACGTTCAGGGCCTCCTAATGACGATGGAGCACTTAAATTGCCTCGAGATCCAATATATCGTCCTCAAGCCGACTTGTGTCTAAGAGTCTATAGCTACCTCGGTCACCTTATGGTCGTTCCCCTGTGAGTCTAGATTTTCGAATCCGACGCAAAACTGACATTTAATTATAACGTTACGACTATGCTAACCACGATGGAACTCACAAATTGCGTTGCGTTTCAATAAATCTTCCTTCAGCCGACTTGCCTCCAAGGGTCTATTGCTGCCTCGGGCACCTTATGGTCGTTCTCCTGTGGGTCTAGATTTTCGATTCCGACGCGAAACTGATAGTTAATTGTAACGTTCAGGGCCTCCAAATGACGATGGAACACTCAAATTACGTCGAGATTCAATACATCGGCATCCAGCCGACTTGTCTCCAAGGGGATATTGTTGCCTCGGGCACCATGTGGTCCGTTTCCTGTGAATCTAGATTTTCGATTCCGACGCGAAACTGATAGTTAATTGTAACGTTCAGGGCCTCCTAATGACGATGGAACACTCAAATTGCGTCGAGATTCAATACATGGCCATTCAGCCGACATGTCTCCAAGGGTATATTGCTGTCTCGTGCACCATGTGGTCCGTCTCTTGTGAGTCTAGATTTTCGAAGCCGACGCAAAACTGATTGTTAATTGTAACGTTTAGGGCCTCCTAATGACGATGGAACACTCAAATTGCGTCGAGATTCAATACATTGTCCTCCAGCCGACATGTCTCCAAGGGGATATTGCTGCTTCGGGAACCATGTGGTCCGTCTCCTAGTCTAGATTTTCGAATCCGACGCAGAAATGATAGTTAATTGTAACGTGCTTGGCCTTCTAATGACGATGGAACACTCAAATTGCGTCGAGATTCAATACATCGTCCTTCAGCTGACTTGTCTCCAAGAGTCTATTGCTGCCTCGGGCACCTTATGGTCGTTCTCTTGTGAGTCTAGATTTTCGAATCCGACGCAAAAAAATTGTTAATTGTAACGTTCAGGGCCTCCTAATGACGATGGAACACTGAATTTGGGTCGCGAATTAATACATCGGCTTCCAGCCGACTTGTCTCCAAGCGTCTATTGCTGCCTCGGGCACCTTACGGTCGTTCGCCTGTGAGTCTAGTTTTTAGTACCCGACGCAAAACTGATAGTTAATTGTAACGTTCAGAAACTCCAAATGACGATGGAACACTCAAATTGCGTCGAGATTCAATACATGGCCCTCCAGCCGACTTGTCTCCAAGGGTCTATTGCTGCCTCGGGCACCTTATGGTCTTTCTCCTGTGAGTCTAGATTTTCTATTCCGACGCGAAACTGATAGTTAATTGTAACGTTCAGGGTCTCCAAATGACGATGGAACACTCAAATTAAGTCGAGATTCAATACATCGGCATCCAGCCGACTTGTCTCCAAGGGGATATTGTTGCGTCGGTCACCATGTGGTCCGTCTCCTGTGAGTCTAGTTTTTCGAATCCGACGCAAAACTGATAGTTAATTGTAACGTTCAGGGCCTGCTAATGACGGTGGAACAATCAAATTGCGTCGAGATTCAATACATCGTCCTCCAGCCGACTTGTCTCCAAGGGGATATTGCTGCCTCGAGCACCATATGGTCCACCTCCTGTGAGTCTTGATTTTCGTATCCCACGCAAAACTGATGGTTAATTGTAACATTCAGGGCCTCCTAATGACGATGGAACACTCAAATTGCGTCTTGATTCAATACATCGGCCTCCAGCCGGCTTGTCTGCAACGGTCTATTGCTGCCTCGCGCACCTTATGGTCGTTCTCCTGTGAGTCTAGACTTTCGAATCCGACGCATAACTGATAGTTAATTGAAACGTTCAGGGCCTCCTAATGACGGTGGAACACCCAAATTGCGTCGAGATGCAATACATCGGCCTCCAGTCAACTTGTCTCCAAGGGTCTATTGCTGCCTCGGGCACCTTATGGTCGTTCTTCTGTGAGGCAAGACTTTCGAATCCGTCGCAGAAATGATAGTTAATTGTAACGCTCATGGCCTCCTATTGACGATGGAACACTCAAATTGCGTCGAGATTCATTACATCGGCCTCCAGCCGACTTGTCTCCAAGGGTCTATTGCAGCCTCGGGCACCTTATGGTCGTTCTGTGAGTGTAGATTGTCGAGTCCGACGCATAACTGATAGTTAATTGTAACGTTCAGCGACTTCTAATGACGATGGAACACTCAAATTGTGTCGAGAGTCAATACATCGACTTGCAGCCGACTTATCTACAAGGGGATATTGCTGCCTCGGGCAACATGTGGCCCGTCTCCTGTGGGTCTAGATTTTCGAATCCGACGCAAAGCTGATAGTTAATTGTAACGTTCAGCGCCTCCTAATGACGAAGGAACACTCATATTGCGTCGAGATTCAATGCATCGTCCTCCAGCCGACTTGTCTCCAAGGGGATTTTGCTGCCTCGGGCACCATGTGGTTCGTCTCCTAGTCTAGATTTTCGAATCCGACGCAAAACTGATTTTTAACTATAACGTTCACGGCCTCCTAATGACGATGGAACACTCAAATTGCGTCGAGATTCAATACATCGTCCTCCAGCCGACTTGTATCCAATTGTCTGGTGCTTTCTCGTGCACCATATGGTCCTCCTGTGAGTGGATTTTCGAATCGACGCAAAAATGATAGTCAATTGTAACGATCAGCGCCTCCTAATGACGATGGAACACTCAAATTGCGACGACTTGTCTTCAAGGGGATATTGCTGCCTTGGGCACCATGTGGTCCGTCTCCTGTGAGTCTAGATTTTCGAATCCGACGCAGAAATGATAATTAATTGTAACGTTCAGGGCCTCCTAATGACGATGGAACACTCAAATTGCGTCGAGATTAAATACATCGGCCTCCAGCCGACTTGTCTCCAAGGGTCTATTGCTGCCTATGGGCACCTTACGGTCGTTCTGCTGTGAGGGAAGATTTTCAAATCAGAGGCAAAACTGATAGTTAATTATAACGTTCAGGGCCTCCTAATGGCGATGGAGCACTCAAATTGCGGCGAGATTCAATACATCGTCCTCAAGCCTACTTGTCTCCAAGAGTCTATTGCTACCTCGGTCACGTTATGGTCGTTCCCCTGTGAATCTAGATTTTCGATTCCGACATGAAACTGATAGTTAATTGTAACGTTCAGGGCCTCCAAATGACGATGGAACACTCAAATTACGTCGAGATTCAATACATCGGCATCCAGCCGACTTGTCTTCAATGGGATATTGTTGCCTCGGGCACCATGTGGACCGTCTCCTGTGAGTCTAGATTCTCGATTCCGACGCGAAACTGATAGTTAATTGTAACGTTCAGGGCCCCCTAATGACGATGGAACACTCAAATTGCGTCGAGATTCAATACATGGCCATTCAGCCGACATGTCTCCAAGGGTATATTGCTGCCTCGAGCACCATATGGTCGTTCTCCTGTGAGACTAGATTTTCGAATTCGACGAATTACTGATAGTTAATTGTAACGTTCAGCGCCTCCTAATGACGATGGAACACTCAATTTGCGTCGAGATTCAATACATCGTAAGGCAGCCGACTTGTCTCCAAGGGGATATTGCTGCCTCGGGCACCATGTTGTCCGTCTCCTGTGAGTCTAGATTTTCGAATCCGACGCAGAAATGATAGTTAATTGTAACGTTCATGGCCTCCTATTGACGATGGAACATTCAATTTGCGTCGACATTCAATACATCGGCCTCCAGCCGACTTGTCTTCAAGGGTCTATTGCTGCCTCGGGCACCTTATGGTCGTTCTATGGGTGTAGATTGTCGAATCCGACGGATAACTGATAGTAAATTGTAACGTTCAGCGCCTTCTAATGACGATGGAACACTCAAATTGTGTCGAGAGTCAATACATCGACTTGCAGCCGACTTACCTACAAGGGGATATTGCTGCCTCGGGCACCATGTGGTCCGACTCCTGTGGGTCTAGATTTTCGAATCCGACCAAAGATGATAGTTAATTGTAACGTTCGGGGCCTGCTAATGACGGTGGAACACTCAAATTGCGTCGAGATTCAATACATAGTCCTCCAGCCGACTTGTATCCGAGTGTCTATTGCTGTCTCGGGCACCATATGGTCCTTCTCCTGTGAGTGGATTTTCGAATCCGACGCAAAAATGATAGTGAATTGTAACGTTCAGCGCCTCCTAATGACGATGGAACACTCAAATTGCGACGACTTGTCTCCAAGGGGATATTGCTGCCTTGGGCACCATGTGTTCCGTCTCATGTGAGTCTAGATTTTCGAATCCGACGCAGAAATGATAGTTAATTGTAACGTTCATGGCCTCCTAATGACAATGGAACACTCAAATTGCGTTGAGATTCAATACATCGTCCGCCAGCCGACTTGTCACCAAGGGGGTATTGCTGCCTCAGGCACCATGTGGTCCGTCTCCTGTGAGTCTAGATTTTCGAATCCGACGCAGAAATGATAGTTAATTGTAACGTCATGGCCTTCTTATGACGATGGAACACTCAAATTGCGTCGAGAGTCAATACATCGTCCTGCAGCCGACTTGTCTACAAGGGGATATTGCTGTCTCGGGCACCATGTGGTCCGTCTCCTGTGAGTCTAGATTTTCGAATCCGACGCAAAACTGATTGTTAATTGTAACGTTCAGGGCCTCCTAATGACCATGGAACACACAAATTGCGTTGCGATTCTTTACATCGTCCTCCAGCCAGTTTGTCTCCAAGGGGATACTGCTGCCTCGGGCACCATATGGTCCGTAACTCCAGCCGACTTGTCTCCAACGGGATATTGCTGCCTCGCTCACCATATGGTCCGTCTCCTGTGAGTCTAGTTTTTCGAATCCGACGCGAAACTGATAGTTAATTGTATCGTTCAGGGCCTCCTAATGACGAAGGAACACACAAATTGCGTCGAGATTCAGTACATCGACCTCCAGCCGACTTGTCTCCAAGGCTCTATTGCTGCCTATGGGCACCTTATGGTCGTTCTCCTGTGAGTCTAGATTTTCGATTCCGATTTGAAACTGATAGTTACTTGTAACGTTCAGGGCCTCCAAATGACGATGGAACACTCAAATTACGTCGAGATTCAATACATCGGCATCCAGCCGACTTGTCTCCAAGGGGATATTGTTGCCTCGGGCACCATGTGGTCCGTCTGCTGTGAATCTAGATTTTCGATTAAGCCGCGAAACTGATAGTTAATTGTAACGTTCAGGGCCTCCTAATGACGATGGCACACGCAAATTGCGTCGAGATTCAATACATGGCCATTCAGCCGACATGTCTCCAAGGGTCTATTGCTGCCTCGGGCACCATATGGTCGTTCTCCTGTGAGGCTAGATTTTCTAATCCGACGAATTACTGATAGTTAATTGTAACGTTCAGCGCCTCCTAATGACGATGGAACACTCAAATTGCGTCGAGATTCAATACATCGACCGCCAGCCGACTTGTCACCATGGGGATATTGCTGCCTCGGGCACCATGTGGTCCGTCTCCTGTGAGTCTAGATTTTCCAATCCGACGCAGAAATGATAGTTAATTGTAACGTTCATGGCCTCCTATTGACGATGGAACACTCTAATTGCGTCGAGATTCAATACATCGGCCTCCAGCCGACTTGTCTCCAAGGGTCTATTGCTGCCTCGGGCACCACATGGTCGTTCTGTGAGTGTAGATTGTCGAGTCCGACGCATAACTGATAGTTAATTGTAACGTTCAGCGCCTTCTAATGACGATGGAACACTCAAATTGTGTCGAGAGTCAATACATCGACTTGCAGCCGACTTATCTACAAGTGGATATTGCTGCCTCGGGCACCATGTGGTCCGTCTGCTGTGGGTCTAGATTTTCGAATCCAACGCAAAGCTGATAGTTAATTGTAACGTTCAGCGCCTCCTAATGACGATGGAACACTCAAATTTCGTCGAGATTCAATGCAACGTCCACCAGCCGACTTGTCTCCAAGGGGATATCGCAGCCTCGGGCACCATGTGGTTCGTCTCCTAGTCTAGATTTTCGAATCCGACGCAAAACTGATTGTTAATTGTAACGTTCCGGGCCTCCTAATGACGGTGGAACACTCAAATTGCGTCGAGATTCAATACATCGGCCTCCAGCCGACTTGTCTCCAAGGGTCTATTGCTGCCTCGGGCACCTTATGGTCGTCCTCCTGTGAGTCTAGATTTTCGATTCCGACGCGAAACTGATAGTTAATTGTAACGTTCAGGGTCTCCAAATGACGATGGAACACTCAAATCAAGTCGAGATTCAATACATCGGCATCCAGCCGACTTGTCTCCAAGGGGATATTGTTGCCTCGGGCACCATGTGGTCCGTCTCCTGTGAGTCTAGTTTTTCGAATCCGACGCAAAACTGATAGTTAATTGTAACGTTCAGGGCCTGCTAATGACGGTGGAACAATCAAATTGCGTCGAGATTCATTACATCGGCCTCCAGCCGACTTGTCTCCAAGGGTCTATTGCAGCCTCGGGCACCTTATGGTCGTTCTGTGAGTGTAGATTGTCGAGTCCGACGCATAACTGATAGTTAATTGTAACGTTCAGCGACTTCTAATGACGATGGAACACTCAAATTGCCTCGCGAGTCAATACATCGTCCTTCAGCCGACTTGTCTACAAGGGGATATTGCTGCCTCGGGCACCTTATGGTCGTTCTACTGTGAGTCTAGATTTTCGAATCCGACGCAAAAAAATTGTTAATTGTAACGTTCAGGGCCTCCTAATGACGATGGAACACTGAAATTGGGTCGCGAATCAATACATCGGCTTCCAGCCGACTTGTCTCCAAGCGTCTATTGCTGCCTCAGGCACCTTATGGTCGTTCGCCTGTGAGTCTAGTTTTTAGTACCCGACGCAAAACTGATAGTCAATTTGAACGTTCAGAGCCTCCAAATGACGATGGAACACTCAAATGACGTCGAGATTCAATACATCGGCATCCAGCCGACTTGTCCCCAAGGGGATATTGCTGCCTGTGGCACCATATGGTCCGTCTCCTGTGAGTCTAGATTTTCGATTCCGACGCGAAACTGATAGTTAATTGTAGCGATCAGGGCCTCCAAATGACGATGGAACACTCAAATTGCGTCGAGATTCAATACATGGCCCTCCAGTCGACTTGTCTCCAAGGGTCTATTGCTGCCTCGGGCACCTTATGGTCGTCCTCCTGCGAGTCTAGATTTTCGAATCCGACGAAAAACTGATAGTTAATTGTAACATTCAGGGCGTCCTGTTGACGATGGAACACTCAAATTGCGTCGCGATCCAATACATCATCCTCCAGCTGACTTGTATCCAAGGGCCTATTGCTGTATCGGGCGCCATATGGTCCTTCTCCTGTGAGTAGATTTTTGAATCCGACGCTAAAATGATAGTGAATTGTAACGCTCAGCGCCCCCTAATGACGATGGAACACTCAAATTGCATCGAGATTCAATACATCGGCCTCCAGCCGACTTGTCTACAAGGGTCTATTGCTGCCTCGGGCACCTTATGGTCTTTCTCCTGTGAGTCTAGATTTTCGATTCCGACGCGAAACTGATAGTTAATTGTAACGTTCAGGGTCTCCAAATGACGATGGAACACTCAAATTAAGTCGAGATTCAATGCATCGGCATCCAGCCGACTTGTCTCCAAGGGGATATTGTTGCCTCGGGCACCATGTGGTCAGTTTCCTGTGAGTCTACTTTTTCGCATCCGACGCAAAACTGATAGTTAATTGTAACGTTCAGGGCCTGCTAATGACGGTGGAACAATCAAATTGCGTCGAGATTCAATACATCGTCCTCCAGCCGACGTGTCTCCAAGGGGATATTGCTGCCTCGAGCACCATATGGTCCACCTCCTGTGAGTCTAGATTTTCGTATCCGACGCAAAACTGATGGTTAATTGTAACATTCAGGGCCTCCTAATGACGATGGAACACTCAAATTGCGTCTTGATACAAGACATCATCCTCCAGCCGGCTTGTCTGCAACGGTCTATTGCTGCCTCGCGCACCTTATGGTCGTTCTCCTGTGAGTCTAGACTTTCGATACCGACGCATAACTGATAGTTAATTGAAACGTTCAGGGCCTCCTAATGACGGTGGAACACCCAAATTGCGTCGAGATTCAATACATCGGCCTCCAGTCAACTTGTCTCCAAGGGTCTATTGCTGCCTCGGGCACCTTATGGTCGTTCTCCTGTGAGGCTAGATTTTCGAATCCGACGAATAACTTATAGTTAATTGTAACGTTCATCGCCTCCTAATCACGATGGAACACTCAAATTGCGACGACTTGTCTCCAAGGGGATATTGCTGCCTTGGGCACCATGTCGTCCGTCTCCTGTGAGTCTAGATTTTCGAATCCGACGCAGAAATGATAGTTAATTGTAACGTTCATGGCCTCCTAATGACGATGGAAACCCCAAATTGCGTCGAGATTCAATACATCGGCCTCCAGCCCACTTGTCTCAAAGGGGATATTGCTGCCTCGAGCACCATATGGTCCGCCTCCTGTGAGTCTAGAATTTCGTATCCGACGCAAAACTGATGGTTAATTGTAACGTTCAGGACGTCCTAATGACGATGGAACACTCAAATTGCGTCGAGATTCAATACATCATCCTCCAGCCGACTTGTATCCAATTGTCTATTGCTTTCTCGGGCACCATATGGTCCTCCTGTGAGTGGACTTTCGAATCGACGCAAAAATGATAGTGAATTGAAACGTTCAGCGCCTCGTAATGACGATGGAACACTCAAATTGCGACGACTTGTCTCCAAGGGGATATTGCTGCCTTGGGCACCATGTGGTGCGTCTCCTGTGAGTCTAGATTTTCGAATCCGACGCAGAAATGATAGTTAATTGTAACGTTCAGGGCCTCCTAATGACGATGGAACACTCAAATAGCGTCGAGATTCAGTACATCGATCTCCAGCCGACTTGTCTCCAAGGCTCTATTGCTGCCTATGGGCACTTTATGGTCGTTCTCCTGTGAGTCTAGATTTTCAAATCAGAGGCAAAACTGATAGTTAATTTTAACGTTCAGGGCCTCCTAATGACGATGGAGCACTTAAATTGCCTCGAGATCCAATATATCGTCCTCAAGCCGACTTGTGTCTAAGAGTCTATAGCTACCTCGGTCACCTTATGGTCGTTCCCCTGTGAGTCTAGATTTTCGAATCCGACGCAAAACTGACATTTAATTATAACGTTACGACTATGCTAACCACGATGGAACTCACAAATTGCGTTGCGTTTCAATAAATCTTCCTTCAGCCGACTTGCCTCCAAGGGTCTATTGCTGCCTCGGGCACCTTATGGTCGTTCTCCTGTGGGTCTAGATTTTCGATTCCGACGCGAAACTGATAGTTAATTGTAACGTTCAGGGCCTCCAAATGACGATGGAACACTCAAATTACGTCTTCAATACATCGGCATCCAGCCGACTTGTCTCCAAGGGGATATTGTTGCCTCGGGCACCATGTGGTCCGTTTCCTGTGAATCTAGATTTTCGATTCCGACGCGAAACTGATAGTTAATTGTAACGTTCAGGGCCTCCTAATGACGATGGAACACTCAAATTGCGTCGAGATTCAATACATGGCCATTCAGCCGACATGTCTCCAAGGGTATATTGCTGTCTCGTGCACCATGTGGTCCGTCTCTTGTGAGTCTAGATTTTCGAAGCCGACGCAAAAACTGATTGTTAATTGTAACGTTTAGGGCCTCCTAATGACGATGGAACACTCAAATTGCGTCGAGATTCAATACATTGTCCTCCAGCCGACATGTCTCCAAGGGGATATTGCTGCTTCGGGAACCATGTGGTCCGTCTCCTAGTCTAGATTTTCGAATCCGACGCAGAAATGATAGTTAATTGTAACGTGCTTGGCCTTCTAATGACGATGGAACACTCAAATTGCGTCGAGATTCAATATATCGTCCTTCAGCTGACTTGTCTCCAAGAGTCTATTGCTGCCTCGGGCACCTTATGGTCGTTCTCCTGTGAGTCTAGATTTTCGAATCCGACGCAAAAAAATTGTTAATTGTAACGTTCAGGGCCTCCTAATGACGATGGAACACTGAATTTGGGTCGCGAATTAATACATCGGCTTCCAGCCGACTTGTCTCCAAGCGTCTATTGCTGCCTCGGGCACCTTATGGTCGTTCGCCTGTGAGTCTAGTTTTTAGTACCCGACGCAAAACTGATAGTTAATTGTAACGTTCAGAAACTCCAAATGACGATGGAACACTCAAATTGCGTCGAGATTCAATACATGGCCCTCCAGCCGACTTGTCTCCAAGGGTCTATTGCTGCCTCGGGGCACCTTATGGTCTTTCTCCTGTGAGTCTAGATTTTCGATTCCGACGCGAAACTGATAGTTAATTGTAACGTTTCAGGGTCTCCAAATGACGATGGAACACTCAAATTAAGTCGAGATTCAATACATCGGCATCCAGCCGACTTGTCTCCAAGGGGGATATTGTTGCGTCGGGCACCATGTGGTCCGTCTCCTGTGAGTCTAGTTTTTCGAATCCGACGCAAAACTGATAGTTAATTGTAACGTTCAGGGCCTGCTAATGACGGTGGAACAATCAAATTGCGTCGAGATTCAATACATCGTCCTCCAGCCGACTTGTCTCCAAGGGGATATTGCTGCCTCGAGCACCATATGGTCCACCTCCTGTGAGTCTAGATTTTCGTATCCCACGCAAAACTGATGGTTAATTGTAACATTCAGGGCCTCCTAATGACGATGGAACACTCAAATTGCGTCTTGATTCAATACATCGGCCTCCAGCCGGCTTGTCTGCAACGGTCTATTGCTGCCTCGCGCACCTTATGGTCGTTCTCCTGTGAGTCTAGACTTTCGAATCCGACGCATAACTGATAGTTAATTGAAACGTTCAGGGCCTCCTAATGACGGTGGAACACCCAAATTGCGTCGAGATGCAATACATCGGCCTCCAGTCAACTTGTCTCCAAGGGTCTATTGCTGCCTCGGGCACCTTATGGTCGTTCTCCTGTGAGGCAAGACTTTCGAATCCGTCGCAGAAATGATAGTTAATTGTAACGCTCATGGCCTCCTATTGACGATGGAACACTCAAATTGCGTCGAGATTCATTACATCGGCCTCCAGCCGACTTGTCTCCAAGGGTCTATTGCAGCCTCGGGCACCTTATGGTCGTTCTGTGAGTGTAGATTGTCGAGTCCGACGCATAACTGATAGTTAATTGTAACGTTCAGCGACTTCTAATGACGATGGAACACTCAAATTGTGTCGAGAGTCAATACATCGACTTGCAGCCGACTTATCTACAAGGGGATATTGCTGCCTCGGGCAACATGTGGCCCGTCTCCTGTGGGTCTAGATTTTCGAATCCGACGCAAAGCTGATAGTTAATTGTAACGTTCAGCGCCTCCTAATGACGAAGGAACACTCATATTGCGTCGAGATTCAATGCATCGTCCTCCAGCCGACTTGTCTCCAAGGGGATATTGCTGCCTCGGGCACCATGTGGTTCGTCTCCTAGTCTAGATTTTCGAATCCGACGCAAAACTGATTTTTAACTATAACGTTCACGGCCTCCTAATGACGATGGAACACTCAAATTGCGTCGAGATTCAATACATCGTCCTCCAGCCGACTTGTATCCAATTGTCTGGTGCTTTCTCGTGCACCATATGGTCCTCCTGTGAGTGGATTTTCGAATCGACGCAAAAATGATAGTCAATTGTAACGATCAGCGCCTCCTAATGACGATGGAACACTCAAATTGCGACGACTTGTCTTCAAGGGGATATTGCTGCCTTGGGCACCATGTGGTCCGTCTCCTGTGAGTCTAGATTTTCGAATCCGACGCAGAAATGATAATTAATTGTAACGTTCAGGGCCTCCTAATGACGATGGAACACTCAAATTGCGTCGAGATTAAATACATCGGCCTCCAGCCGACTTGTCTCCAAGGGTCTATTGCTGCCTATGGGCACCTTACGGTCGTTCTGCTGTGAGGCAAGATTTTCAAATCAGAGGCAAAACTGATAGTTAATTATAACGTTCAGGGCCTCCTAATGGCGATGGAGCACTCAAATTGCGGCGAGATTCAATACATCGTCCTCAAGCCTACTTGTCTCCAAGAGTCTATTGCTACCTCGGTCACGTTATGGTCGTTCCCCTGTGAATCTAGATTTTCGATTCCGACATGAAACTGATAGTTAATTGTAACGTTCAGGGCCTCCAAATGACGATGGAACACTCAAATTACGTCGAGATTCAATACATCGGCATCCAGCCGACTTGTCTTCAATGGGATATTGTTGCCTCGGGCACCATGTGGACCGTCTCCTGTGAGTCTAGATTCTCGATTCCGACGCGAAACTGATAGTTAATTGTAACGTTCAGGGCCCCCTAATGACGATGGAACACTCAAATTGCGTCGAGATTCAATACATGGCCATTCAGCCGACATGTCTCCAAGGGTATATTGCTGCCTCGAGCACCATATGGTCGTTCTCCTGTGAGACTAGATTTTCGAATTCGACGAATTACTGATAGTTAATTGTAACGTTCAGCGCCTCCTAATGACGATGGAACACTCAATTTGCGTCGAGATTCAATACATCGTAAGGCAGCCGACTAGTCTCCAAGGGGATATTGCTGCCTCGGGCACCATGTTGTCCGTCTCCTGTGAGTCTAGATTTTCGAATCCGACGCAGAAATGATAGTTAATTGTAACGTTCATGGCCTCCTATTGACGATGGAACATTCAATTTGCGTCGACATTCAATACATCGGCCTCCAGCCGACTTGTCTTCAAGGGTCTATTGCTGCCTCGGGCACCTTATGGTCGTTCTATGGGTGTAGATTGTCGAATCCGACGGATAACTGATAGTAAATTGTAACGTTCAGCGCCTTCTAATGACGATGGAACACTCAAATTGTGTCGAGAGTCAATACATCGACTTGCAGCCGACTTACCTACAAGGGGATATTGCTGCCTCGGGCACCATGTGGTCCGACTCCTGTGGGTCTAGATTTTCGAATCCGACCAAAGATGATAGTTAATTGTAACGTTCGGGGCCTGCTAATGACGGTGGAACACTCAAATTGCGTCGAGATTCAATACATAGTCCTCCAGCCGACTTGTATCCGAGTGTCTATTGCTGTCTCGGGCACCATATGGTCCTTCTCCTGTGAGTGGATTTTCGAATCCGACGCAAAAATGATAGTGAATTGTAACGTTCAGCGCCTCCTAATGACGATGGAACACTCAAATTGCGACGACTTGTCTCCAAGGGGATATTGCTGCCTTGGGCACCATGTGTTCCGTCTCATGTGAGTCTAGATTTTCGAATCCGACGCAGAAATGATAGTTAATTGTAACGTTCATGGCCTCCTAATGACAATGGAACACTCAAATTGCGTCGAGAGTCAATACATCGTCCTGCAGCCGACTTGTCTACAAGGGGATATTGCTGTCTCGGGCACCATGTGGTCCGTCTCCTGTGAGTCTAGATTTTCGAATCCGACGCAAAACTGATTGTTAATTGTAACGTTCAGGGCCTCCTAATGACCATGGAACACACAAATTGCGTTGCGATTCTTTACATCGTCCTCCAGCCAGTTTGTCTCCAAGGGGATACTGCTGCCTCGGGCACCATATGGTCCGTAACTCCAGCCGACTTGTCTCCAACGGGATATTGCTGCCTCGCTCACCATATGGTCCGTCTCCTGTGAGTCTAGTTTTTCGAATCCGACGCGAAACTGATAGTTAATTGTATCGTTCAGGGCCTCCTAATGACGAAGGAACACACAAATTGCGTCGAGATTCAGTACATCGACCCCCAGCCGACTTGTCTCCAAGGCTCTATTGCTGCCTATGGGCACCTTATGGTCGTTCTCCTGTGAGTCTAGATTTTCGATTCCGATTTGAAACTGATAGTTACTTGTAACGTTCAGGGCCTCCAAATGACGATGGAACACTCAAATTACGTCGAGATTCAATACATCGGCATCCAGCCGACTTGTCTCCAAGGGGATATTGTTGCCTCGGGCACCATGTGGTCCGTCTGCTGTGAATCTAGATTTTCGATTAAGCCGCGAAACTGATAGTTAATTGTAACGTTCAGGGCCTCCTAATGACGAAGGAACACACAAATTGCGTCGAGATTCAGTACATCGACCCCCAGCCGACTTGTCTCCAAGGGTCTATTGCTGCCTCGGGCACCATATGGTCGTTCTCCTGTGAGGCTAGATTTTCTAATCCGACGAATTACTGATAGTTAATTGTAACGTTCAGCGCCTCCTAATGACGATGGAACACTCAAATTGCGTCGAGATTCAATACATCGACCGCCAGCCGACTTGTCACCATGGGGATATTGCTGCCTCGGGCACCATGTGGTCCGTCTCCTGTGAGTCTAGATTTTCCAATCCGACGCAGAAATGATAGTTAATTGTAACGTTCATGGCCTCCTATTGACGATGGAACACTCTAATTGCGTCGAGATTCAATACATCGGCCTCCAGCCGACTTGTCTCCAAGGGTCTATTGCTGCCTCGAGCACCACATGGTCGTTCTGTGAGTGTAGATTGTCGAGTCCGACGCATAACTGATAGTTAATTGTAACGTTCAGCGCCTTCTAATGACGATGGAACACTCAAATTGTGTCGAGAGTAAATACATCGACTTGCAGCCGACTTATCTACAAGGGGATATTGCTGCCTCGGGCACCATGTGGTCCGTCTGCTGTGGGTCTAGATTTTCGAATCCAACGCAAAGCTGATAGTTAATTGTAACGTTCAGCGCCTCCTAATGACGATGGAACACTCAAATTTCGTCGAGATTCAATGCAACGTCCACCAGCCGACTTGTCTCCAAGGGGATATCCCAGCCTCGGGCACCATGTGGTTCGTCTCCTAGTCTAGATTTTCGAATCCGACGCAAAACTGATTGTTAATTGTAACGTTCCGGGCCTCCTAATGACGGTGGAACACTCAAATTGCGTCGAGATTCAATACATCGGCCTCCAGCCGACTTGTCTCCAAGGGTCTATTGCTGCCTCGGGCACCTTATGGTCGTCCTCCTGTGAGTCTAGTTTTTCGAATCCGACGCAAAACTGATAGTTAATTGTAACGTTCAGGGCCTGCTAATGACGGTGGAACAATCAAATTGCGTCGAGATTCAATACATCGTCCTCCGGCCGACTTGTCTCCAAGGGGATATTGCTGCCTCGAGCACCATATGGTCCACCTCCTGTGAGTCTAGATTTTCGTATCCCACGCAAAACTGATGGTTAATTGTAACATTCAGGGCCTCCTAATGACGATGGAACACTCAAATTGCGTCTTGATTCAATACATCGGCCTCCAGCCGGCTTGTCTGCAACGGTCTATTGCTGCCTCGCGCACCTTATGGTCGTTCTCCTGTGAGTCTAGACTTTCGAATCCGACGCATAACTGATAGTTAATTGAAACGTTCAGGGCCTCCTAATGACGGTGGAACACCCAAATTGCGTCGAGATGCAATACATCGGCCTCCAGTCAACTTGTCTCCAAGGGTCTATTGCTGCCTCGGGCACCTTATGGTCGTTCTCCTGTGAGGCAAGACTTTCGAATCCGTCGCAGAAATGATAGTTAATTGTAACGCTCATGGCCTCCTATTGACGATGGAACACTCAAATTGCGTCGAGATTCATTACATCGGCCTCCAGCCGACTTGTCTCCAAGGGTCTATTGCAGCCTCGGGCACCTTATGGTCGTTCTGTGAGTGTAGATTGTCGAGTCCGACGCATAACTGATAGTTAATTGTAACGTTCAGCGACTTCTAATGACGATGGAACACTCAAATTGTGTCGAGAGTCAATACATCGACTTGCAGCCGACTTATCTACAAGGGGATATTGCTGCCTCGGGCAACATGTGGCCCGTCTCCTGTGGGTCTAGATTTTCGAATCCGACGCAAAGCTGATAGTTAATTGTAACGTTCAGCGCCTCCTAATGACGAAGGAACACTCATATTGCGTCGAGATTCAATGCATCGTCCTCCAGCCGACTTGTCTCCAAGGGGATATTGCTGCCTCGGGCACCATGTGGTTCGTCTCCTAGTCTAGATTTTCGAATCCGACGCAAAACTGATTTTTAACTATAACGTTCACGGCCTCCTAATGACGATGGAACACTCAAATTGCGTCGAGATTCAATACATCGTCCTCCAGCCGACTTGTATCCAATTGTCTGGTGCTTTCTCGTGCACCATATGGTCCTCCTGTGAGTGGATTTTCGAATCGACGCAAAAATGATAGTCAATTGTAAAGATCAGCGCCTCCTAATGACGATGGAACACTCAAATTGCGACGACTTGTCTTCAAGGGGATATTGCTGCCTTGGGCACCATGTGGTCCGTCTCCTGTGAGTCTAGATTTTCGAATCCGACGCAGAAATGATAATTAATTGTAACGTTCAGGGCCTCCTAATGACGATGGAACACTCAAATTGCGTCGAGATTAAATACATCGGCCTCCAGCCGACTTGTCTCCAAGGGTCTATTGCTGCCTATGGGCACCTTACGGTCGTTCTGCTGTGAGGCAAGATTCTCAAATCAGAGGCAAAACTGATAGTTAATTATAACGTTCAGGGCCTCCTAATGGCGATGGAGCACTCAAATTGCGGCGAGATTCAATACATCGTCCTCAAGCCTACTTGTCTCCAAGAGTCTATTGCTACCTCGGTCACGTTATGGTCGTTCCCCTGTGAATCTAGATTTTCGATTCCGACATGAAACTGATAGTTAATTGTAACGTTCAGGGCCTCCAAATGACGATGGAACACTCAAATTACGTCGAGATTCAATACATCGGCATCCAGCCGACTTGTCTTCAATGGGATATTGTTGCCTCGGGCACCATGTGGACCGTCTCCTGTGAGTCTAGATTCTCGATTCCGACGCGAAACTGATAGTTAATTGTAACGTTCAGGGCCCCCTAATGACGATGGAACACTCAAATTGCGTCGAGATTCAATACATGGCCATTCAGCCGACATGTCTCCAAGGGTATATTGCTGCCTCGAGCACCATATGGTCGTTCTCCTGTGAGACTAGATTTTCGAATTCGACGAATTACTGATAGTTAATTGTAACGTTCAGCGCCTCCTAATGACGATGGAACACTCAATTTGCGTCGAGATTCAATACATCGTAAGGCAGCCGACTTGTCTCCAAGGGGATATTGCTGCCTCGGGCACCATGTTGTCCGTCTCCTGTGAGTCTAGATTTTCGAATCCGACGCAGAAATGATAGTTAATTGTAACGTTCATGGCCTCCTATTGACGATGGAACATTCAATTTGCGTCGACATTCAATACATCGGCCTCCAGCCGACTTGTCTTCAAGGGTCTATTGCTGCCTCGGGCACCTTATTGTCGTTCTATGGGTGTAGATTGTCGAATCCGACGGATAACTGATAGTAAATTGTTACGTTCAGCGCCTTCTAATGACGATGGAACACTCAAATTGTGTCGAGAGTCAATACATCGACTTGCAGCCGACTTACCTACAAGGGGATATTGCTGCCTCGGGCACCATGTGGTCCGACTCCTGTGGGTCTAGATTTTCGAATCCGACCAAAGATGATAGTTAATTGTAACGTTCGGGGCCTGCTAATGACGGTGGAACACTCAAATTGCGTCGAGATTCAATACATAGTCCTCCAGCCGACTTGTATCTGAGTGTCTATTGCTGTCTTGGGCACCATATGGTCCTTCTCCTGTGAGTGGATTTTCGAATCCGACGCAAAAATGATAGTGAATTGTAACGTTCAGCGCCTCCTAATGACGATGGAACACTCAAATTGCGACGACTTGTCTCCAAGGGGATATTGCTGCCTTGGGCACCATGTGTTCCGTCTCATGTGAGTCTAGATTTTCGAATCCGACGCAGAAATGATAGTTAATTGTAACGTTCATGGCCTCCTAATGACAATGGAACACTCAAATTGCGTTGAGATTCAATACATCGTCCGCCAGCCGACTTGTCACCAAGGGGGTATTGCTGCCTCAGGCACCATGTGGTCCGTCTCCTGTGAGTCTAGATTTTCGAATCCGACGCAGAAATGATAGTTAATTGTAACGTCATGGCCTTCTTATGACGATGGAACACTCAAATTGCGTCGAGAGTCAATACATCGTCCTGCAGCCGACTTGTCTACAAGGGGATATTGCTGTCTCGGGCACCATGTGGTCCGTCTCCTGTGAGTCTAGATTTTCGAATCCGACGCAAAACTGATTGTTAATTGTAACGTTCAGGGCCTCCTAATGACCATGGAACACACAAATTGCGTTGCGATTCTTTACATCGTCCTCCAGCCAGTTTGTCTCCAAGGGGATACTGCTGCCTCGGGCACCATATGGTCCGTAACTCCAGCCGACTTGTCTCCAACGGGATATTGCTGCCTCGCTCACCATATGGTCCGTCTCCTGTGAGTCTAGTTTTTCGAATCCGACGCGAAACTGATAGTTAATTGTATCGTTCAGGGCCTCCTAATGACGAAGGAACACACAAATTGCGTCGAGATTCAGTACATCGACCTCCAGCCGACTTGTCTCCAAGGCTCTATTGCTGCCTATGGGCACCTTATGGTCGTTCTCCTGTGAGTCTAGATTTTCGATTCCGATTTGAAACTGATAGTTACTTGTAACGTTCAGGGCCTCCAAATGACGATGGAACACTCAAATTACGTCGAGATTCAATACATCGGCATCCAGCCGACTTGTCTCCAAGGGGATATTGTTGCCTCGGGCACCATGTGGTCCGTCTGCTGTGAATCTAGATTTTCGATTAAGCCGCGAAACTGATAGTTAATTGTAACGTTCAGGGCCTCCTAATGACGATGGCACACGCAAATTGCGTCGAGATTCAATACATGGCCATTCAGCCGACATGTCTCCAAGGGTCTATTGCTGCCTCGGGCACCATATGGTCGTTCTCCTGTGAGGCTAGATTTTCTAATCCGACGAATTACTGATAGTTAATTGTAACGTTCAGCGCCTCCTAATGACGATGGAACACTCAAATTGCGTCGAGATTCAATACATCGACCGCCAGCCGACTTGTCACCATGGGGATATTGCTGCCTCGGGCACCATGTGGTCCGTCTCCTGTGAGTCTAGATTTTCCAATCCGACGCAGAAATGATAGTTAATTGTAACGTTCATGGCCTCCTATTGACGATGGAACACTCTAATTGCGTCGAGATTCAATACATCGGCCTCCAGCCGACTTGTCTCCAAGGGTCTATTGCTGCCTCGGGCACCACATGGTCGTTCTGTGAGTGTAGATTGTCGAGTCCGACGCATAACTGATAGTTAATTGTAACGTTCAGCGCCTTCTAATGACGATGGAACACTCAAATTGTGTCGAGAGTCAATACATCGACTTGCAGCCGACTTATCTACAAGGGGATATTGCTGCCTCGGGCACCATGTGGTCCGTCTGCTGTGGGTCTAGATTTTCGAATCCAACGCAAAGCTGATAGTTAATTGTAACGTTCAGCGCCTCCTAATGACGATGGAACACTCAAATTTCGTCGAGATTCAATGCAACGTCCACCAGCCGACTTGTCTCCAAGGGGATATCGCAGCCTCGGGCACCATGTGGTTCGTCTCCTAGTCTAGATTTTCGAATCCGACGCAAAACTGATTGTTAATTGTAACGTTCCGGGCCTCCTAATGACGGTGGAACACTCAAATTGCGTCGAGATTCAATACATCGGCCTCCAGTCGACTTGTCTCCAAGGGTCTATTGCTGCCTCGGGCACCTTATGGTCGTCCTCCTGTGAGTCTAGATTTTCGAATCCGACGAAAAACTGATAGTTATTTGTAACATTCAGGGCGTCCTGATGACGATGGAACACTCAGATTGCGTCGAGATTCAATACATGGTCCTCAAGCCGACTTGTCTCCACGGTATTGCTGCCTCGGTTACCATATGGTCGTTCTCCTGTGGGTCTAGGTTACCGAATCCTACGAAAAACTGTCACTAAATTATAACGTTATGACTATGATAACGACGATGGAACTCACAAATTGCGTTGCGTTTCTTTACATCATCCTCCAGACGACTTGTCTCCATGGGTCTATTGCTGAAACGGTCACCTTATGGTATTTCTCCTGTAAGTCCAGATTTTCGAATCCGACGCAAAACGGACTTTTAATTGTAACGTTCCGACCCTGTTAACGACGATGGAACACACTAATTGCGTCGCGATTAAATACATTTCCCTCCAGCCGCCTTGTCTCCCAAGGGTCTATTACTGCCTCGGGCACCTTATGGTCGTTCTCCTGTGAGTCTAGATTTTCACATCCGAGGCAAAACTGATAGTTAATTGTAACGTTCAGGGCCTCCTAATGACGATGGAGCACTCAAATTGCGTCGAGATTCAATACATCAACCTCCAACCGACTTGTCTCCAAGGGTCTATTGCTGCCTCGGGCACCTTATGGTCTTTCTCCTCCGAGTCTAGATTTTCGAATACGAGGCAAAACTGATATTTAATTTTAACGTTATGACAATGCTAACGATGATGGAACGCACAAATTGCGTTGCGTTTCAATACATTGTCCTTCAGCCGACTTGACTCCAACGGGATATTGCTGCCTCGAGCACCATATGGTCCGTCCTCTGTGAGCCTAGATTTTCGTATCCGACGCAAAACTGATGGTTAATTGTAACGTTCAGCGCCTCCTAATAACGATGGAACATTCAAATTGCGTCGAGAGTTAATATATCGTCCACTTGCCTACTTGTCTACAAGGGGACATTGCTGCCTCGGGCACCATGTGGTCCGTTTCCTGTGAGTCTAGATTTTCGAATCCGACGCATAACTGATTGTTAATTGTAACGTTAAGGGCATCCTAATGACGTTGGAACACTCAAATTGCGTCGAGATTCAATACATCGGCATCCAGCCGACTTGCCTTCAAGGGTCTATTGCTGCCTCGGGCAATTTATGGTCGTTCTCCTGTGAGTCTAGATTGTCGAATCCGACGCAGAAATGATAGTTAATTGTAACGTTCATGGCGTCATAATCACGATGGAATACTCAAAATGCGTCGAGAGCCAATAGATCGTCCTCCAGCCGTCTTGTCTACAAGGGGATATTGCTGAATCGGGCTACATGTGGTCCGTCTAATGTGAGTCTAGATTTTCGAATGACGCAAAAGTGATTGTTAATTGTAACGTTCAGGGCCTCCTATCAACGATGGAACACTCAAATTGCAGCGAGATTCAATACATCGGCATCCAGCCGACTTGTCTCCAAGGGTCTATTGCTGCCTCGGGTACCTTATGGTCGTTCTGCTGTGAGTCTAGAT
The DNA here is from genome assembly GCF_021461395.2 of Schistocerca americana. Taxonomy (NCBI): domain Eukaryota; kingdom Metazoa; phylum Arthropoda; class Insecta; order Orthoptera; family Acrididae; genus Schistocerca; species Schistocerca americana. The sequence goes on along the minus strand of NW_025725790.1, from coordinate 8,386,830 downwards.
TATCGAATCCGACGCATAACTGATAGTTAATTGTAACGTTAAAGGCCTCCTAATGACAGTGCAACACTCAAATTGCGTCGAGATTCAATACCTCCTCCTCAAGCCGACCGGTCTCCAAGGTGAAATAGCTTCCTCGGTCACCTTATGGTCCGTCTCCCGTGAGTCTAGATTTTCGTATTCTACGCACAACTGATGGTTAATTGTAACGTTCAGGGCCTCCTAATGACGATGGAACACTCAAATTGCGTCGACATTCCATACATCGTACTCCAGCCGACTTCTATCCAAGTATCTATTGCTGTCTCGGTCACCATATGGTCTTTCTCCAGTGAGTGGATTTTCGAATCCGACGCAAAACTGATAGTGAATTGTAACGCTCAGCGCCTCATAATGACGATGGAACACTCAAATTGCGTCGAGAATCAATACTTCGGCTTACGGCCGACTTGTATCCAAGTGTCTATTGCTGTGTCGGTCACCATATGGTCCTTCTCCTTCGAGTGGATTTTCGAATCCGACGCAAAAATGATAGTGAATTGTAACGTTCTGCGAATCCTAATGACGATGGAACACTCACATTGCGTCGAGATTCAATAAATCGTCCACCATCCGACTTGGCTCCAAGGGGGTATTGCTGTCTCCTGTGAGTCTTGATTTTCGAATCCGATGCAAAACTGATTGTTAATTGTAACGTTTAGGGGATCCTAATGACGATGGAACACTCAAATTGCTTCGAGATTGGATACATCGGCCTCCAGCCGAATTGTCTCCAAGGGTCTATTGCTGCCTCGGGCACCTTATGGTCGTTCTCCTGTGAGTCTAGATTTTCGAATCTGACGCAAAACTGATAGTTTATTGTAACGTTCAGGGCCTCCTAAAGACGATGGAACACTCAAATTGCGTCGAGATTCAATACATCGGCCTCCATCAGACTTGTCTCCATGGGGATAATGCTGCCTCGGGCACCTTATGTTCGTTCTCCTGTGAGTCTAGATTTTCGAATCCGACGCAAAACTGACATTTAATTATAACGTTACGACTATACTAACGACGATGGAACTCACAAATTGCGTTGCGTTTCTTTACATCGTCTTAAAGTCGACTTGTCTCCAAGAGTATATTGCCGCCTCGGGCACCTTATGGTCGTTCTCCTGTGAGTCTAGATTTTCAAATCAGAGGCAAAACTGATAGTTAATTGTAACGTTCAGGGGCTCCTAATGACGTTGGAGCACTCAAATTGCGTCGCGATTCAATACATCGTCCTCAAGCCGACTTGTCTCCAAGGTATTGCTGCCTCTGTCACCTTATGGTCGTTCTACTGTGAGTCTAGATTTTCGAATCCGACGCAAAACTGACTTTTAATTATAAAGTTACGACTATGCTAACGACGATGGAACTCACAAATTGCGTTGCGTTTCTTTACGTCGTCCTCCAGACGACATGTGTCCATGGCTCTATTGCTGAATCGGTCCCCTTATGGTCATTCTCCTGTGAGTCCAGATTTTCGAATCCGACGCAAAACGGACTGTTAATTGTAACGTTCCGACCCTGTCAACGACGATGGAACACACAAGTTGCGTCGCGATTCAATACATCGTCCTCCTGCCGATTAGTCTCCCAAGGGTTTATTATTGCCTCGCACACCTTCTGGTCGTTCTCCTGTGAGTCTAGGTTTTCGAACGCGATGCAAGACAGATAGTTAATTGTAACGTTGAGGGTCTCCTAATGACAATGGAACACTCAAATTGCGTCGGGATTCAATACATCGTTCTTCAGCCGACTTGTCTCCAAGAGTCTATTGCTGCATTCGTCACCTTATGGTCGTTTTCCTGCGAGTTTATATTTTCGAATCCGACGCGAAACTGATAGTTAATTGTAGCGTTCAGGGCCACATAAAGACGTTGGAACACTCAAATTGCGTCTACATTCAATACATGGTCCTTCAGACGACTTGTCTCAAAGGGTCTATTGCTGCCTCGGGCACCTTATGGTCGTTCTCCTGTGAGTCTAGATTTTCGAATCCGACGCAAAACTGATTGTTAATTGTAACGTTCAGGGCCTCCTAATGACGATGGAACACTCAAATTGGGTCGAGTTTCAATACATCGTCCTACAGCCTACTTGTATCCAAGGGGATATTGCTGTCTCGGGCACCATATGGTCCTTCTCCTGTGAGTAGATTTTCGAATCCAACGCAAAAATGATAGTTAATTGTAACGTTAAGCGCCTCCTAATTACGATGGAACACTCAAATTGCGTCGAGAGTCAATACATCTTCCTCCAGCCGACTTGTCTACAAGGGGATATTGCTGCCTCGGGGACCATGTGGTCTGTCTCCTGTGAGTCTAGATTTTCGAATCCGACGCAAAAATGATAGTTAATTGTAATGTTCAGGGCCTCCTAATGACGTTGGAACACTCAAATTGCGTCGAGATTCAATACATCGTCCTCCAGATGTCTTGTCTACAGGGGGATATTGCTACCTCGGGCTCCATGTGGTCCGTCTCCTGTGAGTCTAGATTTTCGAATTCGACGCAGAAATAATAGTTAATTGTAACGTTCAGGGCGTCCTAATGACGATGGAATACTCAAAATGCGTCGAGAGCCAATGCGTCGTCCTCCAGCCTATTTGTATCCATAAGGATATTGCTGCTTCGGGCACCATGTGGTCCGTCTCCTGTATGACTAGATTTTCGAATCCGACGCAAAACTGATTGTAAAGTGTAACGTTCAGGGCCTCCAAATGACGATGGAACACTCAAATTGCGTCGAGATTCAATACATCGGCCTCCAGCCGACTTGTCTCCAAGGGTCTATTGCTGCCTCGGGCACCTTATGGTCGTTCTCCTGTGAGTCTAGATTTTCGAATCCGACGCATTACTGATAGCTAATTGTAACGTTCAGCGCCTCCTGATGACGATGGGGCACTCAAATAGCGTCGAGAGTCAATACATGGTCCTCCAGCCGACTTGTCTAAAAGGGGATATTGCTGCCTCGGGCACCATGTGGTCCGTCTCCTGTGAGTCTAGATTTTCGAATCCAACGCAAAACTGATTGTTAATTGTAACGTTCAGGGCCTCCAAATGACGATGCAACACTCAAATTGCGTCGAGATTCAATACATCGGCCTCCAGCCGACTTGTCTCCAAGGGTCTATTGCTGCCTCGGGCACAGTATGGTCGTTCTCCCGTGAGTCTAGATTTTCGATTCCGACGCATAACTGATACTTAATTGTAACGTTCAGGGCCTCCTAATCACGGTGGAACACTCAAATTGCGTCGAGATTCGGTACATCGTCCTCCAGCCGTCTTGTCGCCAAGGGATATTGCTGCCTCGGGCACCATATGGTCCGTCTCCTGTGAGTCTAGATTTTCGAATCCGACGTAAAAATGATAGTTAATTGTAACGTTCAGGGCCTCCTATTGACGATGGAACACTGATATTGCGTCGAGATTCAGTACATCGTCCTTCAGCAGACTTGTCTCCAAGGGTTTATTGCTGCCTTGGGCAACTTATGGTCGTTCTCCTGTGAGTCTAGATTTTCGAATCCGACGCAAAACTGATAGTTAATTTTAACGTTCAGGGCCTCCTAATAACGATGGAACACTCAAATTGCGTCGAGATTCGTTACATCGACTTTCAGCCGACCTGTCTCCAAGGGTATATAGCTGCCCTGGGCTCCTTATGGTCGTTCTCCTGTAAGTCTAGATTTTGGAATCCGACGCAAAACTGATAGTTAATTGTAACGTTCAGGGCCTCCTAATGACGATGGAACACTCGAATTGCGTCAAGATTCAATACATCGTCCTCCAGCCGATTTGTTTCCAAGGGAGTATTGCTGCCTCGGACACCATTTGGTCCGTCTGATGTGCGTCTAGATTTTCGAATCCGACGCAAAACTGATTATAAATTGTAATGTTCAGGGCTTCCAAATGACGATGAAACACTCAAATTGCGTCGAGATTCAATACATCGGACTCCAGCCGACTTGTCTCCAAGGGGATATTGATGCATCGGGCACCTTACGGTCCGTGTCCAGTGAGTCTAGATGTTCAAATCTAACGAAAAACTGATAGTTAATTGTAACATTCAGGGCCTCCTAATGTCGATGGAACACTCAAATTGCGTAGCGATCCAATACATCGTCCTCCAGCCGACTAGTCTCCACCGGGATATTGCACCCACGGGCACCGTATGGTCCGACTCCTGTGAGTCTAGATTTTTGAATCCGAAGCAAAACTGATAGTTAATTGTAACGTTCAGGGCCTCCTAATGACGATGGAACACTCAAATTGCGTCGAAATTCAATACATCGGCCTCCAGCCGACTTGTCTCCAAGGGTCTATTGCTGCCTCGGGCACATTATGGTCGTTCTCCCGTGAGTCTAGATTTTCGATTCCGACGCATAACTGATACTTAATTGTAACGTTCAGGGCCTCCTAATAACGGTGGAACACTCAAATTGCGTCGAGATTCAATACATCGTCCTAAAGCCGACTTGTCTCCAAGGGGATATTGCTGCCTCGGGCACCGTATGGTCCGCCTCCAGTGTGTCTAGATTTTTGAATTCGACGCAAAACTGATAGTTAATTGTAACGTTCAGGGCCTCCTAATGCTGATGGAACACTCAAATTGCGTCGAGATTCAATACATCGTCCTTCAACCGACTTGTCTCCAAAGGTCTATTGCTGCCTCTTGCACCTTATAGTCGTCATCCTGTGAGTCTAGATTTTCGAATCCGACGCAAAACTGATAGTTAATTGTAACGTTCAGGGCCTCCTAATGACGATGGGACACTCAAATTGCTTCGATATTCAATACATCGTCCTCCAGCCGACTTGTCTCCAAGGGTCTATTGATGCCTCGGGCACCTTAAGGTTGTTCTCCTGTAAGTCTAGAATGTCGAATCCGACGCAAAACTGATAGTTAATTGTAACGTCAGGGCCTCCTAATGACGAAGGAACACTCAAAATGCGTCGAGATTCAATACATTGTCCTCCAGCCTACTTGTCTCCAAGGGGATATTGCTGCATCGGGCACCTTATGGTCCGTATCCTGTGAGTCTAGATTTTCGAATCCGACGAGAAACTGATAGTTAATTGTAACGTTCAGGGTCTCCTAATGACGATGGAACACTCAAATTGCGTCGAGATTCAATACGTCGTCCTCCAGCCGATTTGACTCCAAGGGGATATTGCTGCCTCGGGCACCATATGGTCCGTCTCCTGTACGTCTAGATTTTCGAATCCGACGCGAAACTGTTAGATAAATGTAACGTTCAGGGCCTCCTAATGACGATGGAACACTCAAATTGCGTCGAGATTCAGTACATCGTCCTTCAGCCGACTTGTCTTCAAGGGTCTATTGCTGCCTCGGGCACCTCTCCTGTGAATCTAGATTTTCGAATCCGACGCAAAACTGATAGTTAATTGTAACGTTCAGGGCCTCCTAATGACGATGGAACACTCAAATTGCGTCGAGGATCGTTACATCGACCTTCAGCCGACTCGTCTCCAAGGGTGTATTGCTGCCTCGGGCACCTTATGGTCGTTCTCCTGTGAGTCTCGATTTTCGAATCCGACGCAAAACTGATAGTTAATTGTAACAATCAGGGCATCCTAATGACGATGGAACTCTCCAAATGCGTCGAGGTTCAATACATCGTCCTCCAGCCGACTAGTCTCCAAGGGGATATTGCTGCCTCGGGCACCGTATGGTCCGCCTCCTGTGAGACTAGATTTTTGAATATGACGCAAAACTGATAGTAAATTGTAACGTTCAGGGCCTCCTAATGACGATGGAACGCTCAAATTGCGTCGAGATTCAATACATCGTCCTTCAACCGACTTGTCTCCAAAGGTCTATTGCTGCCTCGGGCACCTTATGGTCGTCCTCCTGTTAGTCTAGATTTTCGAATCCGACGCATACTGTTAGTTAATTGTAACGTTCAGGGCCTCCTAATGACGATGGAACACTCAAATTGCGTCGAGATTCAATACATCGTCCTCCAGCCGATTTGACTCCAAGCTGGTATTGCTGCCTCTGGCACCATATGGTCCGTCTCCTGTGCGTCTAGATTTTCGAATCCGACGCAAAACTGATAGATAAATGTAACGTTCAGTGCCTCCTAATGACGATGGAACACTCAAATTGCGTCGAGATTCCATACATCGTCCTCCAGCCGATTTGACTCCAAGGGGGTATTTCTGCCTCGGGCACCATATGTTCCGTCTCCTGTGCGTCTAGATTTTCGAATCCGACGCGAAACTGATAGATAAATGTAACGTTCAGGGCCTCCTAATGACGATGGAAAACTCAAATTGCGTCGAGATTCAGTACATCGTCCTTCAGCCGACTTGTCTCCAAGGGTCTGTTGCTGCCTCGGGCACCTTATGGTCGTTTTCCTGTGAGTCTAGATTTTCGAATCCGACGCAAAACTGATAGTTAGTTGTAACGTTCAGGGCCTCCTAATGACGATGGAACACCTAAATTGCGTCGAGGATCGGTACATCGACCTTCAGCCGACTTGTCTCCAAGTGTCTATTGCTGCCTCGGGCGCCTTAAGGTCGTTCTCCTGTGAGTCTCGATTTTAGAATCCGACACAAAACTGATAGTTAATTGTAACAATCAGGGCCTCCTAATGACGATGGAACTCTCCAAATGCGTCGAGATTCAATACATCGTCCTCCAGCCGACTTGTCTCCAAGGGGATATAGCTGCCTCGGGCACCGTATGGTCCGCCTCCTGTGAGTCTAGATTTTTGAAACCGACGCAAAACTGATAGTTAATTGTAACTTTCAGGGCCTCCTAATGCTGATGGATCACTGAAATTGCGTTGAGATTCAATACATCGTCCTTCAACCGACTTGTCTCCAAAGGTCTATTGCTGCCTCTTGCACCCTATAGTCGTCATCCTGTGAGTCTAGATTTTCGAATCCGACGCAAAACTGATAGTTAATTGTAACGTTCAGGGCCTCCTAATGACGATGGAACACTCATATTGCGTCGAGATTCAATACATCGTCCTCCAGCCGACTTGTCTCCAAGGGGATATTGCCTCCTCGGTTACCATATGGTCCGTCTCCCGTGAGTCTAGATTTTGGTATCCGACGCAAAACAGATGGTTAATTGTAACGTTCACGGCCTCCTAATGACGATGGAACACTCAAATTGCGTCGAGATTCAATACATCGTCCTCCAGCCGATTTGACTCCAAGGGGGTATTGCTGCCTCGGGCACCATATGGTCCGTCTCCTGTGCGTCTAGATTTTCGAATCCGACGCGAAACTGTTAGATAAATGTAACGTTCAGGGCCTCCTAATGACGATGGAACACTCAAATTGCGTCGAGATTCGTTACATCGACCTTCAGCCGAACTGTCTCCAAGGGTCTATTGCTGTCTCGGGCACCTTATGGTCGTTCTCCTGTGAGTCTCGATTTTCGAATCCGACGCAAAACTGATAGTTAATTGTAACAATCAGGGCCTCCTAATGACGATGGAACTCTCCAAATGCGTCGAGATTCAATACATCGTCCTCCAGCCGACTAGTCTCCAAGGGGATATTCCTGCCTCGGGCACCGTATGGTCCGCCTCCTGTGAGTCTAGATTTTTGAATATGACGCAAAACTGATAGTTAATTGTAACGTTCAGGGCCACCTAATGACGATGGAACGCTCAAATTGCGTCGAGATTCAATACATCGTCCTTCAACCGACTTGTCTCCAAAGGTCTATTGCTGCCTCGGGCACGTTATTGTCGTCCTCCTGTTAGTCTAGATTTTCGAATCCGACGCATACTGTTAGTTAATTGTAACAATCAGGGCCTCCTAATGACGATGGAACTCTCCAAATGCGTCGAGATTCAATACATCGTCCTCCAGCCGACTTGTCTCCAAGGGGATATAGCTGCCTCGGGCACCGTATGGTCCGCCTCCTGTGAGTCTAGATTTTTGAAACCGACGCAAAACTGATAGTTAATTGTATCGTTCAGGGCCTCCTAATGCTGATGGATCGCTCAAATTGCGTCGAGATTCAATACATCGTCCTTCAACCGACTTGTCTCCAAAGGTCTATTGCTGCCTCTTGCACCCTATAGTCGTCATCCTGTGAGTCTAGATTTTCGAATCCGACGCAAAACTGATAGTTAATTGTAACGTTCAGGGCCTCCTAATGACGATGGAACACTCAAATTGCGTCGAGATTCAATACATCGTCCTCCAGCCGATTTGACTCCAAGGGGGTATTGCTGCCTCGGGCACCATATGGTCCGTCTCCTGTGCGTCTAGATTTTCGAATCCGACGCGAAACTGTTAGATAAATGTAACGTTCAGGGCCTCCTAATGACGATGGAACACTCAAATTGCGTCGAGATTCAGTACATCGTCCTTCAGCCGACTTGTCTCCAAGGGTCTATTGCTGCCTCGGGCACCTTATGGTCGTTCTCCTGTGAGTCTAGGTTTTCGAATCTGACACAAAACTGATAGTAAATTTTAACGTTCAGGGCCTTCTAATGACGATGGAACACTCAAATTGCGTCGAGACTCGTTACATCGACCTTCAGCTGAACTGTCTCCAAGGGTCTATAGCTGCCTCGGGCACCTTATGGTCCGTCTCCTGTAAGTCTAGATTTTGGAATCCGACGAGAAACTGATAGTTAATTGTAACGTTCAGGGCCTCCTGATGACGATGGAACACTCAAATTGCGTCGAGATTCAATACATCGTCCTCCAGCCGATTTGACTCCAAGGGGGTATTGCTGCCTCGGGCACCATATGGTCCGTCTCCTGTGCGTCTAGATTTTCGAATCCGACGCGAAACTGTTAGATAAATGTAACGTTCAGGGCCTCCTAATGACGATGGAACACTCAAATTGCGTCGAGATTCAGTACATCGTCCTTCAGCCGACTTGTCTCCAAGGGTCTATTGCTGCCTCGGGCACCTTATGGTCGTTCTCCTGTGAGTCTAGGTTTTCGAATCTGACACAAAACTGATAGTTAATTTTAACGTTCAGGGCCATCTAATGACGATGGAACACTCAAATTGCGTCGAGACTCGTTACATCGACCTTCAGCTGAACTGTCTCCAAGGGTCTATAGCTGCCTCGGGCACCTTATGGTCGTTCTCCTGTGAGTCTAGATATTCGAATCCGACGCATAACTGTTAGTTAATTGTAACAATCACGGCCTCGTAATGACGATGGATCTCTCAAATTGCGTCGAGATTCAATACATCGTCGTCCAGCCGACTTGTCTCCAAGGGGAAAATGCTCCCTCGGGCTCCATAGGGTACGTCTCCTGTGAGTCTAGATTTTCGAATCCGACGCGAAACTGATAGTTAATTGTAACGTTCAGGGCCTTTTAATGACGATGGAACACTCAAATTGCGTCGAGATTCAATACATCGTCCTCCAGCCGACTAGTCTCCAAGGGTCTATTGCTGCATCGGGCACCTTATGGTCGTTCTTCTGTAAGTCTAGGTTGTCGAATCCTCCGCAAAACTGATAGTAAATTGTAACGTTCAGTCCCTCCTAATGACGATGGAACACTCATATTGCGTCGAGATTCAATACATCGTCCTCCAGCCGACTTGCCTCCAAGGGGATATTGCTTCCTCGGGCACCATATAATCCGTCTCCCGTGAGTCTAGATTTTCGTATCCGACGCAAAACAGATGGTTAGTTGTAACGTTCACGGCCTCCTAATGACGATGGAACACTCAAATTGCGTCGATATTCAATACATCGACCTCCAGCCGACTTGTCTCCAAGGGTCTATTGATGCCTCGGGCACCTTAAGGTTGTTCTCCTGTGCGTCTAGATTTTCGAATCCGACACGAAATTGATAGGTAATTGTAACGTTCAGGGTCTCCTAATGACGATGGAACACTCTAATTGCGTCGAGATATAGTACATCGTCCTTCAGCCGACTTGTCTCCAAGGGTCTATTGCTGCCTCGGGCACCTCTCCTGTGAATCTAGATTTTCGAATCCGACGCAAAACTGATAGTTAATTGTAACGTTCAGGGCCTCCTAATGACGATGGAACACTCAAATTGCGTCGAGGATCGTTACATCGACCTTCAGCCGACTCGTCTCCAAGGGCGTATTGCTGCCTCGGGCACCTTATGGTCGTTCTCCTGTGAGTCTCGATTTTCGAATCCGACGCAAAACTGATAGTTAATTGTAACAATCAGGGCATCCTAATGACGATGGAACTCTCCAAATGCGTCGAGGTTCAATACATCGTCCTCCAGCCGACTAGTCTCCAAGGGGATATTGCTGCCTCGGGCACCGTATGGTCCGCCTCCTGTGAGACTAGATTTTTGAATATGACGCAAAACTGATAGTTAATTGTAACGTTCAGGGCCTCCTAATGACGATGGAACGCTCAAATTGCGTCGAGATTCAATACATCGTCCTTCAACCGACTTGTTTCCAAAGGTCTATTGCTGCCTCGGGCACCTTATGGTCGTCCTCCTGTTAGTCTAGATTTTCGAATCCGACGCATACTGTTAGTTAATTGTAACGTTCAGGGCCTCCTAATGACGATGGAACACTCAAATTGCGTCGAGATTCAATACATCGTCCTCCAGCCGACTAGTCTCCAAGGGGATATTGCTGCCTCGGGCACCGTATGGTCCGTCTTCTGTGAGTCTAGATTTTTGAATCCGACGCAAAACTGATAGTTAATTGTAACGTTCAGGGCCTCCCAATGACGATGGAACACTCAAATTGCGTCGATATTCAATACATTGTCCTCCAGCCGACTTGCCTCCAAGGGTCTATTGCTGCCTCGGGCACCTTAATGTCGTTCTCCTGTAAGTCTAGATTGTCGAATCCGACGCAAAACTGATAGTTAATTGTAACGTCAGGGCCTCCTAATGACGATGGAACACTCAAATTGCGTCGAGATTCAATACATCGTCATCCAGCCTTCTTGTCTCGAAGGGGAGATTGCTGCCTCGGGCACCTTATGGTCCGTCTCCTGTGAGTCTAGATTTTCGAATCCGACGAGAAACTGTTAGTTAATTGTAACGTTCAGGGCTTCCTAATGACGATGGAACACTCAAATTGCGTCGAGATTCAATACATCGTCCTCCAGCCGATTTGACTCCAAGCTGGTATTGCTGCCTCTGGCACCATATGGTCCGTCTCCTGTGCGTCTAGATTTTCGAATCCGACGCAAAACTGATAGATAAATGTAACGTTCAGTGCCTCCTAATGACGATGGAACACTCAAATTGCGTCGAGATTCCATACATCGTCCTCCAGCCGATTTGACTCCAAGGGGGTAATGCTGCCTCGGGCACCATATGTTCCGTCTCCTGTGCGTCTAGATTTTCGAATCCGACGCGAAACTGATAGATAAATGTAACGTTCAGGGCCTCCTAATGACGATGGAAAACTCAAATTGCGTCGAGATTCAGTACATCGTCCTCCAGCCGACTTGTCTCCAAGGGGATGTAGCTGCCTCGGGCACCGTATGGTCCGCCTCCTGTGAGTCTAGATTTTTGAAACCGACGCAAAACTGATAGTTAATTGTAACTTTCAGGGCCTCCTAATGCTGATGGATCACTGAAATTGCGTCGAGATTCAATACATCGTCCTTCAACCGACTTGTCTCCAAAGGTCTATTGCTGCCTCTTGCACCCTATAGTCGTCATCCTGTGAGTCTAGATTTTCGAATCCGACGCAAAACTGATAGTTAATTGTAACGTTCAGGGCCTCCTAATGACGATGGAACACTCATATTGCGTCGAGATTCAATACATCGTCCTCCAGCCGACTTGTCTCCAAGGGGATATTGCCTCCTCGGGCACCATATGGTCCGTCTCCCGTGAGTCTAGATTTTCGTATCCGACGCAAAACAGATGGTTAATTGTAACGTTCACGGCCTCCTAATGACGATGGAACACTCAAATTGCGTCGAGATTCAATACATCGTCCTCCAGCCGATTTGACTCCAAGGGGGTATTGCTGCCTCGGGCACCATATGGTCCGTCTCCTGTGCGTCTAGATTTTCGAATCCGACGCGAAACTGTTAGATAAATGTAACGTTCAGGGCCTCCTAATGACGATGGAACACTCAAATTGCGTCGAGATTCGTTACATCGACCTTCAGCCGAACTGTCTCCAAGGGTCTATTGCTGCCTCGGGCACGTTATTGTCGTCCTCCTGTTAGTCTAGATTTTCGAATCCGACGCATACTGTTAGTTAATTGTAACAATCAGGGCCTCCTAATGACGATGGAACTCTCCAAATGCGTCGAGATTCTATACATCGTCCTCCAGCCGACTTGTCTCCAAGGGGATATAGCTGCCTCGGGCACCGTATGGTCCGCCTCCTGTGAGTCTAGATTTTTGAAACCGACGCAAAACTGATAGTTAATTGTAACGTTCAGGGCCTCCTAATGACGATGGAACACTCAAATTGCGTCGAGATTCAATACATCGTCCTCCAGCCGACTTGTCTCCAAGGGGATATTGCTGCCTCTGGCACCTTATGGTCCGTCTCCTGTAAGTCTAGATTTTCGAATCCGACGAGAAACTGATAGTTAATTGTAACGTTCAGGGCCTCCTGATGACGATGGAACACTCAAATTGCGTCGAGATTCAATACATCGTCCTCCAGCCGATTTGACTCCAAGGGGGTATTGCTGCCTCGGGCACCATATGGTCCGTCTCCTGTGCGTCTAGATTTTCGAATCCGACGCGAAACTGTTAGATAAATGTAACGTTCAGGGCCTCCTAATGACGATGGAACACTCAAATTGCATCGAGATTCAGTACATCGTCCTTCAGCCGACTTGTCTCCAAGGGTCTATTGCTGCCTCGGGCACCTTATGGTCGTTCTCCTGTGAGTCTAGGTTTTCGAATCCGGCACAAAACTGATAGTTAATTTTAACGTTCAGTGCCTCCGAATGACGAGTGAACACTCAAATTGCGTCGAGATTCGTTACATCGACCTTCAGCCGAACTGTCTCCAAGGGTCTATTAGCTGCATCGGGCACCCTATGGTCGTTCTACTGTGAGTCTAGATTTTCCAATCCGACGCATAACTGTTAGTTAATCGTAACAATCAGGGCCTCCTAAGGTCGATGGAACTGTCCAAATGCGTCGAGATTCAATACATCGTCCTCCAGCCGACTTGTCTCCAAGCGGATATTGCTGACTCGGGCACCGTATGGTCCGCCTCCTGTGAGTCTAGATTTTTGAATCCGACGCAAAACTGATAGTTACTTGTAACGTTCAGGGCCTCCTAATGACGATGGAACACTCAAATTGCGTCGAGATTCAATACATCGTCCTTCGACCGACTTGCCTCCAAAGGTCTATTGCTGCCTCTTGCACCTTATAGTCGTCATCCTGTGAGTCTAGATTTTCGAATCCGACGCAAAACTGATAGTTAATTGTAACGTTCAGGGCCTCCTAATGACGATGGAACACTCAAAATGCGTCGAGATTCAATATAATCGTCCTCCAGCCTACTTGTCTCCAAGGGGATATTGCTGCCCCGGGCACCTTATGGTCCGTCTCCTGTGAGTATAGATTTTCGAATCCGACGGGAAACTGATAGTTAATTGCAACGTTCAGGGCCTCCTAATGAAGATTGGAACACTCAAATTGCGTCGAGATTCAGTACATCGTCCTTCAGCCGACTTGTCTCCAAGGGTCTATTGCTGCCTCGGGCACCTTATGGCCGTTCTCCTGTGAGTCTAGATTTTCGAATCCGACGCACAACTGTTAGTTAATTGTAACAATCAGGGCCTCGTAATGACGATGGATCTCTCAAATTGCGTCGAGATTCAATACATCGTCCTCCAGCCGACTTGCCTCCAAGGGGAAAATGCTCCCTCGGGCTCCATAGGGTCCGTCTCCTGTGAGTCTAGATTCTCGAATCCGACGCGAAACTGATAGTTAATTGTAACGTTCAGGGCCTCTTAATGACGATGGAACATTCTAATTGCGTCGAGATTCAATACATCGTCCTCCAGCCGTCTAGTCTCGAAGGGTCTATTGCAGCATCTGGCACCTTATGGTCGTTCTTCTGTAAGTCTAGATTGTCGAATCCGACGCAAAACTGATAGTAAATTGTAACGTTCAGTGCCTCCTAATGACGATGGAACACTCATATTGCGTCGAGATTCAATACATCGTCCTCCAGCCGACTTGACTCCAAGGGGATAGAGCTCCCGCGGGCTCCATAGGTTCCGTCTCCTGTGAGTCTAGATTTTCGAATCCGACGCGAAACTGATAGTTAATTGTAACGTTCAGGGCCTATTAATGACGATGGAACACTCATACTGCGTCGAGATTCAATACATCGTCCTCCAGCCAACTTGTCTCCAAGGGGATATTGCTGCCTCGGGCACCTCTAGTCCGTCTCCTGTGAGTCTAGATTTTCGAATCCGACGAGAAACTGATAGTTACTTGTAACGTTCAGGGCCTCCTAATGACGATGGAACACTCAAATTGCGTCAAGATTCAATACATCATCCTCCAGCCGATTTGTCTCCAAGGGAGTATTGCTGCCTCGGGCACCATATGGTCCGTCTCCTGTGCGTCAAGATTTTCGAATCCGACGCGAAACTGATAGATAATTGTAACGTTCTGGGCCTCCTAATGACGATGGAACGCTCAAATTGCGTCGAGATTCAATACATCGTCCTTCAACCGACTTGTCTCCAAAGGTCTATTGCTGCCTCGGGCACCTTATGGTCGTCCTCCTGTGAGTCTAGATTTTCGAATCCGACGCATACTGTTAGTTAATTGTAACGTTCAGGGCCTCCTAATGACGATGGATCACTCAAATTGCGTCGAGATTCAATACATCGTCCTCCAGCCGACTAGTCTCCAAGGGGATATTGCTGCCTCGGGCACCGTATGGTCCGTCTTCTGTGAGTCTAGATTTTTGAATCCGACGCAAAACTGATGGTTAATTGTAACGTTCATTGCCTCCTAATGACGATGGAACACTCAAATTGCGTCGATATTCAATACATCGTCCTCCAGCCGACTGTCTCCAAGGGTCTATTGCTGCCTAGGGCACGTTAAGGTCGTTCTCCTGTAAGTCTATATTGTCGAATCCGACGCAAAACTGATAGTTAATTGTAACGTCAGGGCCTCCTAATGACGATGGAACACTCAAATTGCGTCGAGATTCAATACATCGTCCTCCAGCCTACTTGTCTCCAAGGGGATATTGCTGCCTCGGGCACCTTATGGTCCGTCTCCTGTGAGTCTAGATTTTCGAATCCGACGAGAAACTGATAGTTAATTGTAACGTTCAGGGCCTCCTAATGACGATGGAACACTCAAATTGCGTCGAGATTCAATACATCGTCCTCCAGCCGATTTGACTCCAAGGGGGTAATGCTGCCTTGGGCACCACATGGTCCGTTTCCTGTGCGTCTAGATTTTCGAATCCGACGCGGAACTGATAGATAAATGTTACGTTCAGGGCATCCTAACGACGATGGAACACTCAAATTGCGTCGAGATTCAGTACATCGTCCTTCAGCCGACTTGCCTCCAAGGGTCTATTGCTGCCTCGGGCACCTTATGGTCGTTCTCCTGTGAGTGTAGGTTTTCGAATCCGACGCAAAACTGATAGTTAATTTTAACGTTCAGGGCCTCCTAATGACGATGGAACACTTAAATTGCTTCGAGATTCGTTACATCGACCTTCAGCCGAACTGTCCCCAAGGGTCTATGGCTGCCTTGGGCACCTTATGGTCGTTCTCCTGTGAGTCTAGATTTTGGAATCCGATGCATACCTGTTAGTTAATTGTAACAATCAGGGCCTCGTAATGACGATGGAACTTTCAATTTGCGTCGAGATTCAATACATCTTCCTCCAGCCGACTTGTCTCCAAGGGGATAATGCTCCCTCGGTCTCCATAGGGTCCGTCTCCTGTGAGTCTAGATTTTCGAATCCGACGGGAAACTGATAGATAGGGCCTCCTTATGACGATGGAACACTCATATTGCGTCGAGATTCAGTACATCGTCCTCCAGCTGACTTGTCTCCACGGGGAAAATGCTCCCTCGGGCTCCATAGGGTCCGTCTCCTGTGAGTCTAGATTTTCGAATCCGACGCGAAACTGATAGTTAATTGTAACGTTTAGGGCCTTTTAATGACGATGGAACACTCAAATTGCGTCGAGATTCAATACATCGTTCTCCAGCCGGCTAGTCTCCAAGGGTCTATTGCTACATCGGGCACCTTATAGTCGTTCTTCTGTAAGTCTAGATTGTCGAATCCGACGCAAAACTGATAGTAAATTGTAACGTTCAGTGCCTCCTAATGACGATGGAACACTCAAATTGCGTCGATATTCAATACATCGTCCTCCAGCCGACTTGTCTCCAAGGGCCTATTGATGCCTCGGGCACCTTAAAGTTGTTCTCCTGTCAGTCTAGATTGTCGAATCCGACGCAAAACTGATAGTTAATTGTAACGTCAGGGCCCCCTAATGCCGAAGGAACACTCAAAATGCGTCGAGATTCAATACATCGTCCTCCAGCCTACTTGTCTCCAAGGTGATATTGCTGCCTCGGGCACCTTATGGTCGTTCTCCTGTGAGTCTAGATTTTCGAATCCGACGCATAACTGTTAGTTAATTGTAACAATCAGGGCCTCCTAATGACGATGGATCTCTCAAATTGCGTCAAGATTCAATACATCGTCCTCCAGCCGATTTGTCTCCAAGGGAGTATTGCTGCCTCGGGCACCATATGGTCCGTCTCCTGTGAGTCTCGATTTTCAAATCCGACGCAAAACTGATAGTTAATTGTAACAATCAGGGCCTCCTAATGACGATGGAACACTCCAAATGCGTCGAGATTCAAGACATCGTCCTCCAGCCGACTTGTCTCCAAGGGGATATTGCTGCCTCGGGCACCGTATGGTCCGCCTCCTGTGAGTCTAGATTTTTGAATCCGACGCAAAACTGATAGTTAATTGTAACGTTCAGGGCCTCCTAATGACGATGGAACGCTCAAATTGCGTCGATATTCAATACATCGTCCTTCAACCGACTTGTCTCCAAAGGTCTATTGCTGCCTCGGGCACCTTATGGTCGTCCTCCTGTGAGTCTAGATTTTCGAATCCGACGCATACTGTTAGTTAATTGTAACGTTCAGGGCCTCCTAATGACGATGGATCACTCAAATTGCGTCGAGATTCAATACATCGTCCTCCAGCCGACTAGTCTCCAAGGGGATATTGCTGCCTCGGGCACCGTATGGTCCGTCTTCTGTGAGTCTAGATTTTTGAATCCGACGCAAAACTGATGGTTAATTGTAACGTTCATTGCCTCCTAATGACGATGGAACACTCAAATTGCGTCGATATTCAATACATCGTCCTCCAGCCGACTGTCTCCAAGGGTCTATTGCTGCCTAGGGCACGTTAAGGTCGTTCTCCTGTAAGTCTATATTGTCGAATCCGACGCAAAACTGATAGTTAATTGTAACGTCAGGGCCTCCTAATGACGATGGAACACTCAAATTGCGTCGAGATTCAATACATCGTCCTCCAGCCTACTTGTCTCCAAGGGGATATTGCTGCCTCGGGCACCTTATGGTCCGTCTCCTGTGAGTCTAGATTTTCGAATCCGACGAGAAACTGATAGTTAATTGTAACGTTCAGGGCCTCCTAATGACGATGGAACACTCAAATTGCGTCGAGATTCAATACATCGTCCTCCAGCCGATTTGACTCCAAGGGGGTAATGCTGCCTTGGGCACCACATGGTCCGTTTCCTGTGCGTCTAGATTTTCGAATCCGACGCGGAACTGATAGATAAATGTTACGTTCAGGGCATCCTAACGACGATGGAACACTCAAATTGCGTCGAGATTCAGTACATCGTCCTTCAGCCGACTTGTCTCCAAGGGTCTATTGCTGCCTCGGGCACCTTATGGTCGTTCTCCTGTGAGTGTAGGTTTTCGAATCCGACGCAAAACTGATAGTTAATTTTAACGTTCAGGGCCTCCTAATGACGATGGAACACTTAAATTGCTTCGAGATTCGTTACATCGACCTTCAGCCGAACTGTCCCCAAGGGTCTATGGCTGCCTCGGGCACCTTATGGTCGTTCTCCTGTGAGTCTAGATTTTGGAATCCGATGCATACCTGTTAGTTAATTGTAACAATCAGGGCCTCGTAATGACGAAGGAACTTTCAATTTGCGTCGAGATTCAATACATCTTCCTCCAGCCGACTTGTCTCCAAGGGGATAATGCTCCCTCGGTCTCCATAGGGTCCGTCTCCTGTGAGTCTAGATTTTCGAATCCGACGCGAAACTGATAGATAGGGCCTCCTTATGACGATGGAACACTCATATTGCGTCGAGATTCAGTACATCGTCCTCCAGCTGACTTGTCTCCAAGGGGAAAATGCTCCCTCGGGCTCCATAGGGTCCGTCTCCTGTGAGTCTAGATTTTCGAATCCGACGCGAAACTGATAGTTAATTGTAACGTTTAGGGCCTTTTAATGACGATGGAACACTCAAATTGCGTCGAGATTCAATACATCGTTCTCCAGCCGGCTAGTCTCCAAGGGTCTATTGCTACATCGGGCACCTTATAGTCGTTCTTCTGTAAGTCTAGATTGTCGAATCCGACGCAAAACTGATAGTAAATTGTAACGTTCAGTGCCTCCTAATGACGATGGAACACTCAAATTGCGTCGATATTCAATACATCGTCCTCCAGCCGACTTGTCTCCAAGGGCCTATTGATGCCTCGGGCACCTTAAAGTTGTTCTCCTGTCAGTCTAGATTGTCGAATCCGACGCAAAACTGATAGTTAATTGTAACGTCAGGGCCCCCTAATGCCGAAGGAACACTCAAAATGCGTCGAGATTCAATACATCGTCCTCCAGCCTACTTGTCTCCAAGGTGATATTGCTGCCTCGGGCACCTTATGGTCGTTCTCCTGTGAGTCTAGATTTTCGAATCCGACGCATAACTGTTAGTTAATTGTAACAATCAGGGCCTCCTAATGACGATGGATCTCTCAAATTGCGTCAAGATTCAATACATCGTCCTCCAGCCGATTTGTCTCCAAGGGAGTATTGCTGCCTCGGGCACCATATGCTCCGTCTCCTGTGAGTCTCGATTTTCAAATCCGACGCAAAACTGATAGTTAATTGTAACAATCAGGGCCTCCTAATGACGATGGAACACTCCAAATGCGTCGAGATTCAAGACATCGTCCTCCAGCCGACTTGTCTCCAAGGGGATATTGCTGCCTCGGGCACCGTATGGTCCGCCTCCTGTGAGTCTACAATTTCGAATCCGACGCATACTGTTAGTTAATTGTAACGTTCAGGGCCTCCTAATGACGATGGAACACTCAAATTGCGTCGATATTCAATACATCGTCCTCCAGCCGACTTGTCTCCAAGGGTCTATTGATCCCTCCGGCACCTTAAGGTCGTTCTCCTGTAAGTCTAGATTGTCGAATCCGACGCAAAACGGATGGTTAATTGTAACGTCAGGCCCTCCTAATGACGACGGAACACTCAAATTGCGTCGAGATTCAATACATCGTCCTCCAGCCTACTTGTCTCCAAGGGGATATTGCTGCCTCGGGCACCTTATGGTCCGTCTCCTGTGAGTCTAGATTTTCGAATCCGACGAGAAACTAATAGTTAATTGTAACGTTCAGGGCCTCCTAATGACGATGGAACACTAAAATTGCGTCGAGATTCAATACATCGTCCTCCAGCCGATGTGCCTCCAAGGGGGTATTGCTGCTTCGGTCACCTTATGGTCGTTCTCCTGTGAGTCTAGGATTTCGAATCCGACGCAAAACTGATAGTTAATTTTAACGTTCAGGGCCTCCTAATGACGATGGAACACTCAAAGTGCGACGAGATTCGTTCCATCGACCTTCAGCCGGATTGTCTCCAAGGGTCTATAGCTGCCTCGGGCACCTTATGGTCGTTCTCCTGTGAGTCCAGATTTTCGAATCCGACGCATAACTGTTAGTTAATTGTAACAATCAGGGCCTCGTAATGACGATGGATCTCTCAAATTGCGTCGAGATTCAATACATCGTCCTCCAGCCGACTAGTCTCCGAGTGGATAATGCTCCCTCGGGCTCCATAGGGTCCGTCTCCTGTGAGTCTAGATTTTCGAATCCGACGCGAAACTGATAGTTAATTGTAACGTTCAGGGCCTTGTAATGTCGATGGAACACTCATATTGCGTCGAGATTCAATACATCGTCCTCCAGCCGACTTGTCTCCAAGGGGATATTGCTGCCTCGGGCACCTATAGTCCGTCTCCTGTGAGTCTAGATTTTCGAATCCGACGCGAAACTGATATTTAATTGTAACGTTCAGGGCCTCCTAATGACGATGGAACACTCAAATCGCGTCAAGATTCATTACATCGTCCTCCAGCCGATTTGTCTCCAAGGGAGTATTGCTGCCTCGGGCACCATATGGTCCGTCTCCTGTAAGTCTCGATTTTCAAATCCGACGCAAAACTGATAGTTAATTGTAACAATCAGGGCCTCCTAATGACGATGGAACACTCGAAATGCGTCGAGATTCAACACATCGTCCTCCAGCCGACTTGTCTCCAAGGGGATATTGCTGCCTCGGGCACCGTATGGTCCGCCTCCTGTGAGTCTAGATTTTTGAATCCGACGCAAAACTGATAGTTAATTGTAACGTTCAGGGCCTCCTAATGACGATAGAACGCTCAAATTGCGTCGAGATTCAATACATCGTCCTTCAACCGACTTGTCTCCAAAGGTCTATTGCTGCCTCGGGCACCTTATGGTCGTCCTCCTCTGAGTCTAGATTTTCGAATCCGACGCATACTGTTAGTTAATTTTAACGTTCAGGGCCTCCTAATGACGGTGGAACACTCAAATTGCGTCGAGATTCAATACATCGTCCTCCAGCCGACTAGTCTCCAAGGGGATATTGCTGCCTCGGGCACCGTATGTTCCGTCTTCTGTGAGTCTAGATTTTTGAATCCGACGCAAAACTGATAGTTAATTGTAACGTTCAGGGCCTCCTATTGACGATGGAACACTCAAATTGCGTCGATATTCAATACATCGTCCTCCAGCCGACTTGTCTCCAAGGGTCTATTGCTGCCTCGGGCACCTTAAGGTCGTTCTCCTGTAAGTCTAGATTGTCGAATCCGACGCAAAACTGATAGTTAATTGTAACGTCAGGGGCTCCTAATGACGATGGAACATACAAATTGCGTCGAGATTCAATACATCGTCCTCCAGCCTACTTGTCTCCAAGGGGATATTGCTGCCTCGGGCAGCTTATGGTCCGTCTCCTGTGAGTCTAGATTTTCGAATCCGACGAGAAACTGATAGTTAATTGTAACGTTCAGTGCCTCCTAATGACGATGGAACACTCAAATTGCGTCGAGATTCGTTACATTGACCTTCAGCCGAACTGTCCCCAAGTGTCTATGGCTGCCTCGGGCACCTTATGGTCGTTCTCCTGTGTGTCTAGATTTTCGAATCCGAAGCATAACTGTTAGTTAATTGTAACAATCAGGGTCTCGTAGTGACGATGGAACTCTCAATTTGCGTCGAGATTCAGTACATCGTCCTCCAGCCGACTTGTCTCCAAGGGGATAATGCTCCCTCGGTCTCCATAGGGTCCGTCTCCTGTGAGTCTAGATTCTCGAATCCGACGCGAAACTGATAGATAGGGCCTCCTTATGACGATGGAACACTCATATTGCGTCGAGATTCAGTACATCGTCCTTCAGCCGACTTGTCTCCAAGGGTCTATTGCTGCCTCTGTCACCTTATGGTCGTTCTCCCGTGAGTTTAGATTTTCGAATCCGACGCAAAACTGGTAGTTAATTGTAACCATCTGGGCCTCCTAATGACGATGGAACACTCAAATTGCGTCGAGATTCAATACATCGGCCTCCAGCCGACTTGTCTCGGGCACCACAAGGTCCGTCTCCTGTGAGTCTAGATTTTCGAATCCGACGCGAAACTGATAGTTAATTGTAACGTTCAGGGCCTCCTAATGAAGATGGAACACTCAAATTGCGTCGATATTCAATACATCGCCCTCCAGCCGACTTGTCTCCAAGGGTCTATTGCTGCCTCGGACACCTTATGGTCGTTCTCCTGTAAGTCTAGATTCTCGAATCCGACGCAAAACTGATAGTTAATTGTAACAATTACGGCCTCCTAATGACGATGGAACTCTCAAATTGAGTCGAGATTCAATGCTTCGGCCTCCAGCCGACTTGTCTCCAAGGGGATAATGCTGCCTCGGGCACCACATGGTCCGTTTCCTGTGAGTCTAGATTTTCGAATCCGGCGCGAAAATGATACTTAATTGTAACGCTCAGGGCCTCCTAATGACGATGGAACACTCAAATTGCGTCGAGATTCAATACATCGTCCATCAGCCGACTTGTCTCTAAAGGTCCATTGCTGCCTCGGTCACCCTATGGTCGTCCTCCTGTGAGCCTAGATTTTTGAATCCGACGCAAAACTGATAGTTAATTGTAATGTTCAGGGCCTCCTAATGACAATGGAACACTCAAATTGCGTCGATAATCAATACATCGTACTCCAGCCGACTTGTCTCCAAGGGTCTATTGCCTCCTCGGGCACCTTATGGTCCGTCTCCTGTGAGTCTAGATTTTGGAATCCGACGCGAAACTGATAGATAATTGTAACGATCCGGGCCTCCTGTTGACGATGGAACACTCATATTGCGTCGAGATTCAGTACATCGTCCTTCAGCCGACTTGTCTCCAAGAGTCTATTGCTGTCTCGTGCACCTTATGGTCGTTCTCCTCTGAGTCTAGATTTTCGAATCCGACGCAAAACTGATAGTTAATTGTAATGTTCAGGGCCTCCTATTTGACGATGGAAGAATCGAATTGCGTCGAGATTCGTTACATCGACCTTCAGCCGACCTGTCTCCAAGGGTCTATTGCTGCCTCGGGCACCTCATGGTCGTTCTCCTGTGAGTCTAGAGTTTCGAATCCGACGGGTAACTGATAGTTAATTGTAACTTTTAGCGCCTCCTAATGGCGATAAACACTCAAATTGTGTCGAGATTCAATACATCGTCCTCCAGCCGACTTGTGTGCAACGGGATATTGCTGCCTCGGGCACTATATTGTCCTTCTCTGTGAGTCTAGACTTTCGAATCAGACGCGAAACTGAAAGTTAATTGTAACGTTCAGGGCCTCCTAATTACGATGGAACACTCAAATTGCGTCGAGATTCAATACATCGTCATTCAGCCGACTTGCCTCCAAGGGTCCATTGCTGCTTCGGGCACCTTATGGTCGTTCTCCTGTGAGTCTAGATTATCGAATCCGACGCAAAACTGATAGTAAATTGTAACGTGCAGGGCATCCTAACGACGATGGAACACACAAATTGCGTCGAGATTCAATACAACGTCCTCCAGCCGACTTTTCTCCATGGGGATATTGCTGCCTCGGGCACCTTATGGTCGTTATCCTGTGAGTTTAGATTTTCGAATCCGACGCATATCTGATAGTTAATTGTAACGTTCAGGGCCTCCTAATGACGATGGAACACTCAAATTGCGTCGAGATTCAATACATCGACCTTCAGCCGACTTGTCTCCAAGGGTCTATTGCTGCCTCGTGCACCTTATGGTCGTTCTCCTTTGAGTCCAGATTTTCGAACCCGACGCAAAACTGATAGTTAATTGTAACGTTCAGAGCCTCCTAATGACGACGGAACACTCAAATTGCGTCGAAATTCAATACATCGTCCTCCAGCCGACTTGTCTCCAAGGAGATAGTGCTGCCTCGGACACCATAAGGTCCGTCTCCTGTGAGTCTAGATTTTCGAATCCGACGCGCAACTGATAGTTAATTGTAACGTTCAGGGCCTCCTAATGACGATGGAACGCTTAAATTGCGTCGAGATTCATAATATCGTCCTTCAGCCCACTTGTCTCCAAGGGTCTATTGCTGCCTCGGGCACCTTATGGTCATTCTCCTGTGAGTCTAGATTTTCGAAGCCTACGCAAAACTGATGGTTAATTGTAACGTTCAGGGCCTCCTACTGACGATGGAACACTCAAATTGCGTCGAGATTCAATACATCGTCCTCCAGCCGACTAGTCTGCAAGCGGATATTGCTGCCTCGGGAACCATATTTTCCGTCTCCTGTGAGTCTAGATTTTCGAATCCGACGCGAGACTGATAGTTAATTGTAATGTTCAGGACCTCCTAATGACGATGGAACAATCAAATTGCGCCCAGATTCAATACATCGTCCTTCAGCCGACTTGTCTCCAAGGGTCTATTGCTGCCTCGGGCACCTTATTGTCGTTCTCCTTTGAGTCTATATTTTCGAATCCGACGCAAAACTGTAACGTTCAGGACCTCCTAATGACGATGGAACACTCAAATTGCGACGAGATTCAATACATCGTCCTCCAGCCGACTTGTCTACAACGGGATATTGCTGCCTCGGGCACTATATTGTCCTTCCCTGTGAGTCAGGTTTTCGAATCAGACGCGAAACTGATAGTTAAATGTAACGTTCAGGGCCTCCTAATGACGATGGAACACTCAAATTGCCTCGAGTTTCAATACATCGTCATTCAGCCGACTTGCCTCCAAGGATCCATTGCTGCCTCGGGCACCATATGGACCGTCTCCTGTGAGTCTAGATTTTCGAATCCGTCGCGAAACTGATAGTTAATTGTAACGTTCAGGGTCTCTTAATGACGAACACTCAAATTGCGTCGAGATTCAATACATCGTCCTCCAGCCGACTTCACTCCAAGGGGATATTGCCGCCTCGGACACCATATGGTCCGTCTCCTGTGAGTCAAGATTTTCGAATCCGACGCGAAACTGATAGTTAATTGTAACGTTCAGGGCCTCCTAATGACGATGGAACATTCAAATTGCGTCGTGATTCAGTACATCGTCCTTCAGCCGACTTGTCTCCAAGATCCTATTGCTGCCTCGGGCACCTTATGGTCGTTCTCCTTTGAGTCTAGATTTTCGAATCCGACGCAAAACTGATAGTTAATTGTAACGTTCAGGGCCTCCTAATGACCATGGAACACTCAAATTGCGTCGAGAGTCAATACATCGACCTCCAGCCGACTTGTCTACAAGGGGATACTGCCGCCTCGGGCACTATATTGTCCTTCCCTGTGAGTGTAGATTTTTGAATCAGAGGCGAAACTGATAGTTAATTGTAACGTTCAGGGCCTCCTAATGACGATGGAACACTCATATTGCGTCGAGATTCAATACAACGTCCTCCAGCCGAATTGTCTCCATGGGGATATTGCTGTCTCGGGCACCTTATGGTCGTTCTCCTGTGAGTCTAGATTTTCTAATCCTACGCAAAACTGATGGTTAATTGTAACGTTCAGGGCCTCCTAATGACGATGGATCAATCAAATCGCGTCGAGATTCAATACATCGTCCTCAATCGGAATTGTCTCCAAGGGTCTATTGGTTCATCGGGCACTTTATGGTCGTTCTCCTGTGAGTCTAGATTTTCGAATCCGACGCGAAACTGATAGTTAATTGTAACGTACAGGGCCTCCTAATGACGATGGAATACTGAATTTGCGTCGAGATTCAATACATCGTCATTCAGCCGACTTGTCTCCAAGGTTCTATTGCTGCCTCGGGCACCTTATGGTCGTTCTCCTGTGAGTCTAGATTTTCAAATCCGACGCATATCAGGAAGTTAATTGTAACGTTCAGGGCCCCCGAATGACGATGGAACACTCAAATTGCGTCGAGATTCAATACATCGTCCTCCAGCCCACTTGTCTCCAAGGGCATATTGCTTGCACGGGCACCATATGGACCGTCTCCTGTGAGTCTAGATTTTCGAATCCGACGCGAAACTGATAGATAATTGTAACGATCCGGTCCTCCTAATGACGATGGAACACTCATATTGCGTCGAGATTCAGTACAACGTCCTTCAGCGGACTTGTTCCCAAGGGTCT
Source organism: Schistocerca americana (assembly GCF_021461395.2). Taxonomy (NCBI): domain Eukaryota; kingdom Metazoa; phylum Arthropoda; class Insecta; order Orthoptera; family Acrididae; genus Schistocerca; species Schistocerca americana. The sequence goes on along the minus strand of NW_025725790.1, from coordinate 8,360,841 downwards.
ATTGCTGCCTCGGGCACCTTATGGTCGTTCTCCTGTGAGTCTAGACTTTCGAATCCTACGCAAAACAGATGGTTAATTTTAACGTTCAGGGCCTCCTAATGACGATGGAGCACTCAAATTGCGTCGAGATTCAATACATCGTCCTCCAGCCGACTTGTCTGCAAGTGGATATTGCTGCCTCGGGAACCATATTGTCCGTCTCCTGTGAGTCTAGATTTTCGAATCCAACGCGAGACTGATAGTTAATTGTAACGTTCAGGGCCTCCTAATGGAGATGGAACTTTCAAATTGCGTCGAGATTCAATACATCGTCCTTCAGCCGACTTGTCTCCAAGGGTCTATTGCTGCCACGGACACCTTATTGTCGTTCTCCTTTGAGTCTAGGTTTTCGAATCCGACGCAAAACTGATAGTTAATTGTAACGTTCAGGGCATCCTAATGACGATGGAACACTCAAATTGCGTCGAGATTCCAAACATCGTCCTCCAGCCGACATGTCTCCAAGGGGATATTGCTGCCTCGGGCACCATATGGTCCGTCTCCTGTGAGGCTACATTTTCGAATTCGAGACGAAACTGATAGTTAATTGAAACATTCAGGGCCTCTTAATGACGATGGTAAACTCGAATTGCGTCGATATTCAGTACATCGTCCTCCAGCCGACTTGTCTCCAAGGGTCTATTGGTGCCTCGGGCACCTTATGGTCGTTCTCCTGTGAGTCTATATTATCGAATCCGACGCAAAACTGATAGTTAGTTGTAACGATCAGGGCCCCCTAATGACGATGGAACACTCAATTCGCTTCTAGATTCAATACATCGTCCTCCAGCCAACTTGTGTCCAAGAGGATTTTGCTGCCTCGGACACCATGTGGTCCGTCTCCTGTGAGTCAAGATTTTCGAATGCGACGCGAAACTGATAGTTAATTGTAACGTCCAGGGCCTCCTAATGACGATGGAACATTCAAATTGCGTCGAGATTCAGTACATCGTCCTTCAGCCGACTTGTCTCCAAGGGTCTATTGCTGCCTCGGGCACCTTATGGTCGTTCTCCTTTGAGTCTAGATTTTCGAATCCGACGCATAACTGATAGTTAATTGTAACGTTTAGCGCCTCCTAATGACGATGGAACACTCAAATTGTGTTGAGATTCAATACATCGTCCTCCAGCCGACTTGTCTCCAAGGGTCTATTGCTGCCTCGGGCACCTTATGGACGTTCTCCTGTGAGTCTAGATTGTCGAATCCGACGCAAAACAGATAGATACTTGTAACGTTCAGGGCCTGCTAATGACAATGGAACACTCAAATTGCGACGAGATTCAATACATCGTCCTCCAGCCGACTTGTCTCCATGGGGATATTGCTGCCTCGGGCACCTAATTGTCGTTCTCCTGTGAGTCTAGATTTTCGAATCCGACGCGAAACTGATAGTTAATTGTAACGTTCAGGGCCTCCTAATGACGATGGAACACTCAAATTGCGTCGAGATTCAATACATCGTAATTCAGCCGACTTGTCTCCAAGGGTCAATTGCTGCCTCGGGCACCTTATGGTCGTTCTCCTTTGAGTCTAGATTTTCAAATCCGACGCAAATAGTTAATTGTAACGTTCAGGGCCCCCGAATGACGATGGAACACTCAATTTGCGTCGAGATTCAATACATCGGCCACCAGCCGACTTGTTTCATAGGGTCTATTGCTGCCTGAGGCACCTTCTCCAGTGAGTCTAGATTTTTGAATCCGACGCAAAACTGAGAGTTAATTGTAACGTTCATGGCCTCCTAATGACGATGGAACACTAAAATTGCGTCGAGCTTTAATACATCGTCCTCCAGCCGACTTGTCTCCAAGGACATATTGCTTCCACGGGCACCATATGGACCGTCTCCTGTGGGACAAGATTTTCGAATCCGACGCGAAACTGATAGTTAATTGTAACGTTCAGGGTCTCCTAAAGACGAACATTCAAATTGCGTCGAGATTCAATACATCATCCTCCAGCCAACTTGTCTCCAAGTGTTTTTGCTGCCTCGGGCATCTTATGGTCGTTCTCCTGTTAGTCTAGATTTTTCGAATCCGACGCATAACTTGTAGTTAATTGAAACGTTCAGGACCTCCTAATGACGATGGAACACTCAAATTGCGTCGAGAGTCAATACATCGTCTTCCAAGCGACTTGTCTCCAAGGGTCTATTGCTGCCTCGGGCACCTTATGTTCGTTCTCCAGTGAGTATAGATTTTCGCATCCGACGCAAAACTGATAGTTAATTGTAACGTTAAGGGCCTACTGATGACGATGGAACACTCCAATTGCGTCGAGATTCAATACATCGTCCTTAAGCCTACTTGTCTCTAAGGGGATATTGCTGCCTCGGGCATCTTATCGTCGTTCTTCTATGAGTCTAGATTTTCGAATCCGACGCAAAACTAAAAGTTAATAGCAATGTTCAGGGCCTCCTAATGACGATAGAACACTCAAATTGCGTCGAGATTTAATACGTCGTCCTATAGCCGACTTGTCTCCAAGGGTCTATTCCTGCCTCGGGCACCTTATGGTCGTTCTCCTGTGAGTCTAGATTTTCAAATCCGACGAATAACTGATAGTTAATTGTAACGTTCATTGCCTCCTAATGTCGATGGAACACTCAAATTGCGTCGAGATTCAATACATCGTCCTCCATGCGACTTGTCTACAAGGGGATATTGCTGCCTCGGGCACCTTATGGTCCGCCTCGTGTGAGTCTAGATTTTCAAATCCGACGCAAAACTGATGGTTAATTGTAACGTTCATGGCCTCTTAATGACGATGGAACTCTCAAATTGCGTCGAGATTCAATACATCGTCCTCCAGCCGATTTGTCACCAAGGCTCTATTGCTGCCTCGGGCACCTTATGGTCGTTCTCCAGTGAGTCTAGATTATCTAATCCGACGCAAATCTGATGGTTAATTGTAACGTTAAGGGCCTCCTAATGACGATGGAACTCTGAAATTGCGTCGAGATTCTATACATCGTCCTCCAGCCGACTTGTCTCCAAGGGGATATTGCTGCCTCGGGCACCTTATGGTCCGTCTCCTGTGAGTCCAGATTTTCGAATCCGACGCAAAACTGATGGTTAATTGTAACGGTCAGGGCCTCCTAATGACGGTGGAACACTCGAATTGCGTCGAGAGTCAAGACATCATCCTCCAGGCGACTTGTCTCCAAGGGTCTATTGCTGGCTCTGGCACCTAATGGTCTTGCTCCTTTGAGTCTAGATTTTCGAATCCGACGCAAAACTGATATTTATTTCTAACGTTATGGGGCCTCCTAAAGACGAAGGAACACTCAAATTTGCGTCGAGATTCAACACATCATCTTCCAGCCGACTTGTCTCCAAGGGGATATTGCTGCCTCGGGCACCATATGGTTCGTCTCCTGTGAGTCAAGTTTTTCGAATCCGACGGAAAACTTGTAGTTAATTGTAACGTTCTGGGCCTCCTAATGACGATGGAACACTCAAATTGCGTCGAGATTCGATACATCGTCCTCGCGCCGACTTGTCTCCAACGGGATATTGCTGCCTCCTGCACCATGTGGTCCGTCTCCTGTGAGTCTAGATTTTCGAATCCGACGCAAAAATGATAGTTAATTGTAACGTTCAGGGACTCCTAATGACGAAGGAACACTAAAATTGCGTAGCGATTCAACACATCGTCCTCCAGCCGACTTGTCTCCAAGGGTCTATTGCTGCCTCGGGCACCTTATGGTCGTTCTCCTGTGAGTCTAGATTTTCGGATCCGACGCATAACTGATAGTTAAATGTAACGTTCAGCGCCTCCTAATGACGATAGAACACTCAAATTGCGTAGTATTCAATTCATCGTCCTCCAGCCGACTTGTCTCCAAGGAGATATTGCAGCCTCGGGCACCATAGGGTCCGTCTCCTGTAAGTCTAGATTATCGAATCTACGCCAAACTGATAGTTAATTGTAACGTTCATGGCCTCCTAATGATGATGGAACACACAAATTGCGTCGAGATTCAATACATCGTCCTCCACCCGACTTGTCCCCAAGGGCATATTGCTTCCACGGGCACCATATGGTCCGTCTCCTGTGAGTCTAGATTTTCGAATCCGTCGCGAAACTGTAACGTTCATGGCCTCCTAATGACGATGGAACACTCAAATTGCGTCGAGATTCAATACCTCGTCCTCCAGGCGACTTGCCTACAAGGGGATATTGCTGCCTCGGGCACTACGGGGTCCTTCCCTGTGAGTCTAGATTTTCGAATCAGACGCGAATCTGATAGTTAATTGTAACGTTCAGCGCCTCCTAATGACGATAGAACACTCAAATTGCGTCGAGATTCAATACATCGTCCTCCAGCCGACTTGCCTCCGAGGAGATATTGCTGCCTCGGGCACCATAGGGTCCGTCTCTTGAAAGTCTAGATTTTCGAATCCGACGCCAAACTGATAGTTAATTGTAACGTTCATGGCCTCCTAATGACGATGGAACACTCAAATTGCGTCGAGATTCAATACATCGTCCTCCACCCGACTTGTCTCCAAGGGCATATTGCTTCCACGGTCACCATATGGTCCGTCTCCTGTGAGTCTAGATTTTCGAATCCGACGTTAAACTGATAGTTAATTGCAACGTTCATGGCCTCCTAATGACGATGGAACACTCAAATTGCGTCGAGATTCAATACATCGTCCTCCAGGCGACTTGTCTACAAGGGGATATTGCTGAATCGGGCACTATATGGTCCTTCCCTGTGAGTCTAGATTTTCGAATCAGACGCGAAACTGATAGTTAATTGTAAAGTTCAGGGGCTCCTAATGACGATGGAACCCTCAAATTGAGTCGAGATTCAATACATCGTCATTCAGCCGACTTGTCGCCAAGGGTCTATCTCTGCCTCGGGCACCTTATGGTCGTTCTCCTGTGAGTCTTGATATTCAAATCCGACGCAAATCTGATATTTAATTGTAACGTTCAGGGCCACCTAATGACGATGGAACACTCACATTGCGTCGAGATTAAATACATCGTCCTCCAGCTGACTTGTCTCCAAGGGGATATTGCTGCCTCGGGAACCACATGGTCCGTCTCCTGTGAGTCTAGATTATCGAATCCGACGCGAGACTGATAGTTAATTGTAACGTTCAGGGCGTCCTAATGACGATGGAACACTCAAATTGCGTCGATATTCAATACATCGTCCTTCAGCCGACTTGACGCCAAGGGTCTATTGCTGCCTCGGGCACCTTATGGTCGTTCTCCTGTGAGTGCAGATTTTCGAATCCGACGCAAAACTGATAGTTAATTGTAACGATCAGGGCCTCCGAATGACAATGGAACACTGAAACTGCGTAGAGATTCAATACATCGGCCACCAGCCGACTTGTCTCCAAGGGTCTATCGCTGCCTCGGGCACCTCTTGGTCGTTCTCCTGTAAGTCTAGATTTTCGAATCCGACGCGAAACTGGAAGTTAATTGTAACGTTTAGCGCCTCCTAATGACGATGGAACACTCAAATTGCGTCGAGATTCAATACATCGTCCTCCAGGCGACTTGTCTACAAGGGGATATAGCTGCCTGGGACACTATATGGTCCTTCCCAGTGAGTCTAGATTTTCGAATCCGACGCGAGACTGATAGTTAATTGTAACGTTCAGGGCGTCCTAATGACGATGGAACACTCAATTTGCGTCGATATTCAATACATCGTCCTTCAGCCGACTTGACGCCAAGGGTCTATTGCTGCCTCGGGCACCTTATGGTCGTTCTCCATTGAGTCTAGATTTTCGAATCCGACGTGAGACTGATAGTTAATTGTAACGTTCAGGGCCTCCTAATGACTATGGAACACTCAAATTGCGTCGAGATTCAATACATCGTCCTTCAGCCGACTTGTCTCCAAGGGTCTATTGCTGTCTCGGGCACCTATTGGTCGTTCTCCTGTGAGTGCAGATTTTCGAATCCGACGCAAAACTGATAGTTAATTGTAACGTTCAGGGCCTCCTAATGACGATGGAACACTCAAATTGCGTCGCGATTCAATACATCGTCATCCAACGGACGTCTCTCAAAGGGGATATTGCTGCCTCGGGCACCATAGGCTCCGTCTCCTGTGGGTCTAGGTTTTCGAATCCGACGCGAAACAGATAGTTATTTGTAACGTTCAGGGCCTCCTAATGACGATGGAACACTTAAATTGCGTCGAGATTCAATACATCGTCCTTCAGCCGACTTGTCTCCAAGGGTCTATTGCTGCCTCGGGCACCTAATGGTCGTTCTCCTGTGAGTCTAGATTCTCGAATCCGACGCAAAACTTATAGTTAATTGTAACGTTTAGCGCCTCCTAATGACGATGGAACACTCAAATTGCGTCGTGATTCAATTCACCGTCCTCCAGCCGACTTGTCTCCAAGGGCATATTGCTTCCACGGGCACCATATGGTCCGTCTCCTGTGAGTCTAGATTTTCGAATCCGACGCATAACTAATAGTTAATTGTAACGTTTAGGGTCTCATAATGACGAACATTCAAATTGCGTCGAGATTCAATACATCGTCCTCCAGCCGACTTTTCACCAAGGGGATATTGCTGCCTCGGGAACCATATGGTCCGTCTCCTGTGAGTCTAGATATTCGAATCCGACGCGAGACTGATAGTTAATCATAACGTTCAGGGCCTCCTAATGACGATGGAACACTCAAATTGCGTCCAGATTCAATACGTCGTCATTCAGCCGACTTGTCGCCAAGGGTCTATCGCTGCCTCGGGCACCTTATGGTCGTCCTCCTGTGAATCTAGATTTTCAAATCCGACGCAAATCTGATATTTAATTGTAACGTTCAGGGCCTCCCTAATGAGGATGGAACACTCACATTGCGTCGAGGTAAAATACGTCGTCGTCTAGCCGACTTGTCTCCAAGGGCATATTGCTTCCACGGGCACCATATGGTCCGTCTCCTGTGAGTCTAGATTTTCGAATCCGACTCGAAACTCATAGTTAATTGTAACGATCAGGGCCTCCGAATGACGATGTAACGCTCAAATTGGCTCGATATTCAATACATCGCCCTCCAGCCGAATTGTCTCCAAGGGTCTATTGCTGCCTCGGTTACCTTATGGTCGTTCTCCTTTAAGTCTAGATTGTCGAATCCGGCGCAAAACTGAGAGTTAATTGTAACGTTCAGGGCCTCCTAATGACGATGGAGCACTCAAATTGCGTCGAGATTCAATACATCGTCCTTCAGCCGACTTGTCTCCAAGGGTCTATTGCTGCCTCGGGCACCTAATGGTCGTTCTCCTGTGAGTCTAGATTTTCGAATCCGACGCAAAACTTATAGTTAATTGTAACGTTTAGCGCCTCCTAATGACGATGGAACACTCACATTGCGTCGAGATCCAATACATCGTCCTCCAGCCGACTTGACTCCAAGGGCATATTGCTTCCACGGGCACCATATGGTCCGTCTCCTGTGAGTCTAGATATTCGAATCCGACGCGAAACTGATAGTTAATTGTAACGATCAGGGTCTCATAATAACGAACATTCAAATTGCGTCGAGATTCAATACATCGTCCTCCAGCCGACTTGTCTCGTAGGGGATCTTGCTGCCTCGGGCACCATAGGGTCCGCCTCCTGTGAGTCTAGAATTTCGAATCCGTCGCGAAACTGATAGTTCATTGTAACGTTCAGTGCCTCCTAATGACGATGGAACACTTAAATTGCGTCGAGATTCAATACATCGTCCTTCAGCCGACTTGTCTCCAAGGGTCTATTGCTGTCTCTGGCACCTTATGGTAGTTCCACTGTGAGTGTAGATTTTCGAATCCGACGCAAAACTGATAGTTAATTGTAACGTTCCGGGCTTCCTAATGACGATGTAACGCTCAAATTGCGTCGATATTCAATACATCGTCCTCCAGCCGACTTGTTTCCAAGGGTCTATTGCTGCCTCGGGCACCTTATGGTCGTTCTCCTGTAAGTCTAGATTGTCGAATCCGACGCAAAACTGATAGTTAATTGTAACGTTCAGGGCCTCCTAAAGACGATGAAACACTCAAATTGCGTCGAGATTCAATACATCGGCTACCAGCCAACTTGTCTCCAAGGGTCTATTGCTGCCTCGGGCACGTTATGGTCGTTCTCCTGTGAGTCTAGATTTTCGAATCCGACGCATAACTGATAGTTGATTGTAACGTTTGGCGCGTCCTAATGACGATGGAACACTCAAATTGCGTCGAAATTCAATACATCGTCCTCCAGGCGTTTTGTCTACAAGGGGATACTGCTGCCTCGGGCACTATATGGTTCATCCCTGTGAGTCTAGATTTTCGAATCAGACGCGAAACTGATAGTTAATTGTAAAGTTCAGGGCCTCCAAATGACGATGGAACTCTCAAATTGAGTCGAGATTCAATACATCGTCCTTCAGCCGGCTTGTCTTGAAGGGTCTATCGCTGCCTCGGGCACCTTATGGTCGTTCTCCTGTGAGTCCGGATTTTCAAATCCGACGCAAATCTGATAGTTAATTGTAACGTTCAGGGCCTCCTAATGACGATGGAACACTCAAATTGCGTCTAGATTCAATACATCGTCCTCCAGCCGACTTGTCTCCAAGGGTCTATTGGTACCTCCTGCACTTTATGATCGTTCTCCTGTAAGTCTAGATGGTCGAATTCGACGCAAAACTGATAGTTACTTGTAACGTTCAGGGCCTCCTAATGACGTTGGAACACTCACATTGCGTCGAGATTCAATACATCCTCACCCAGCCGACTTGACTCCAAGGGCATATTGCTTCCACGGGCACCATATGGTCCGTCTCCTGTGAGTCTAGATTTTCGAATCCGACGCGAAACTGATAGTTAATTGTAACGTTTAGGGTCTCCTAATGACGAACATTCAAATTGCGTCGAGATTCAATACATCGTCCTCCAGCCGACTTGTCTCCAAGGGTTTTTGCTGCCTCGGGCACCTTATGGTCGTTCACCAGTGAGTCTAGATTATCGAATCCGACGGAAAACTCATAGTTAATTGTAACGATCAGGGCCTCATAATGACGATGGAACACTCAAATTGCGTCGAGATTCAATACATCGTCCTCCAGCCGACTTGTCTCCAAGGGGAAATTGCTGCCTCGGGCACCATAGGGTCCGTCCCCTGTGGGTCTAGATTTTCGAATCCGACGCGATACTGATAGTTATTTGTAACGATCAGGGCCTCCTAATGACGATGGAACACTTAAATTGCGTCGAGATTCAATACATCGTCCTTCAGCCGACTTGTCTCCAGGGGTCTATTGCTGCCTCGGGCACCTAATGGTCGTTCTCCTGTGAGTCTAGATTTTCAAATCCGACGCATAACTTATAGTTAATTGTAACGTTTAGCGCCTCTTAATGACGATGGAACACTCAAATTGCGTCGAGATTCAATACATCCTCCTCCAGGCGACTTGTCTACAAGGGGATATTGCTGCCTCGGGCACTATATGGTCCTTCCCTGTGAGTCTAGATATTCGAATCAGACGCGAAACTGATAGTTAATTGTAACTTTCAGGGCCTCCTAATGACGATGGAACACTCAAATTGAGTCATTCAGCCGACTTGTCTCCAAGGGTCTATCGCTGCCTCGGGCACCTTATGGTCGTTCTCCTGTGAGTCTATATTATCAAATCCGACGCAAATCTGATAGTTAATTGCAACGTTCAGGGCCTCCTAACGACGATGGGACACTCACATTGCGTCGAGATTCAATACATCCTCCTTCAGCCGACTTGACTCCAAGGGCATATTGCTTCCACGGGCACCATATGGTCCGTCTCCTGTGACTCTAGATTTTCGAATCCGACGCGAAACTGATAGTTAATTTTAACGTTCAGGGTCTCCTAATGACGAACATTCAAATTGCGTCGAGATTCAATACATCGTCCTCCAGCCGACTTGTCGCCAAGGGTCTATCGCTGCCTCGGGCACCTTATGGTCGTTCTCCTGTGAGTCTAGATTTTCGAATCCGACGCAAAACTGATAGTTAATTGTAACTTTCAGGGCCTCCTAATGACGATGGAACACTCAAATTGAGTCATTCAGCCGACTTGTCTCCAAGGGTCTATCGCTGCCTCGGGCACCTTATGGTCGTTCTCCTGTGAGTCTATATTATCAAATCCGACGCAAATCTGATAGTTAATTGCAACGTTCAGGGCCTCCTAATGACGATGGAACACTCACATTGCGTCGAGATTCAATACATCCTCCTTCAGCCGACTTGACTCCAAGGGCATATTGCTTCCACGGGCACCATATGGTCCGTCTCCTGTGACTCTAGATTTTCGAATCCGACGCGAAACTGATAGTTAATTGTAACGTTGAGGGTCTCCTAATGACGAACATTCAATTTGCGTCGAGATTCAATACATCGACCTCCAGCCGACTTGTCTCCAAGGGTTTTTGCTGCCTCGGGCACCTTATGGTCGTTCTCCTGTGGGTATAGATTATCGAATCCGACGCAAAACTCATAGTTAATTGTAACGATCAGGGCCTCCTAATGACGATGGAACACTCAAATTGCGTCGAGATTCAATACATCGTCCTCCAGCGGACTTCTCTCAAAGTGGATATTGCTGCCTCGGTCACCATAGGCTCCGTCTCCTGTGGGTCTAGATTTTCGAATCCGACGCGAAACTGATAGTTATTTGTAACGTTCAGGGCATTCTAATGACGTTGGAACACTTAAATTGCGTCGAGATTCAATACCTCGTCCTTCAGCCGACTTGTCTCCAAGGGTCTATTGCTGCCTCGGGCACCTAATGGTCGTTCTCCTGTGAGTCTAGATTTTCGAATCCGACGCATAACTTATAGTTAATTGTTACGTTTAGGGTCTCATAATGACGAACATTCAAATTGCGTCGAGATTCAATACATCGTCCTCCAGCCGACTTTTCACCAAGGGGATATTGCTGCCTCGGGAACCATATGGTCCGTCTCCTGTGAGTCTAGATATTCGAATCCGACGCGAGACTGATAGTTAATTATAACGTTCAGGGCCTCCTAATGACGATGGAACACTAAAATTGCGTCGAGATTCAATACATCGTCATTCAGCCGACTTGCCGCCAAGGGTCTATCGCTGCCTCGGGCACCTTATGGGCGTTCTCCTGTGAATCTAGATTTTCAAATCCGACCCAAATCTGATATTTAATTGTAAAGTTCAGGGCCTCCCTAATGACAATGGAACACTCACATTGCGTCGAGGTAAAATACGTCGTCCTCCAGCCGACTTGTCTCCAAGGGCATATTGCTTCCACGGGCACTACATGGTCCTTCCCAGTGAGTCTAGATTTTCGAATCCGACGCGAAACTCATAGTTAATTGTAACGATCAGGGCCTCCGAATGACGATGTAACGCTCAAATTGGTTCGATATTCAATACATCGCCCTCCAGCCGAATTGTCTCCAAGGGTCTATTGCTGCCTCGGGCACCTTATGGTCGTTCACCTGTAAGTCTAGATTGTCGAATCCGACGCAAAACTGATAGTTAATTGTAACGTTCAGGGCCTTCTAATGACGATGGAACACTCAAATTGCGTCGAGATTCAATACATCGGCCACCAGCCGACTTGTCTTCAAGGGTCTATCGCTGCCTGGGGCACCTTATATTCGTTCTCCTGTAAGTCTCGATTTTCGAATCCGACGCGAAACTGATAGTTAATTGTAACCATTAGCGCCTCCTAATGACGATGGAACACTCAAATTGCGTCGAGATTCAACACATCGTCCTCCAGGCGACTTGTCTACAAGGGGATATTGCTGCCTCGGGCACTACATGGTCCTTCCCAGTGAGTCTAGATTTTCGAATCAGTCGCGAAACTGATAGTTAATTGTAACTTTCAGGGCCTCCTAATGACGATGGAACACCCAAATTAAGTCATTCAGCCGACTTGTCTCCAAGGGTCTATCGCTGCCTCGGGCCCCTTATGGTCGTTCTCCTGTGAGTCTATATTATCAAATCCGCCGCAAATCTGATAGTTAATTGAAACGTTCAGGGCCTCCTAATGACGATGGAACACTCACATTGCGTCGAGATCCAATACATCGTCCTCCAGCCGACTTGACTCCAAGGGCATGTTGCTTCCACGGGCACCATATGGTCCGTCTCCTGTGAGTCTAGATTTTCGAATCCGACGCGAAACCGATAGTTAATAGTAATGTTCAGGGTCTCCTAATGACGAACATTCAAATTGCGTCGAGATTCAATACATCGTCCTCCAGCCGACTGTCTCCGAGTGTTTTTGCTGCCTCGGGCACCTTGTGGTCGTTCTCCGGTGAGCCTAGATTATCTAATCCGACGCAAAACTCATAGTTAATTGTAACGATCAGGGCCTCCTAATGACGATGGAACACTTAAATTGCGTCGGGATTCAATACACCGTCCTACAGCCGACTTGTCTCCAAGGGGATATTGCTACCTCGGGAACCATATGGTCCGTCTCCTGTGAGTCTAGATTTTCGAATCCGACGCGAGACTGATAGTTAATTGTACAGTTCAGGGCCTCCTAATGACGATGGAACACTCAAATTGCGTCGATATGCAATACATCGTCCACCAGCCGACCTGTCTCCAAGGGTCTATTGGTGCCTAGGGCATTTTATCGACGTTCTCCTGTTAGTCTAGATTGTCGAATCCGACGCAAAACTGATAGTCACTTGCAACGTTCAGGGCCTCCTAATGAGGATGGAACACTCAAATTGAGTCGAGATTCAATACATCGTCATTCAGCCGACTTGTCGCCAGGGGTCTATCGCTGCCTCGGGCACCATATGGTTGTTCTCCTGTGAGTCTAGATTTTCAAATCCGACGCAAATCTGACAGTTAATTGTAACGTCCAGGGCTTCCAAATGACGATAGAACACTCAAATTGCGTCGAGATTCAATACGTCGTCCTCCAGCCGACTTGTCTCCAAGGGTCTATAGCTGCCTCGGGCACCTTATGGTTGTTCGGCTGTTTATTTATTTATTTATTTATTTATTTATTGTTCCGTGGGACCACATTTAGGAGAAGTCTCCATGGTCATGGAACGAGTGAATACATGAAATTATAACACGATTGTAGAAACAGATAAAATGAAATATAAGAAACATATTCAGGCGACAAGTCGTTAGTTTAAATAAAGAAAATCAAGAATGTAACACTGGAATTTGCTTAATTTTTTAGCTCTTCCAGGAGCTCCTCGACAGAGTAGAAGGAGTGAGCCATGAGGAAACTCTTCAGTTTAGACTTAAAAGTGTTTGGGCTACTGCTAAGATTTTTGAGTTCTTGTGGTAGCTTATTGAAAATGGATGCAGCAGAATACTGCACTCCTTTCTGCACAAGAGTCAAGGAAGTGCATTCCACATGCAGATTTGATTTCTGCCTAGTATTAACTGAGTGAAAGCTGCTAACTCTTGGGAATAAGCCAATATTGCTAACAACAAACGACATTAAAGAAAATACATACTGTGAGGGCAATGTCAAAATTCCCAGACTATTGAATAGGGGTCGACAAGAGGTTTTCGAACTTACACCATACATAGCTCGAACAGCCCGTTTTTGAGCCAAAAATACCCTTTTTGAATCAGAAGAATTACCCCAAAAAATAATACCATATGACATAAGCGTATGAAAATATGCGAAGTATACTACTTTTCGTGTTGAAATGTCACTTATTTCAGATACTGTTCTAATGGTAAATAAAGCGGCATTTAGTTTCTGAACAAGATCCTGAACATGGGCTTTCCACAACAGCTTACTATCTATCCGTACGCCTAGGAACTTGAACTGTTCCGTCTCGCTTATAACATGCCCATTCTGTCTGATTAAAATGTCAGTTCTTGTTGAATTGTGGGTTAGAAACTGTAAAAACTGAGTCTTACTGTGATTTAGCATCAGATTATTTTCCACAAGCCACGAACTTATATCATGAACTACATTATTTGATAATGTTTCAATATTACACACAAGATCCTTCACTACCAAGGTGGTGTCATCAGCAAACAGAAATATTTTTGAATCGCCTGTAATACTAGAAGGCATATCATTTACATAAATAAGAAACAGCAGTGGCCCCAGCACCGACCCTTGGGGAACGCCCCATTTAACAGTGCCCCATTGGGAATGAACATCATTACCACTCTCAATATTGCGGAGGATTACCTTTTGCTTTCTGTTCTTAAAGTAGGAGGCGAACCAATTGTAAGCTACTCCCCTTACTCCATAATGTTCCAACTTCTGCAGTAATATTTTGTGGTCAACACAGTCAAAAGCCTTCGTTAAATCAAAGAAAACACCTAACGTTCGCAACCTTTTATTTAATCCATCCAAAACCTCACAGAGAAAAGAGACTATAGCATTTTCAGTTGTTAAGCCATTTCTAAAACCAAACTGTACATTTGACAGCAAATTATGTGAATTTAAATGCTGCAGTAACCTTGTATATACAACCCTCTCGATAACTTTAGCAAACACCGATGGCATAGAAATAGGTCTATAATTGTCAACATTATCCCTGTCTCCCTTTTTATAAAGTGGCTTCACTACCGAGTACTTTAATCGGTCAGGAAACCGACCACTCCTAAGGGAAAAGTTACAGATATGGCTAAGTACTGAGCTAACATACGTGGAACAATACTTCAGTATTCTGCTAGATACCCCGTCATATCCATGAGAGTTCTTGGTCTTTAGTGATTTAATTATTAACTCAATCTCCCTCTTGTCAGTATCATGGAGGAGCATTTCAGGTAACAGTCTCGGAACACTTTTCTCTAAGAGCGCTATATGATTCCCTGTTGGGACTAGGTTTCTATTTAGTTCACCTGCTATATTCAGAAAGTGATTATTAAATACTGTACATATATGTGACTTATCAGTAACACGGACATCCCCACTACGCACTGATTCTATATTCTCGACCTGTCTCTGCAGACCAGCCACTTCCTTTACGACTGACCATATGGTTTTAATTTTATCCTGAGACTTAGCTATTCTATCTGCATACCACATACTTTTTGCCTTCCTAATAACTTTTTTAAGCACCTTACAATACTGTTTGTAATGGGCTGCTGCATTTAGATTTTGACTGTTTCTAACGTTTTGATATAATTGCCACTTTGTTCTACAAGATATTCTTATCCCTTTAGTCAGCCACCCAGGCTGCCTGTTTGTGCTAGTACCCTGTTTTGAACGTTCTAACGGAAAGCAACTTTCAAAGAGCACGAGAAAAGTCTTGAGGAAAGCATTATATTTATCGTCTACTGTATCAGCACTATAAACATCTTGCCACTCTTGTTCCTTGATAAGGTTTACAAAAGTCTGTACAGCAACTGGATCAGCTTTCCTAAAAAGTTGGTAACTATATTTAACATGTGTTGCAGCACAAAAATCTTTTAGACTTAAAATTTGTGCATCATGATCTGAAAGGCCATTCACCTTTTTGCTAACAGAATGCCCTTCTAATAATGACGAATGAACAAAAATATTGTCTATGGTTGTTCTACTGTTCCCTTGCACTCTCGTTGGAAAGAATACGGTTTGCATAAGATTATATGAATTAAGGAGGTCTACCAGCATCCTTTTCCTTGCACAATCACTTATACAATTAATATTGAAGTCACCACATATAACTAACTTTTTGTATTTCCTATACAGTGAACCAAGAACCTCCTCTAGCTTTAGCAAAAATGTTGTGAAATCGGAGTCTGGGGATCTATAAATAACAACAGTAAGAAGTTTAGCTCCACTAAATTTAACCACACCTGCACAACATTCAAACACCTTTTCAGTGCAGTACTTTGAAACATCAATTGACTCAAATGGGATACCGTTTTTCACATACATGGCTACTCCCCCACACCGCAAAGAGCTCCTAGAAAAGCTGCCAGCCAACCTGTATCCTGGTAAAGGAAGCCTCTGAATTATCTCCTTATTTAAGAAGTGTTCAGATATACCAATAATTTCAGAGTCAACATCTATAAGCAGTTCACTAACTTTATCTCTAATACCTTGTATATTTTGATGAAATATACTAATTCCCTCATTAATCGGATACCCAAGCTTTGTAGAAAGTGGTTTCTTTGTTAGAGAGACTTCCCTTAAGCAGGAATACCTATCAGCTGGCTTCAATCTAAAAAAGGTACAGCTCTAACACCCACAACTACCGGAATTTTCCCATGAGTGATCCCACCACCCCCACCTATGCTGTCACCTATAAGTTTTGCCAACCTCCCCTTCCCATACCTGTTGAGGTGCAGGCCATGTCTGGTGAAACCCGTCCTACTGATAGACTCCACCGACACCATTGAAATGTGACTCATGCCTTCTGTCATCAGCGCACCCCCAAGTCTCATGTTATTACGCCTGACGGCTGTATTAAGATGAGGCCGATCGTGACGCTGAAACAGTTCCACAAAATGCACATTCGTGTTGCCAGTCTGAGTCTAGATTTTCGAATCCGACACATAACTGATAGTTAATTGTAACGTTTGGCGCCTCTTAATGACGAACATTCAAATTGCGTCGAGATTCAATACATCGTCCTCCAGCCGACTTGTCTCCAAGGGGATCTTGCTGCCTCGGGCACCATAGGGTCCGCCTCCTGTGAGTCTAGATTTTCGAATCCGTCGCGAAACTGATAGTTCATTGTAACGTTCAGTGCCTCCTAACGACGATGGAACACTTAAATTGCGTCGAGATTCAATACATCGTCCTTCAGCCGACTTGTCTCCAAGGGTCTATTGCTGCCTCGGGCACCTTATGGTCGTTCTTCTGTAAGTCTAGATTGTCGAATCCGACGCAAAACTGATAGTTAATTGTAACGTTCAGGATCTCCTAATGACGATGAAACACTCAAATTGCGTCGAGATTCAATACATCGGCTACCAGCCAACTTGTCTCCAAGGGTCTATTGCTGCCTCGGGCACCTTATGGTCGTTCTCCTGTGAGTCTAGATTTTCGAATCCGACGCATAACTGATAGTTAATTGTAACGTTTGGCGCCTCCTAATGACGATGGAACACTCAAATTGCGTCGAAATTCAATACATCGTCCTCCAGGCGTTTTGTCTACGAGGGGATACTGCTGCCTCGGGCACTATGTGGTTCTTCCCTGTGAGTCTAGATTTTCGAATCAGACGCGAAACTGATAGTTAATTGTAAAGTTCAGGGCCTCCTAATGACGATGGAACACTCAAATTGAGTCGAGATTCAATACATCGTCCTTCAGCCGACTTGTCTTGAAGGGTCTATCGCTGCCTCGGGCACCTTATGGTCGTTCTCCTGTGAGTCTAGATTTTCAAATCCGACGCAAATCTGATAGTTAATTGTAACGTTGAGGGCCTCCTAATGACGATGGAACACTCAAATTGCGTCTAGATTCAATACATCGTCCTCCAGCCGACTTGTCTCCAAGGGTCTATTGGTGCCTCGGGCACTTTATGATCGTTCTACTGTAAGTCTAGATGGTCGAATTCGACGCAAAACTGATAGTTACTTGTAACGTTCAGGGCCTCCTAATGACGATGGAACACTCAAATTGCGTCGAGATTCAATACATCGTCCTCCAGCCGAATTGCCTCCAAGGGCATATTGCTTCCACAGGTACCATATGGTTCGTCTCCTGTGAGTCTAGATTTTCGAATCCGACACGAAACTGTTAGTAAATTCTTACGTCCAGGGTCTCCTAATGACGAACATTCAAATTGCGTCGAGATTCAATACATCGTCCTCCAGCCGACCTGTCTCCACGGGTTTTTGCTGCCTCGGGCACCTTATGGTCGTTCTCCTGTGAGTCTCGATTATCGAATCCGAAGCAAAACTGATAGTTAATGATAACGATCAGGGCCTCCTAATGACTATGGAATACTCAAATTGCGTCGAGATTCAATACATCGTCCTCCAGCCGACTTGTTTCCAAGGGGATATTGCTAATTCGGCAACCATAAGGTCCGTCTCCTGTGAGTCTAGATTTTCGAATCCGACGCGAAACTGATAGTTAATTGTAACGTTCAGGGCCTCCTAATAACGATGGAACACTCAAATTGCGTCGATATTCAATACATAGTCCTTCAGCCGACTTGTCTCCAAGGGTCTATTGCTTCCTGGGGCACCTTACGGACGTTCTCCTGTGAGTCTAGATTTTCGAATCCGACGCATAACTGATAGTTAATTGTAACGTTCAGGGCCTCCTAATGACGATGGAACACTCAAATTGCGTCGAGATTCAACACATCGTCCTCCAGGCGACTTGTCTACAAGGGGATATTGCTGCCTCGGGCACTACATGGTCCTTCCCAGTGAGACTAGATTTTCGAATCAGACGCGACACTGATAGTTAATTGTAAAGTTCAGGGCCTCCTAATGACGATGGAACACTCAAATTGAGTCGAGATTCAATACATCGTCATTCAGCCGACTTGTCTCCAAGGATCTATCGCTGCCTCGGGCACCTTATGGTCGTTCTCCTGTGAGTCTAGAATTTCGAATCCGACGCATAACTAATAGTTAATTGTAACGTTTAGCGCCTCCTAATGGCGATGGAACACTCAAATTGCGTCGAGATTCAATACATCGTCCTCCAGCCGACTTGTCTCCAAGGGGATATTGCTGCCTCGGGCACCATGTGGTCCGTCTCCTGTGAGTCTAGATTTTCGAATCCGACGCGAAACTGATAGTTAACTGTAACATTCAGGGCCTCCTAATGACGTTGGAACACTCAAATTGCGTCGAGATTCAATACATCGTCCTCCAGCCGACTTGTCTCCAAGGGTCTATTGGTGCCTCGGGCACTTAATTGTCGTTCTCGTGTAAGTCTAGATTGTCGAATCCGACGCAAAATTGATAGTTACTTGTAACGTTCAGGGCCTCCTAATGAAGATGGAGCACTCAAATTGCGTCGAGATTCAATACATCGGCCACACCCGACCTGTCTCCAAGTGTCTGTTCCTGCTCTGGGCACCTTATGGTCGATCTCCTGTGAGTCTAGATTTTCGAATCCGACGCATAACTGATAGTTAATTGTAACGTGTAGCGCCTCCTAATGACGATGGAACACACAAATTGCGTCGAGATTCAATACATCGTCCATCAGGCGGCTTGTCTACAAGGAAATATTGCTGCCTAGGGCACTACATGGTCCTTCCCTGTGAGTCTAGATATTCGAATCAGACGCAAAACTGATAGTTAATTGTGAAGTTCAGGGCCTCCTAATGACGATGGAACACTCAAATTGAGTCGAGATTCAATACATCGTCATTCAGCCGATTTGACTCCAAGGGTCTATCGCTGCCTCGGGCACCTTATGGTCGTTCTCCTGTGAGTCTAGATTTTCAAATCCGACGCAAATCTGACAGTTAATTGTAACGTTCAGGGCTTCCAAATGACGATGGAACACTCAAATTGCGTCGAGATTCAATACATCGTCCTCCAGCCGACTTGTCTCCAAGGGCTTATTGCTTCCACGGGCACCATATGGTTCGTCTCCTATGAGTCTAGATTTTCGAATCCGACGCGAAACTGATAGTTAATTGTAACGTTCAGGGTCTCCTAATGACGATGGAACACTTAAATTGCATGGAGATTCAATGCATCGTCCTCCAGCCGACTTGTCTCCAAGGGGATATTGCTGCCTCGGGCACAATAGGGGCCTTCTCCTGTGAGTCTAGATTTTCGAATCCGACGCGAAACTGATAGTTAATTGTAACGTTCAGGGCCTCCTAATGACGATGGAACACTAAAATTGCGTCGATATTCAATACATCGTCCTTCAGCCGACTTGTCTCCAAGGGTCTATTGCTGCCTCGGGCACCTTATGGTCATTCCACTGTGAGTCTAGATTTTCGAATCCGACGCATAAATGATAGTTAATTGTAAAGTTTGGCGCCTCCTAATGACGATGGAACACTCAAATTGCGTCGAGATTCAATATATCGTCCTGCAGGCAACTTGTCTACAAGGGGATATTGCTTCCTCGGGCACTATATAGTCCTTCCCTGTGAGTCTAGATTTTCGAATCAGACGCGAAACTGATAGTTAATTGTAAAGTTCAGGGCCTCCTAATGACGATGGAATACTCAAATTGAGTCGAGATTCAATACATCGTCCTTCAGCCGACTTGTCTCCAAGGGTCTATCGCTGCCTCGGGCACCTTATGGTCGTTCTCCTGTGAGTCTAGATTTTCAAATCCGACGCAATCTGATAGTTAATTGTAACGTTCAGGGCCTTCTAATGACGATGGAACACTCAAGATGCGTGGAGATTCAATGCATCGTCATACAGCCGACTTGTCTCCAAGGGGATATTGCTGCCTCGGGCACCATAGGGTCCGTCTCCTGTGAGTCTAGATTTTCGAATCCGACGCGAAACTGATAGTTAATTGTAACGTTCAGGGTCTCCTAATGACGATGGAACACTTAAATTGCATGGAGATTCAATACATTGTCCACCAGCTGACTTGTCTCCAAGGGGATATTGCTGCCTCGGGCACCTTATGGTCGTTCTCCTGTGAGATGAGATTTTCGAATCCGACGCATAACTGATAGTTAATAGTAACGTTTAGGGCCTCCTGATGACGATGGAACGCTCAAATTGCGTCGAGATTCAATACATCGTCCTTCAGACGACTTGCCTCCAAGAGTCTTTTGCTGCCTCGGGCAACTTATGGTCGTTCTACTGTGAGTCTAGATTTTCGAATCCGACGCATAACTGATAGTTAATTGTAACGTTTCGCGCCTCCTAATGACGATGGAACACTCAAACTGCGTCGAGATTCAATACATCGTCCTCCAGGCGACTTGTCTACAAGGGGATATTGCTGTCTCGGGCACTATTTGATCCCTGTGAGTCTAGATTTTCGAATCAGACGCGAAACTAATAGTTAATTGTAACGTTCAGGGCCTCCTAATGACGATGGAACACTCAAATTGCGTCTAGATTCAATATATCGACCTGCAGGCAACTTGTCTACAAGGGGATATTGCTGCCTCGGGTACTATATGGTCCTTCCCTGTGAGTCTAGATATTCGAATCAGACTCGAAACTGATAGTTAATTGTAAAGTTCAGGGCCTCCTAATGACGATGGAATACTCAAATTGAGTCGAGATTCAATACATCGTCCTTCAGCCGACTTGTCTCCAAGGGTCTATTGCTGCCTTGGCAACTTATGGTCGTTCTCCTGTGAGTCTAGATTGTCGAATCCGACGCAAAACTGATAGTTTTGTGTAACGTTCAGGGCCTCCTAATGACGATGGAACACTCAAATTGCGTGGAGATTCAATACATCGTCCTCCAGCCGACTTGTCTCCAAGGGGATATTGCTGTCTCGGGCACCATAAGGTCCGTCTCCTGTGAGTCTAGATTTTCGAATCCGACGCATAACTGATAGATAATTGTAACGTTTAGAGCCTCCTAATGACGATGGAACACTTAATTGCGTCGAGATTCAATACATCGCCATTCAGCCGACTTGTCTCCAGGGGCATATTGCTTCCACCTGCACCATATGGTTCGTCTCCTGTGAGTCTAGATTTTCGAATCCGACGCGAAACTGATAGTTAATTGTAACGATCAGGGTCTCCTAATGACGAACATTCAAATTGCGTCGAGATTCAATACATCGTCCTCCAGCCGACTTGTCTCCAAGGGTTTTTGCTGCCTCGGGCACCTTATGGTCGTTCTCCTGTATGTCTAGATTGTCGAATCCGACGCAAAACTGATAGTTAATTGTAACGGTCAGGGCCTCCTACTGACAATGGAACACTCAAATTGCGTCGAGATTCAATACATCGGCTACTAGCCGACTTGTCTCCAAGGGTCTTTTGCTCCCTCGGGCACCTTATGGTCCGTCTCCTGTGACTAGATTTTCTAATCCGACGCGAAACTGATTGTTAATTGTAACGTTCAGGGCCCCCTAATGACGATGGAACACTCAAATTGCGTCGAGATGCAATACATCGCCCTTCAGCCGACTTGTCTCCAAAGGTCTATTGCTGCCTCGGGCACCTTATGGTCCGTCTCCTGTGAGTCTAGATTTTCGAATCCGACGCGTAACTGATAGTTAATTTGCAACGTTTAGCGCCTCCTAATAACGATGGAATACTTAGTTGCGCGATATTCAATACATCGTCCTTCAGCCGACTTGTCTCCAAGGGTCTATTGCTGCCTCGGGCACCAAAGGGTCCGTCTCCTGTGAGTCTAGATTTTCGAATCCGACGCGAAACTGATAGTTAATTGTAACGGTCAGGGCCTCCTAATGACGATGGAACACTCAAATTGCGTGGAGATTCAATACATCGTCCTCCAGCCGACTTGTCTCCAAGGGGATATTGCTGCCTCGGGCACCAAAGGGTCCGTCTCCTGTGAGTCTAGATTTTCGAATCCGACGAATAAATGATAGTTAATTGTAACGTTTGGCGCCTCCTAGTGACAATGGAACACTCAAATTGCGTCGAGATTCAATATATCGTCCTTCAGCCGACTTGTCTCCAAGGGTCTATTGCTGCCTCTTGCTCCTTATGGTCGTTCTCCTGTGAGTCTACATTTTCGAATCCGACGCATAAATGTTAGTTAATTGTAACGTTTGGCGCCTCCTAATGACGATTGAACACTCAAATAGCATCGAGATTCAATATATCGTCCTGCAGGCAACTTGTCTACAAGGGGATATTGCTGCCTCGGGAACTATATGGTCCTTCCCTGTGAGTCTAGATTTTCGAATCAGACGCGAAACTGATAGTTAATTGTAAAGTTCAGGGCCTCATAATGACGATGGAATACTCAAATTGAGTCGAGATTCAATACATCGTCCTTCAGCCGACTTGTCTCCAAGGGTCTATTGCTGCCTTGGCAACTTATGGTCGTTCTCCTGTGAGTCTAGATTGTCGAATCCGACGCAAAACAGATAGTTAATTGTAACGTTCAGGGCCTCCTAATGACGATGGAACACTCAAATTGCGTGGAGATTCAATACGTCGTCCTCCAACCGACTTGTCTCCAAGGGGATATTGCTGCCTCGGGCACCATAGGGTCCGTCTCCTGTGAGTCTAGATTTTCGAATCCGACGCATAACTGATAGATAATTGTAACGTTTAGAGCCTCCTAATGATGATGGAACACTTAATTGCGTCGAGATTCAATACATCGGCCTCCAGCCGACTTGTCTCCAAGGGATTTTGCTGCCTCGGGCTCCTTATGGTCGTTCTCCTGTATGTCTAGATTGTCGAATCCGACGCAAAACTGATAGTTAATTGTAACGGTCAGGGCCTCCTACTGACAATGGAACACTCAAATTGCGTCGAGATTCAATACATCGGCTACTAGCCGACTTGTCTCCAAGGGTCTTTTGCTGCTTCGGGCACCTTATGGTCCGTCTCCTGTGACTAGATTTTCTAATCCGACGGGAAACTGATCGTTAATTGAAACGTTCAGGGCCCCCTAATGACGATGGAACACTCAAATTGCGTCGAGATGCAATACATCGCCCTTCAGCCGACTTGTCACCAAAGGTCTATTGCTGCCTCGGGCACCTTATGGTCCGTCTCCTGTGAGTCTAGATTTTCGAATCCGACGCATAACTGACAGTTAATTGTAACGTTTAGCGCCTCCTAATAACGATGGAACACTTAATTGCGCGATATTCAATACATCGTCCTTCAGCCGACTTGTCTCCAAGGGTCTATTGTTGCCTAGGGCAACTAATGGTCGTTCTCCTGTGAGTCTAGATTGTCGAATCCGACGCAAAACTGATAGTTAATTGTAACGTTCAGGGCCTCCTAATGACGATGGAACACTCAAATTGCGTCTAGATTCAATACTTCTTCCTCGAGCCGACTTGTCTGCAAGGGTCTATTGGTGCCTCGGGCAGTTTATGATCGTTCTCCTCTAAGTCTAGATGGTCGAATCCGACGCAAAACTGATAGTTACTTGTAACGTTCAGGGCCTCCTAAGGACGATGGAACATTCAAATTGCGTCGAGATTCAATACATCGTCCTCCAGCCGACTTGTCTCCATGGGGATATTGCTGCTTCGGGCACCTTATGTTCGTTCTCCTGTGAGATTAGATTTTCGAATCCGACGCATAACTGATAGTTAATTGTAACGTTCAGGGCCTATTAATGACGATGGAACACTCAAATTGCGTCGAGATTCAATACATCGTCCTTCAGCCGACTTGTCTCCAAGAGTCTATTGCTGCCTCGGGCAACTTATGGTCGTTCTACTGTGAGTCTAGATTTTCTAATCCGACGCATAACTGATAGTTAATTGTAACGTTCAGGGCCTCCTAATGACGATGGTACACTCAAATTGCGTCGAGATTCAATACATCGTCCTTCAGCCGACTTGTCTCCAAGAGTCTATTGCTGCCTCGGGCAACTTATGGTCGTTCTACTGTGTCTAGATTTTCGAATCCGACGCATAACTGATAGTTAATTGTAACGTTTAGCGCCTCCTAATGACGATGGAACACTCAAACCGCGTCGAGATTCAAAACATCGTCCTCCAGGCGACTTGTCTACAAGGGGATATTGCTGCCTCGGGCACTATATGGTCCTTCCCTGTGTGTCTAGATTTTCGAATCAGACGCGAAACGGATAGTTAATTGTTAAGTTCAGGGCCTCCTAATGACGATGGAACACTCAAATTGCGTCGAGATTCAATACATCGGCTACCAGCCGGCTTGTCTCCAAGGGTCCATTGCTGCCTCTTGCTCCTTATGGTCGTTCTCCTGTGAGTCTACATTTTCGAATCCGACGCATAAATGATAGTTAATTGTAACGTTTGGCGCCTCCTAATGACGTTGGAACACTCAAATTGCGTCGAGATTCAATATATCGTCCTGCAGGCAACTTGTCTACAAGGAGATATTGCTGCCTCGGGCACTATATGGTCCTTCCCTGTGAGTCTAGATTTTCGAATCAGACGCGAAACTGATAGTTAATTGTAAAGTTTAGGGCCTCCTAATGACGATGGAATACTCAAATTGAGTCGAGATTCAATACATCGTCCTTCAGCCGACTTGTCTCCAAGGGTCTATTGCTGCCTTGGCAACTTATGGTCGTTCTCCTGTGAGTCTAGATTGTCGAATCCGACGCAAAACTGATAGTTAATTGAAACGTTCAGGGCCTCCTAATGACGATGGAACACACAAATTGCGTGGAGATTCAATACATCGTCCTCCAGCCGACTTGTCTCCAAGGGGATATTGCTGCCTCGGGCACCATAGGGTCCGTCTCCTGTGAGTCTAGATTTTCGAATCCGACGCATAACTGATAGATAATTGTAACGTTTAGAGCCTCCTAATGACGATGGAATACTTAATTGCGTCGAGATTCAATACATCGCCATTCAGCCGACTTGTCTCCAGGGGCATATTGCTTCCAACTGCACCATATGGTTCGTCTCCTGTGAGTCTAGATTTTCGAATCCGACGCGAAACTGATAGTTAATTGTAACGATCAGGGTCTCCTAATGACGAACATTCAAATTGCGTCGGGATTCAATACATCGTCCTCCAGCCGACTTGTCTCCAAGGGTTTTTGCTGCCTCGGGCACCTTATGGTCGTTCTCCTGTATGTCTAGAATGTCGAATCCGACGCAAAACTGATAGTTAATTGTAACGGTCAGGGCCTCCTACTGACAATGGAACACTCAAATTGCGTCGAGATTCAATACATCGGCTACTAGCCGACTTGTCTCCAAGGTTCTTTTGCTGCCTCGGGCACCTTATGGTCTGTCTCCTGTGACTAGATTTTCTAATCCGACGCGAAACTGATCGTTAATTGTAACGTTCAGGGCCCCCTAATGACGATGGAACACTCAAATTGCGTCGAGATGCAATACATCGCCCTTCAGCCGACTTGTCTCCAAAGGTCTATTGCTGCCTCGGGCACCTTATGGTCCGTCTCCTGTGAGTCTAGATTTTCGGATCCGACGCATAACTAATTGTTAATTGTAACGTTTAGCGCCTCCTAATAACGATGGAACACTTAATTGCGCGATATTCAATACATCGTCCTTCAGCCGACTTGTCTCCAAGGGTCTATTGCTGCCTAGGGCAACTTATGGTCGTTCTCCTGTGAGTCTAGATTGTCGAATCAAACGCAAAACTGATAGTTAATTGTAACGTTCAGGGCCTCCTAATGACGATGGAACACTCAAATTGCGTGGAGATTCAATACATCGTCCACCAGCCGACTTGTCTCCAAGGGGATATTGCTGCCTCGGGCACCATAGGGTCCGTCTCCTGTGACTCTAGATTTTCAAATCCGACGCGAAACTGATAGTTAATTGTAACGTTCAGGGCCTCCTAATGACGATGGAACACTTAAATTGCGTCGAGATTCAATACATCGTCCTTCAGCCGACTTGTCTCCAAAGGTCTATCGCTGCCTCGGGCACCTTATGGTCGTACTCCTATGAGTCTAGATTTTCAAATCCGACGCAAATCTGATAGTTAATTGTAACGTTCAGGGCCTCCTAATGACGATGGAACTCTCAATTTGCGTCTAGATTCAATACATCTTCCTCGAGCCGACTCGTCTGCAAGGGGCAATTGGATCCTCGGGCAGTTTATGATCGTTCTCCTGTAAGTCTAGATGGTCGAATCCGACGCAAAACTGATAGTTACCTGTAACGTTCAGGGCCTCCTAATGACGATGGAACACTCAAATTGCGTCGAGATTCAATACATCGTCCTCCAGCCGACTTGTCTCCATGGGGATATTGCTGCCTCGGGCACCTTAAGGTCGTTCCCCTGTGAGATTAGATTTTCGAATCCGACGCATAACTGATAGTTAATTGTAACGTTCAGGGCCTCCTAATGACGATGGAACACTCAAATTGCGTCGAGATTCAATACATCGTCCTTCAGCCGACTTGTCTCCAAGAGTCTATTGCTGCCTCGGGCAACTTATGGTCGTTCTATTGTGAGTCTAGATTTTCGAATCCGACACATAACTGATAGTTAATTGTAACGTTTAGCGCCTCTTAATGACGATGGAACACTCAAACTGCGTCGAGATTCAATACATCGTCCATCAGGCGACATGTCTACAAGGGGATATTGCTGCCTCGGTTACTATATGGTCCTTCCCTGTGAGTCTAGATATTCGAATCAGACGCGTAACTGATAGTTAATTGTAACGTTCAGGGTCTCCTAATGACGAACATTCAAATTGCGTCTAGATTCAATACATCGTCCTCCAGCCGACTTGTCTCCAAGGGTTTTTGCTGCCTCGGGCACCTTATGGTCCGTCTCCTGTGACTAGATTTTCTAATCCGACGCGAAACTGATCGTTAATTAAAGCGTTCAGTTCCTCCTAATGACGATGGAACACTCAAATTGCGTCGAGATGCAATACATCGCCCTTCAGCCAACTTGTCTCCGAAGGTCTATTGCTGCCTCGGTCACCTCATGGTCCGTCTCCTGTGAGTCTAGATTTTCGAATCCGACGCATAACTGATAGTTAATTGTAACGTTTAGCGCCTCCTAATAACGATGGAACACTTAATTGCGTCGAGATGCGATACATCGTCCTCCAGGCGACTTGTCTACAAGGGGATATTGCTGCCTCGGGCACTATATGGTTTTTCCCTGTGAATCTAGAAAATTCGAATCAGACGCGAGAGTGATAGTTAATTGTAACGTTCAGGGCCTCCTAATGACGATGGAACACTTAATTGCGTCGAGATTCAATACATCGTCATTCAGCCGACTTGTCTCCAGGGGCATATTGCTTCCACCTGCACCATATGGTTCGTCTCCTGTGAGTCTAGATTTTCGAATCCGACGCGAAACTGATAGTTAATTGTAACGTTCAGGGTCTCCTAATGACGAACATTCAAATTGCGTCGAGATTCAATCCATCGTCCTCCAGCCGACTTGTCTCCAAGGGTTTTTGCTGCCTCGGACACCTTATGGTCGTTCTCCTGTGAGTCTAGATTATCGAATCCGACGCAAGTCTGATAGTTAATTGTAACGATCAGGGCCTCCTAATGACGATGGAACACTCAAATTGCGTCGGGATTCGATACATCGTCCGCCAGCCGACTTGCCTTCAAGGGGATATTGCTGCCTCGGGAGCCATATGGTCCGTCTCCTGTGAGTCTAGATTTTCGAATCCGACACGAGACTGATAGTTAATTGTAACTTTCAGGACCTCCTAATGACGATGGAACACTCAAATTGCGTCGAGATTCAATACATCGTCCTTCAGCCGACTTGTCTCCAAGGGCCTATTGCTGCCTTGGCAACTTATGGTCGTTCTCCTGTGAGTGTAGATTGTCGAATACGACGCAAAACTGATTGTTAATTGTAACGTTCAGGGCCTCCTAATGACGATGGAACACTCAAATTGCGTCGAGATTCAATACATCGTCCTCCAGCCGACTTGTCTCCATGGGGATATTGCTGCCTCGGGCACCTTAAGGTCGTTTCCCTGTGAGATTAGATTTTCGAATCCGACGCATAACTGATAGTTAATTGTAACGTTCAGGGCCTCCTAATGACGATGGAACACTCAAATTGCGTCGAGATTCAATACATCGTCCTTCAGCCGACTTGTCTCCAAGAGTCTATTGCTGCCTCGGGCAACTTATGGTCGTTCTATTGTGAGTCTAGATTTTCGAATCCGACACATAACTGATAGTTAATTGTAACGTTTAGCGCCTCCTAATGACGATGGAACACTCAAACTGCGTCGAGATTCAATACATCGTCCATCAGGCGACATGTCTACAAGGGGATATTGCTGCCTCGGTTACTATATGGTCCTTCCCTGTGAGTCTAGATATTCGAATCAGACGCGTAACTGATAGTTAATTGTAACGTTCAGGGTCTCCTAATGACGAACATTCAAATTGCGTCGAGATTCAATACATCGTCCTCCTGCCGACTTGTCTCCAAGGGTTTTTGCTGCCTCGGGCACCTTATGGTCCGTCTCCTGTGACTAGATTTTCTAATCCGACGCGAAACTGATCGTTAATTGTAGCGTTCAGGGCCTCCTAATGACGATGGAACACTCAAATTGCGTCGAGATGCAATACATCGCCCTTCAGCCGACTTGTCTCCGAAGGTCTATTGCTGCCTTGGCAACTTATGGTCGTTCTCCTGTGAGTGTAGATTGTCGAATACGACGCAAAACTGATTGTTAATTGTAACGTTCAGGGCCTCCTAATGACGATGGAACAGTCAAATTGCGTGGGGATTCAAGACATCGTCCTCCAGACGACTTGTCTCCAAGGGGATATTGCTGCCTCGGACACCATAGGGTCCGTCTCCTGTGAGTCTAGATTTTCGAATCCGACGCATTACTGATAGTTAATTGTGACGTTTAGCGCCTCCTAACGACGATGGAACACTTCATTGCGTCGAGATTCAATACATCGCCATTCAGCCGACTTGTCTCCAGGGGCATATTGCTTCCACCTGCACCATATGGTTCGTCTCCTGTGAGTCTAGATTTTCGAATCCGACGCGAAACTGATAGTTAATTGTAACGTTCAGGGTCTCCTCATGACGAACATTCAAATTGCGTCGAGGTTCAATACATCGTCCTCCAGCCGACCTGACTCGAAGGGTTTTTGCTGCCTCGGACACTATATGGTCCTTCCCTGTGAGTCTAGATTTTCGAATCAGACGCGAAACTGATAGTTAATTGTTAAGTTCAGGGCCTCCTAATGACGATGGTACACTCAAATTGCGTCGAGATTCAATATATCATCTACCAGCCGGCTTGTCTCCAAGGGTCTATTGCTGCCACTTGCTCCTTATGGTCGTTCTCCTGTGTGTCTACATTTTCGAATCCGACGCATAAATGATAGTTAATTGTAACGTTTGGCGCCTCCTAATGACGATGGAACACTCAAAATGCGTCGAGATTCATTATATCGTCCTGCATTCAACTTGTCTACAAGGGGATATTGCTGCCTCGGGCACTATATGGTCCTTCCCTGTGAGTCTAGATTTTCGAATCAGACGCGAAACTGATAGTTAATTGTAAAGTTCAGGGATTCCTAATGACGATGGAATACTCAAATTGGGTCGAGATTCAATACATCGTCCTTTAGCCGACTTGTCTCCAAGGGTCTATCGCTGCCTCGGGCACCTTATGGTCGTACTCCTGTGAGTCTAGATTTTCAAATCCGACGCAAATCTGATAGTTAATTGTAACGTTCAGGGCCTCCTAATGACGAAGGAACACTCAAATTGCGTCTAGATTCAATACAACTTCCTCGAGCCGACTCGTCTGCAAGGGGCTATTGGTGCCTCGGGCAGATTATGATCGTTCTCCTGTAAGTCTAGATGGTCGAATTCGACGCAAAACTGATAGTTACTTGTAACGTTCAGGGCCTCCTAATGACGCTAGAACACTCAAATTGCGTCGAGATTCAATACATCGTCCTCCAGCCGACTTGTCTCCATGGGGATATTGCTGCCTCAGGCACCTTATGGTCGTTCCCCTGTGAGATTAGATTTTCGAATCCGACGCATAACTGATAGTTAATTGTAACGTTCAGAGCCTCCTAATGACGATGGAACACTCAAATTGCGTCGAGATTCAATACATCGTCTTTCAGCCGACATGTCTCCAAGAGTCAATTGCTGCCTCGGGCAACTTATGGTCGTTCTATTGTGAGTCTAGATTTGCGAATCCGACGCATAACTGATAGTTAATTGTAACGTTTAGCGCCTCCTAATGACGATGGAACACTCAAACTGCGTCGAGATTCAATACACCGTCCATCAGGCGACATGTCTACAAGGGGATATTGCTGCCTCGGGCACTATATGGTTTTTCCCTGTGAGTCTAGAAAATTCGAATCAGACGCGAGAGTGATAGTTAATTGTAACGTTCAGGGCCTCCTAATGACGATGGAACACTTAATTGCGTCGAGATTCAATTCATCGTCATTCAGCCGACTTGTCTCCAGGGGCATATAGCTTCCACCTGCACCATATGGTTCGTCTCCTGTGAGTCTAGATTTTCGAATCCGACGCGAAACTGATAGTTAATTGCAACGTTCAGGGTCTCCTAATGACGAACATTCAAATTGCGTCGAGATTCAATACATCGTCCTCCAGCCGACTTGTCTCCAAGGGTTTTTGCTGCCTCGGACACCTTATGGTCGTTCTCCTGTGAGTCTAGATTATCGAATCCGACGCAAAACTGATAGTTAATTGTAACGATCAGGGCCTCCTAATGACGATGGAACACTCAAATTGCGTCGGGATTCGATACATCGTCCTCCAGCCTACTTGTCTTCAAGGGGATATTGCTGCCTCGGGAAACATATGGTCCGTCTCCTGTGAGATTAGATTTTCGAATCCGACGCATAACTGATAGTTAATTTTAACGTTTAGGGCCTCCTAATGACGATGGAACACTCAAATTGCGTCGAGATTCAATACATCGTCCTTCAGCCGACTTGTGTCCAAGAGTCTATTGCTGCCTCGGGCAACTTATGCTCGTTCTACTGTGAGTCTAGATTTTCGAATCCGACGCATAACATATAGTTAATTGTAGCGTTTAGTGCCTCCTAATGACGATGGAACACTCAAACTGCGTCGAGATTCAAAACATCGTCCTCCAGGCGACTTGTCTACAAGGGGATATTGCTGCCTCGGGCACTATATGGTCCTTCCCTGTGAGTCTAGATTTTCGAATCAGACGCGAAACTGATAGTTAATTGTTAAGTTCAGGGCCTCCTAATGACGATGGAACACTCAAATTGCGTCGAGATTCAATACGTCGGCTACCAGCCGGCTTGTCTCCAAGGGTCTATTGCTGCCTCTTGCTCCTTATGGTCGTTCTCCTGTGAGTCTACATTTTCGAATCCGACGCATAAATGATAGTTAATTGTAACGTTTGGCGCCTCCTAATGACGATGGAACACTCAAATTGCGTCGAGATTCAATATATCGTCCTGCATTCAACTTGTCTACAAGGTGATATTGCTGCCTCGGGCACTATATGGTCCTTCCCTGTGAGTCTAGATTTTCGAATCAGACGCGAAACTGATAGTTAATTGTAAAGTTCAGGGCCTCCTAATGACGATGGAATACTCAAATTGAGTCGAGATTCAATACATCGTCCTTCAGCCGACTTGTCTCCAAGGGTCTATCGTTGCCTCGGGCACCTTATGGTCGTACTCCTGTGAGTCTAGATTTTCAAATCCGACGCAAATCTGATAGTTAATTGTAACGTTCAGGGCCTCCTAATGACGATGGAACACTCAAATTGCGTCTAGATTCAATACATCTTCCTCGAGCCGACTCGTCTGCAAGGGGCTATTGGTGCCTCGGGCAGTTTATGATCGTTCTCCTGTAAGTCTAGATGGTCGAATCCGACGCAAAACTGATAGATACTTGTAACGTTCAGGTCCTCCTAATGACGACGGAACACTCAAATTGCGTCGAGATTCAATACATCGTCCTTCAGCCGACTTGTCTCCGAGAGTCTATTGCTGCCTCGGGCAACTTCTGGTCGTTCTATTGTGAGTCTAGATTTTCGAATCCGACACATAACTGATAGTTAATTGTAACGTTTAGCTCCTCCTAATGACGATGGAACACTCAAACTGCGTCGAGAATCAATACATCGTCCATCAGGCGACATGTCTACAAGGGGATATTGCTGCCTCGGTTACTATACGGTCCTCCCCTGTGAGTCTAGATATTCGAATCAGACGCGTAACTGATAGTTAATTGTAACGTTCAGGGACTCCTAATGACGAACATTCAAATTGCGTCGAGATTCAATACATCGTCCTCCAGCCGACTTGTCTCCAAGGGTTTTAGCTGCCTCGGACACCTTATGGTCGTTCTCCTGTGAGTCTAGATTATCGAATCCGACGCAAGACTGATAGTTAATTGTAACGATCAGGGCCTCCTAATGACGATGGAACACTCAAATTGCGTCGGAATTCGATACATCGTCCTCCAGCCGACTTGTCTTCAAGGGGATATTGCTGCCTCGGGAACCATATGGTCCGTCTCCTGTGAGTCTAGATTTTCGAATCCGACGCGAAACTGATAGTTAATTGTAACTTTCAGGGCCTCCTAATGACGATGGAACACTCAAATTGCGTCGAGATTCAATACATCGTCCTTCAGCCGACTTGTCTCCAAGGGTCTATTGCTGCCTTGGCAACTTATGGTCGTTCTCCTGTGAGTCTAGATTGTCGAATACGACGCAAAACTGATTGTTAATTGTAACGTTCAGGGCCTCCTAATGACGATGGAACAGTCAAATTGCGTCGAGATTCAATACATCGTCCTCCAGCCGACTTGTCTCCAAGGGGATATTGCTGCCTCGGACACCATAGGTTCCGTCTCCTTTGAGTCTAAATTTTCGAATCCGACGCGAAACTGATAGTTGATTGTAACGATCAGGGCCTTCTAGTGACGATGGAACACTTAAATTGCGTCGAGATTCAATACATCGTCCTTCAGCCGACTTGTCTCCGAGGGTCTATTGCTGCCTCGGGCACCTTATGGTCGCTCTCCTGTATGTCTAGATTGTCGACTCGGACGCAAGACTGATAGTTAATTGTAACGTTCAGGACCTCCTAATGACGATGGAACACTCAAATTGCGTCGAGATTCAATACATCGGCTACCAGCCGACTTGTCTCCAAGGGGATATTGCTGCTTCGGGAACCATATGGTCCGTCTCCTATGAGTCTAGATTTTCCAATCCGACGAGAGACTGATAGTTAATTGTAACGTTCAGCTCCTCCTAATGTCGATGGAACACTCAAATTGCGTGGAGATTCAATACATCGTCCTCTAGCCGACATGTCTCCAAGGGGATATTGCTGCCTCGGGCACCATAGGGTCCGTCTCCTGTGAGTCTAGATTTTCGAATCCGACGCAAAACTGATAGTTAATTGTAACGTTCAGGGCCTCCTAATGACAACTGAACACTCAAATTGCGTCTAGATTCTCGTCCTCCTGTCGACTTGTCTCCAAGGGTCTATTGCTGCCTCGGGCACCTTATGGTCCGTCTCCTGTGAGTCTAGATTATCGAATCCGACGCATAACTGATAGTTAATTGTAACGTTTAGCGCCTCCTAATGACGATGGAACACTTCATTGCGTCGAGATTTAATACATCGTCCTCCAGGCGACTTGTCTACAAGGGGATATTGCTGCCTCCGGCACTATATAGTTCTTCCCTCTGAGTCTAGATACTCGAATCAGAAGCGAAACTGATAGTTAATTGTAAAGTTTAGGGCCTCCTAATGACGATGGAACACTCAAATTGAGTCGAGATTCAATACATCGTCATTCAGCCGACTTGTCTCCAGGGGCATATTGCTTCCACCTGCACCATATGGTTCGTCTCCTGTGAGTCTAGATTTTCGAATCCGACGCGAAACTGATAGTTAATTGTAACGTTCAGGGTCTCCTAATGACGAACATTGAAATTGCGTCGAGATTCAATACATCGTCTTCCAGCCGACTTGTCTCCAAGGGTTTTTGCTGATTCCGGCACCTTATGTTCGTTCTCCTGTGAGTCTAGATTATAGAATCCGACGCAAAACTGATAGTTAATTGTAACGATCAGGGCCTCCTAATGACGATGGAACACTCAAATTGCGTCGAGATTGGACACATCGTCCTCCAGCCGACTTGTCTCCAAGGGGATATTGCTGCCTCGGGAACCATATGGTTCGTCTCCTGTGAGTCTAGATTTTCGAATCCGACGCGAAACTGATAGTTAATTGTAACGTTCAGGGTCTCCTAATGACGAACATTGAAATTGTGTCGAGATTCAATACATCGTCCTTCAGCCCACTTCTCTCCGAGGGTCTATTGCTGCCTCGGGCACCTTATGGTCGTTGTACTGTGAGTCTAGATTTTCGAATCCGACGCAAAACTGATAGTTAATTGTAACGTTCAGGGCCTCCTAATGACGATGTAACGCTCAAATTGCGTCGATATTCAATACATCGTCCTACAGCCGACTTGTCTCCAAGGGTCTATTGCTGCCTCGGGCACCTTATGGTCGTTCTCCTGTATGTCTAGATTGTCGAATCCGACGCAAAACTGATAGTCGATTGTAACGTTCAGGGCCTCCTACTGACAATGGAACACTCAAATTGTGTCGAGATTCAATACATCGGCTACTAGCCGACTTGTCTCCAAGGGTCTATTGCTGCCTCGGGCACCTTATGGTCGTTCTCCTGTGAGTCTAGATTTTCGAATCCGACGCATAACTGATTGTTAATTGTAACGATCAGGGCCTCCTAATGACGATGGAACACTCATATTGCGTCGAGATTCAATACATCGCCCTCCAGCCGACTTCTCTCCAAGGGGATATTGCTGGCTCGGGCACCATAGGGTCCGTCTCCTGTGAGTCTAGATTTTCGAATCCGACGCGACACTGATAGTTAATTGTAACGTTCAGAGCCTCCTAATGACAATTGAACACTCAAATTGCGTCTAGATTCTCGTCCTCCTGCCGACTTGTCTCCAAGGGTCTATTGCTGCCTCGGGCACCTTATGGTCCGGCTCCTGTGAGTCTAGATTTTCGAATACGACGCTAAACTGATAGTTAATTGTAACATTCAGGGCCTCCTAATGACGATGGAACACTCAAATTGCGTCGAGATTCAATACATCGGCTACTAGCCGACTTGTCTCCAAGGGTCTATTGCTGCCTCGGGCACCTTATGGTCGTTCTCCTGTGAGTCTAGATTTTCGAATCCGACGCATAACTGATAGTTAATTGTAACGTTTAGCGCCTCCTAATGACGATGGAACACTCAAATTGCGTCGAGATTCAATACATCGTCCTCCAGGCAACTTGTCTACAAGGGGATATTGCTGCCTCGGGAACTACTTCGTTCTTCCCTGTGAGTCTAATAATTCGAATGAGACGCGAAACTGATAGTTAATTGTAAAGTTCATGGCCTGCTAATGACGATGGAACACTCAAATTGAGTCGAGATTCAATACATCGTCCTTCAGCCGACTTGTCTCCAAGGGTCTATTGGTGCCTCATGCACTTTATGACCGTTCTCCTGTAAGTCTAGTTGGTCGAATCCGACTCAAAACTGATAGTTACTTGTAACGCTCAGGGCCTCCTAATGACAATGGAACGGTCATATTGCGTCGAGATTCAGTACATCGTCCTCCAGCTGACTTGTCTCCATGGGGATATTGCTGGCTCGTGCACCTTATGGTCGTTCTCCTGTGAGTTTAGATTTTCGAATCCGACGCATAACTGATAGTTAATTGTAACGTTCAGGGCCTCCTAATGACAATTGAACACTCAAATTGCGTCTATATTCTATACATCGTCCTCCTGCCGACTAGTCTCTAAGGGTCTATTGCTGCCTCGGGCACCTTATGGTCCGTCTCCTGTGGGTCTAGATTTTCGAATCCTACGCGAAACTGATAGTTAATTGTAACGTTCAGGGCCTCCTAAAGACGATGTAACGCTCAAATTGCGTCGATATTCAATACATTGTCCTACAGCCGACTTGTCTCCAAGGGTCTATTGCTGCCTCGGGCACCTTATGGTC
Source organism: Schistocerca americana (assembly GCF_021461395.2). Lineage (NCBI taxonomy): Eukaryota > Metazoa > Arthropoda > Insecta > Orthoptera > Acrididae > Schistocerca > Schistocerca americana. The sequence goes on along the minus strand of NW_025725790.1, from coordinate 8,324,279 downwards.
GTTCTCCTGTATGTCTAGATTGTCGAATCCGACGCAAAACTGATAGTTAATTGTAACGTGCAGGGCCTCCTACTGACGATGGAACACTCAAATTGCGTCGAGATTCAATACATCGGCTACTAGCCGACGTGTCTCCAAGGGTCTATTGCTGCCTCGGGCACCTTATAGTCGTTCTCCTGTGAGTCTAGATATCCGAATCAGACGCGTAACTGATAGTTAATTGTAACGTTCAGGGTCTCCTAATGACGAACATTCAAATTGCGTCGAGATTCAATAAATCGTCCTCCGGCCGACTTGTCTCCAAGGGTTTTTGCTGCCTCGGGCACCTTATGGTCGTTCTCCTATGAGTCTAGATTATCGAATCCGACGCAAATCTGATAGTTAATTGTAACGATCAGGGCCTCCTAATGACGATGGAACACTAAAATTGCGTAGAGTTTCGATACATCGTCCTCCAGCCGACTTGTCTCCAAGGGGATATTGCTGCCTCGGGAACCATATAGTTCGTCTCCTGTGAGTCTAGATTTTCGAATCCGACAAGAGACTGATAGTTAATTGTAACGTTCAGGGCCTCCTAATGACGATGGACCACTCAAATTGCGTGGAAATTCAATACATCGTCCTCCAGCCGATTTGTCTCCAAGGGGATATTGCTGCCTCGGGCACTATAGGGTCCGTCTCCTGTGAGGCTAGATTTTCGAATCCGACGCGAAACTGATAGTTAATTGTAACGTTCAGGGTCTCCTAATGACGAACATTCAAATTGTGTCGAGATTCAATGCATCGTACTCCAGCCGACTTGTCTCCCAGGGTTTTTGCTGCCTTGGCAACTCATGGTCGTTCTCCTGTGAGTCTAGATTGTCGAATCCGACGCAAAACTGATAGTTAATTGTAACGTTCAGAGCCTCCTAATGACGATGGAACACTCATTTTGCGTGGAGATTCAATACATCGTCCTCCAGCCGACTTGTCTCCAAGGGGATATTGCTGCCTCGGGCACCATAGGGTCCGTCTCCTGTGAGTCTAGATTTTCGAATCCGACGCGAAACTGACAGTTAATTGTAACGTTCAGGGCCTCCTAATTACAATTGAACACTCAAATTGCATCTAGATTCTCGTCCTCCTGCCGACTTGTCTCCAAGGGTCTAACGCTGCCTCGGGCACCCTATAGTCCGTCTCCTGTGAGTCTAGTTTTCCAATCCGACGCGAAACTGATAGTTAATTGTAACGTTCAGGGCCTCCTAATGACGATGGAACACTCAAATTGCGTCGAGATTCAATACATCGCCCTTCAGCCCACATGTCTCCAAAGGTCTATTGCAGCCTCGGGCACCTTATTGTCCGTCTCCTGTGAGTCTAGATTTCCGAATCCGACGCATAACTGATAGTTAATTGTAACGTTTAGCGCCTCCTAATGACGATGGAACACTCAAATTGCGTCGAGATTCAATACATCGTCCTCCAGGCGACTTGTCTACAAGGGGATATTGCTCCCTCGGGAACTACTTCGTTCTTCCCTGTGAGTCTAAATATTCGAATGAGACGCGAAACTGATAGTTAATTGTAAAGTTCTTGGCCTCCTAATGACGATGGAACACTCAAATTGAGTCGAGATTCAATACATCGTCCTTCAGCCGACTTGTCTCCAAGGGTCTATTGGTGCCTCATGCACTTTATGATCGTTCTCCTGTAAGTCTAGTTGGTCGAACCGACTCAAAACTGATAGTTACCTGTAACGTTCAGGGCCTCCTAATGACAATGGAACGGTCATTTTGCGTCGAGATTCAATACATCGTCCTCCAGCTGACTTGTCTCCATGGGGATATTGCTGCCTCGGGCACCTTATGGTCGTTCTCCTGTGAGTTTAGATTTTCGAATCCGACACATAACTGATAGTTAATTGTAACGTTCAGGGCCCTCTAATGACAATTGAACACTCAAATTGCGTCTATATTCGATACATCGTCCTCCTGCCGACTAGTCTCTAAGGGTCTATTGCTGCCTCGGGCACCTTATGGTCCGTCTCCTGTGGGTCTAGGTTTACGAATCCTACGCGAAACTGATAGTTAATTGTAACGTTCAGGGCCTCCTAATGACGATGTAACTCTCAAATTGCGTCGATATTCAATACATTGTCCTACAGCCGACTTGTCTCCAAAGGTCTATTGCTGCCTCGGGCACTACATGGTCCTTCCCTGTGAGTCTAGATATCCGAATCAGACGCGTAACTGATAGTTAATTGTAACGTTCAGGGTCTCCTAATGACGAACATTCAAATTGCGTCGAGATTCAATAAATCGTCCTCCGGCCGACTTGTCTCCAAGGGTTTTTGCTGCCTCGGGCACCTTATGGTCGTTCTCCTATGAGTCTAGATTATCGAATCCGACGCAAATCTGATAGTTAATTGTAACGATCAGGGCCTCCTAATGACGATGGAACACTAAAATTGCGTAGAGTTTCGATACATCGTCCTCCAGCCGACTTGTCTCCAAGGGGATATTGCTGCCTCGGGAACCATATAGTTCGTCTCCTGTAAGTCTAGATTTTCGAATCCGACAAGAGACTGATAGTTAATTGTAACGTTCAGGGCCTCCTAATGACGATGGACCACTCAAATTGCGTGGAAATTCAATACATCGTCCTCCAGCCGATTTGTCTCCAAGGGGATATTGCTGCCTCGGGCACTATAGGGTCCGTCTCCTGTGAGGCTAGATTTTCGAATCCGACGCGAAACTGATAGTTAATTGTAACGTTCAGGGTCTCCTAATGACGAACATTCAAATTGTGTCGAGATTCAATGCATCGTACTCCAGCCGACTTGTCTCCAAGGGTTTTTGCTGCCTTGGCAACTCATGGTCGTTCTCCTGTGAGTCTAGATTGTCGAATCCGACGCAAAACTGATAGTTAATTGTAACGTTCAGAGCCTCCTAATGACGATGGAACACTCATTTTGCGTGGAGATTCAATACATCGTCCTCCAGCCGACTTGTCTCCAAGGGGATATTGCTGCCTCGGGCACCATAGGGTCCGTCTCCTGTGTGTCTAGATTTTCGAATCCGACGCGAAACTGACAGTTAATTGTAACGTTCAGGGCCTCCTAATTACAATTGAACACTCAAATTGCATCTAGATTCTCGTCCTCCTGCCGACTTGTCTCCAAGGGTCTAACGCTGCCTCGGGCACCCTATAGTCCGTCTCCTGTGAGTCTAGTTTTCCAATCCGACGCGAAACTGATAGTTAATTGTAACGTTCAGGGCCTCCTAATGACGATGGAACACTCAAATTGCGTCGAGATTCAATACATCGCCCTTCAGCCCACATGTCTCCAAAGGTCTATTGCAGCCTCGGGCACCTTATTGTCCGTCTCCTGTGAGTCTAGATTTCCGAATCCGACGCATAACTGATAGTTAATTGTAACGTTTAGCGCCTCCTAATGACGATGGAACACTCAAATTGCGTCGAGATTCAATACATCGTCCTCCAGGCGACTTGTCTACAAGGGGATATTGCTCCCTCGGGAACTACTTCGTTCTTCCCTGTGAGTCTAAATATTCGAATGAGACGCGAAACTGATAGTTAATTGTAAAGCTCTTGGCCTCCTAATGACGATGGAACACTCAAATTGAGTCGAGATTCAATACATCGTCCTTCAGCCGACTTGTCTCCAAGGGTCTATTGGTGCCTCATGCACATTATGATCGTTCTCCTGTAAGTCTAGTTGGTCGAACCGACTCAAAACTGATAGTTACCTGTAACGTTCAGGGCCTCCTAATGACAATGGAACGGTCATTTTGCGTCGAGATTCAATACATCGTCCTCCAGCTGACTTGTCTCCATGGGGATATTGCTGCCTCGGGCACCTTATGGTCGTTCTCCTGTGAGTTTAGATTTTCGAATCCGACACATAACTGATAGTTAATTGTAACGTTCAGGGCCCTCTAATGACAATTGAACACTCAAATTGCGTCTATATTCGATACATCGTCCTCCTGCCGACTAGTCTCTAAGGGTCTATTGCTGCCTCGGGCACCTTATGGTCCGTCTCCTGTGGGTCTAGGTTTTCGAATCCTACGCGAAACTGATAGTTAATTGTAACGTTCAGGGCCTCCTAATGACGATGTAACTCTCAAATTGCGTCGATATTCAATACATTGTCCTACAGCCGACTTGTCTCCAAAGGTCTATTGCTGCCTCGGGCACTACATGGTCCTTCCCTGTGAGTCTAGATATCCGAATCAGACGCGTAACTGATAGTTAATTGTAACGTTCAGGGTCTCCTAATGACGAACATTCAAATTGCGTCGAGATTCAATAAATCGTCCTCCGGCCGACTTGTCTCCAAGGGTTTTTGCTGCCTCGGGCACCTTATGGTCGTTCTCCTATGAGTCTAGATTATCGAATACGACGCAAATCTGATAGTTAATTGTAACGATCAGGGCCTCCTAATGACGATGGAACACTAAAATTGCGTAGAGTTTCGATACATCGTCCTCCAGCCGACTTGTCTCCAAGGGGATATTGCTGCCTCGGGAACCATATAGTTCGTCTCCTGTGAGTCTAGATTTTCGAATCCGACAAGAGACTGATAGTTAATTGTAACGTTCAGGGCCTCCTAATGACGATGGACCACTCAAATTGCGTGGAGATTCAATACATCGTCCTCCAGCCGATTTGTCTCCAAGGGGATATTGCTGCCTCGGGCACTATAGGGTCCGTCTCCTGTAAGGCTAGATTTTCGAATCCGACGCGAAACTGATAGTTAATTGTAACGTTCAGGGTCTCCAATGACGAACATTCAAATTGTGTCGAGATTCAATACATCGTCCTCCAGCCGACTTGTCTCCAAGGGTTTTTGCTGCCTCGGGCATCTTATGGTCATTCTCCTGTGAGCCTAGATTAACGAATCCGACGCAAAACTGATAGTTAATTGTAACGATCAGGGCCTCCTAATGACGATGGAACACTCAAATTGCGTCGAGATTCGATACATCGTCCTCCAGCCGACTTGTCTCCAAGGGGATATTGCTGCCTCGGGAACCATATGGTCCGTCTCCTGTGAGTCTAGATTTTCGAATCCGACGCGAGACTGATAGTTAATTGTAACGTTCAGGGCATCCTAATGACGATGGAACACACAAATTGCGACGAGATTCAATACATCGTCCTTCAGTTGTCTTGTCGCCAAGGGTCTATTGCTGCCTTGGCAACTTATGGTCGTTCTCCTGTGAGTCTAGATTGTCGAATCCGACGCAAAACTGATAGTTAATTGTATCGTTCAGAGCCTCCTAATGACGATGGAACACTCAAATTGCGTGGAGATTCAATACATCGTCCTCCAGCCGACTTGTCTCCAAGGGGATATTGCTGCCTCGGGCACTATAGGGTCCGTCTCCTGTGAGTCTAGATTTTCGAATGCGACGCGAAACTGACAGTTAATTGTAACGTTCAGGGCCTCCTAATTACAATTGAACACTCAAATTGCGTCTAGATTCTCGTCCTCCTGCCGACTTGTCTCCAAGGGTCTATTGCTGCCTCGGGCACCTTATGGTCCGTCTCCTGTGAGTCTAGATTTTCGAATCCGACGCGAAACTGATAGTTAATTGTAACGTTCAGGGCCTCCTAATGACGATGGAACACTCCAATTGCGTCGAGATTCAATACATCGTCCTCCAGGCGACTTGTCTACAAGGGGATATTGCTGCCTCGGGAACTACTTCGTTCTTCCCTGTGAGTCTAAATATTCGAATGAGACGCGAAACTGATAGTTAATTGTAAAGTTCTTGGCCTCCTAATGACGATGGAACACTCAAATTGAGTCGAGATTCAATACATCGTCCTTAAGCAGACTTGTCTCCAAGGGTCTATTGGTGCCTCATGCACTTTATGATCGTTCTCCTGTAAGTCTAGTTGGTCGAATCCGACTCAAAACTGATAGTTACTTGTAACGTTCAGGGCCTCCTAATGACAATGGAACGGTCATATTGCGTCGAGATTCAATACATCGTCCTCCAGCTGACTTGTCTCCAAGGGGATATTGCTGCCTCGGGCACCATAGGGTCCGTCTCCTGTGAGTCTAGATTTTCGAATCCGACGCGAAACTGATAGTTAATTGTAACGTTCAGAGCCTCCTAATGACAATTGAACACTCAAATTGCGTCGAGATTCAATACATCGTTATTCAGCCGACTTGTCTCCAGGGGCATATTGCATACACCTGCACCATATGGTTCGTCTCCTGTGAGTCTAGATTTTCGAATCCGACGCGAAACTGATAGTTAATTGTAACGTTCAGGGTCTCCTAATGACGAACATTCAAATTGCGTCGAGATTCAATACACTGTCCTCCAGCCGACATGTCTCCAAGGGTTTTTGCTGCCTCGGGCACCTTGTGGTCGTTCTCCTGTGAGTCTAGATTATCGAATCCGACGCAAAACTGATAGTTAATTGTAACGATCAGGGCCTCCTAATGACGGTGGAACACTCAAATTGCGTCGAGATTCAATACATCGTCCTCCAGCCGACTTGTCTCCAAGGGGATATTGCTGCCTCGGGCACCATAGGGTCCGTCTCCTGTGAGTCTAGATTTTCGAATCCGACGCGAAACTGATAGTTAATTGTAACGTTCAGAGCCTCCTAATGACAATTGAACACTCAAATTGCGTCTAGATTCTCGTCCTCCTGCCGACATGTCTCCAAGGATCTATTGCTGCCTCGGGCACCTTATGGTCCGTCTCCTGTGAGTCTAGATTTTCGAATACGACGCGAAACTGATAGTTAATTGTAAAAGTTCAGGGCCTCCTAATGACGATGGAACACTCAAATTGCGACGAGATTCGATACATCGTGCTCCAGCGGACTTGTCTCCAAGGGGATGCTGCTGCCTCGGGATCCATATGGTCCGTCTCCTATGAGTCTATATTTTCGAATCCGACGCGAGACTGATTCTTAATTGTGACGTTCAGGTCCTCCTAATGACGATGGAACACACAAATTGCGTCGAGATTCAATACATCGTCCTTCAGCCGACTTGTCTCCAAGGGTCTATTGCTGCCTCGGGCAACTTACGGTCGTTCTCCTGTGAGTCTGGATTGTCGAATCCGACGCAGAACTCATAGTTAATTTTAACGTTCAGGGCCTCCTAATGACGATGGAACACTCAAATTGCGTGGAGATTCAATACATCGTCCTCCAGCCGACTTGTCTCCAAGCGGATACTGCTGCCTCGGGCACCATAGGGTCCGTCGCCTGTGAGTCTAGATTTTCGAATCCGACGCGAAACTGATAGTTAATTGTAACGTTCAGGGCCTCCTAGTGACGTTGGAACACTTAAATTGCGTCGAGATTCAATACAGCGTCCTTCAGCCGACTTGTCTCCAAGGGTCTATTGCTGCCTCGGGCACCATATGTTCGTTCTACTGTGAGTCTAGATTTTCGAATCCGACGCAAAACTGATAGTTTATTGTAACGTACAGGGCCTCCTAATGACGATGGAACACTCAAATTGCGTCGAGATTCAATACATCGGCTACCAGCCGACTTGTCTCCAAGTGTCTATTGCTGCCTCGGGCACCTTATGGTTGTTCTCCTGTGAGTCTAGATTTTCGAATCCGACGCATAACTGATAGTTAATTGTAACGTTTAGCGCCTCCTAATGACAATGGCACACTCTAATTGCGTCGAGATTCAATACATCGTCCTCCAGGCGACTTGTTTACAAGGGGATATTGCTGCCTCGGGCACTATATGGTCCTTCCCTGTGAGTCTAGATTTTCGAATCAGACGCGAAACTGATAGTTAATTGTAATTTTCATGGCCTCCTAATGACGATGGAACACTCAAATTGCGTCGAGATTCGATACATCGTGCTCCAGCGGACTTGTCTCCAAGGGGATGCTGCTGCCTCGGGATCCATATGGTCCGTCTCCTATGAGTCTATGTCTTCGAATCCGACGCGAGACTGATTCTGAATTGTGACGTTCAGGGCCTCCTAATGACGATGGAACACACAAATTGCGTCGAGATTCAATACATCGTCCTTCAGCCGACTTGTCTCCAAGGGTCTATTGCTGCCTCGGGCAACTTACGGTCGCTCTCCTGTGAGTCTGGATTGTCGAATCCGACGCATAACGGATAGTTAATTGTAACGTTCAGGGCCTCCTAATGACAATTGAATACTCCAATTGCGTCTATATTCTATACATCGTCCTCCTGCCGACTAGTCTCTTATGGTCTATTGCTGCTTCGGGCACCTTATGGTCTTTCTCCTGTGGGTCTAGATTTTCGAATCCTACGCGAAACTGATAGTTAGTTGTAACATTTAGTGCCTCCTAATGACGATGGAACACTCTAATTGCGTCGAGATTCAATACATCGTCCTCCAGGCGACTTGTCTACAAGGGGATATTGCTGCCTCGGGCACAGTATTGTCCTTCCCTGTGAGTCTAGATATTCGAATCAGACGCGAAACTGATAGTTAATTGTAAAGTTCATGGCCTCCAAATCACGATGGAACACTCAAATGAGTCGAGATTCAGTACATCGTCCTTCAGCCGACTTGTCTCCAAGGGTCTATCGCTGCCTCGGGCACCTTATGGTACGTCTCCTGTGAGTCTAGATTTTCGAATCCGACGCGAAACTGATAGTTAATTGTAACGTTCAGGGCCTCCTAATGACGATGGAACACTCAAATTGCGTCGAGATTCAATACATCGCCCTTCAGCCCACATGTCTCCAAAGGTCTATTGCAGCCTCGGGCACCTTATTGTCCGTCTCCTGTGAGTCTAGATTTTCGAATCCGACGCATAACTGATAGTTAATTGAAACGTTTAGCGCCTCCTAATGACGATGGAACACTCAAATTGCGTCGAGATTCAATACATCGTCCTCCAGGCGACTTGTCTACAAGGGGATAATGCTGCCTCGGGAACTACTTCGTTCTTCCCTGTGAGTCTACATATTCGAATGAGACACGAACTGATAGTTAATTGTAAAGTTCATGGCCTCCTAATGACGATGGAACACTCAAATTGAGTCGAGATTCAATACATCGTCCTTCAGCCGACTTGTCTCCAAGGGTCTATCGCTGCCTCGGGCACCTTATGGTCGTCCTCCTGTGAGTCTAGAATTTCAAATCCGACGTAAATCTGATTGTTAATTGTAACGTTCCGGGCCTCCTAATGACGATGGAACACTCAAATTGCGTCGAGATTCCATACATCGTCCTCCAGCCGACTTGTCTCCAAGGGTCTATTGGTGCCTCATGCACTTTGTGATCGTTCTCCTGTAAGTCTAGTTGGTCGAATCCGACTCAAAACTGATAGTTAATTGTAACGATCAGGGCCTCCTAATGACGATGGAACACTCAAATTGCGTAGAGTTTCGATACTTCGTCCTCCAGCCGACTTGTTTCCAAGGGGATATTGCTGCCTCGGGAACCATATGGTTCGTCTCCTGTGAGTCTAGATTTTCGAATCCGACAAGAGACTGATAGTTAATTGTAACGTTCAGGGCCTCCTAATGACGATGGACCACTCAAATTGCGTGAAGATTCAATACATCGTCCTCCAGCCGACTTGTCTCCAAAGGGATATTGCTGCCTCGAGCACCATACGTTCCGTCTCCTGTGAGTCTAGATTTTCGAATCCGACGCATGACTCATAGTTAATTGTAACGTTTAGCGCCTCCTAATGACGACGGAACACTCAAATTGCTTCGAGATTCAATTCATCGTCCTCCAGCCGATTTGTGTCCAAGGGGATATTGCTGCCTCGGGCACTATAGGGTCCGTCTCCTGTGAGGCTAGATTTTCGAATCCGACGCGAAACTGATAGTCTATTGTAACGTTCAGGGTCTCCTAATGACGAACATTCAAATTGTGTCGAGATTCAATACGTCGTCCTCCAGCCGACATGTCTCCAAGGGTTTTTGCTGCCTCGGGCATCTTATGGTTATTCTCCTGTGACTCTAGATTAACGAATCCGACGCAAAACTGATAATTAATTGTAACGATCAGAGCCTCCTAATGACGATGGAACACTCAAATTGCGTCGAGATTTGATACATCGTCCTCCAGCCGACTTGTCTCCAAGGGGATATTGCTGCCTCGGGAGCCATATGGTCCGTCTCCTGTGAGTCTAGATTTTCGAATCCGACGCGAGACTGATAGTTAATTGTAACGTTCAGGGCATCCTAATGACGATGGAACACTCAAATTGCGACGAGATTCAGTACATCGTCCTCCAGCCGTCTTGCCTCCAAGGGTCTATTGCTGCCTTGGCAACTTATGGTGGTCCGCCTGTGAGTCTAAATTGTCGAATCCGACGCAAAACCGATAGTTAATTGTAACGTTCAGAGCCTCCTAATGACGATGGAACACTCAAATTGCGTGGAGATTCAATACATCGTCCTCCAGCCGACTTGTCTCCAAGGGGATATTGCTGCCTCGGGCACCATAGGGTCCGTCTCCTGTGAGTCTAGATTTTCGAATCCGACGCGAAACTGATAGTTAATTGTAACGTTCAGGGCCTCCTAATGACAATTGAACACTCAAATTGCGTCTAGATTCTCGTCCTCTTGCCGACTTGTCTCCAAGGGTCTATTGCTGCCTCGGGCACCTTATGGTCCGTCTCCTGTGAGTCTAGATTTTCGAATCCGACGCGAAACTGATAGTTAATTGTAACGTTCAGGGCCTCCTAATGACGATGGAACACTCAAATTGAGTCGAGAATCAATACATCGCACTTCACCCCACATGTCTCCAAAGGTCTATTGCAGCCTCGGGCACCTTATTGTCCGTCTCCTGTGAGTCTAGATTTTCGAATCCGACGCATAACTGATAGTTAATTGTAACGTTTAGCGCCTCCTAATGACGATGGGACACTCAAATTGCGTCGAGATAAAATACATCGTCCTCCAGGCGACTTGTCTACAAGGGGATATTGCTGCCTCGGGAACTACTTCGTTCTTCCCCGTGAGTCTAAATATTCGAATGAGACGCGAAACTGATAGTTAATTGTAAAGTTCATGGCCTCCTAATGACGATGGAACACTCAAATTGAGTCGAGAATCAATACATCGTCCTTCAGCCGACTTGTCTCCAAGGGTCTATTGGTGCCTCATGCACTTTATGATCGTTCTCCTGTAAGTCTAGTTGGTCGAATCCGACTCAAAACTGATAGTTACTTGTAACGTTCAGGGCCTCCTAATGACAATGGAACGGACATATTGCGTCGAGATTCAATACATCGTCCTCCAGCTGACTTGTCTCCAAGGGGATATTGCTGCCTCGGGCACCTTATGGTCGTTCTCCTGTGAGTTTAGATTTTCGAATCCGACGCATAACTGATAGTTAATTGTAACGTTCAGGGCCTCCTGATGACAATTGAACACTGAAATTGCGTCTATATTCTATACATCGTCCTCCTGCCGACTAGTCTCTAAGGGTCTATTGCTGCCGCGGGCACCTTATGGTCCGTCTCCTGTGGGTCTAGATTTTCGAATCCTACGCGAAACTGATAGTTAATTGTAACGTTCAGGGCCTCCTAATGACGATGTAACGCTCAAATTGCGTCGATATTCAATACATTGTCCTACAGCCGACTTGTCTCCAAGGGTCTATTGCTGCCTCGGGCACCATAGGGTCCGTCTCCTGTGAGTCTAGATTTTCGAATCCGACGCGAAACTGATAGTTAATTGTAACGTGCAGGGCCTCCTACTGACGATGGAACACTCAAATTGCGTCGAGATTCAATACATCGGCTACTAGCCGACTTGTCTCCAAGGGTCTATTGCTGCCTCGGGCACCTTATGGTCGTTCTCCTGTGAGTCTAGATTTTCGAGTCCGACGCGAAACTGATTGTTAATTGTAACGTTCAGGGCCTCCTAATGACGATGGACCACTCAAATTGAGTCGAGATTCAATACATCGTCATTCAGCCGACTTGTCTCCAGGGGCATATTGCTTCCACCTGCACCATATGGTTCGTCTCCTGTGTGTCTAGATTTTCGAATCCGACGCGAAACTGATAGTTAATTGTAACGTTCAGAGCCTCCTAATGACAATTGAACACTCAAATTGCGTCGAGAGTCGATACATCGTGCTCCAGCGGACTTGTCTCCAAGGGGATGCTGCTGCCTCGGGATCCATATGGTCCGTCTCCTATGAGTCTATATTTTCGAATCCGACGCGAGACTGATACTTAATTGTGACGTTCAGGGCCACCTAATGACGATGGAACACACAAATTGCGTCGAGATTCAATACATCGTCCTTCAGCCGACTTGTCTCCAAGGGTCTATTGCTGCCTCGGGCACCATATGTTCGTTCTCTGTGAGTCTAGATTTTCGAATCCGACGCAAAACTGATAGTTAATTGTAACGTTCTGGGCCTCCTAATGACGATGTAACACTCAAATTGCGTCGATATTCAATACATCTTCCTACCGCCGACTTTTCTCCAAGGGTCTATTGCTGCCTCGGGCACCTTATGGTCGTTCTCCTGTAAGTCTAGATTGTCGAATCTGACGCAAAACTGATAGTTTATTGTAACGTTCAGGGCCTTCTTATGACGATTGAACACTCAAATTGCGTCGAGATTCAATACATCGGCTACCAGCCGACTTGTCTCTAAGTGTCTATTGCTGCCTCGGGCACCTTATGATCCGTCTCCTGTGGGTCTAGATTTTCGAATCCTACGCGAAACTGATAGTTAATTGTAACATTTAGTGCCTCCTAATGACGATGGAACACTCTAATTGCGTCGAGATTCAATACATCGTCCTCCAGGCCACTTGTCTACAAGGGGATATTGCTGCCTCGGGCACTATATGGTCCTTCCCTGTGAGTCTAGATTTTCGAATCCGACGCGAAACTGATTGTTAATTGTAACGTTCACAATCTCCTAATTACGAACATTCAAATTGCGTCGAGATTCAATACATCGTCCTCCAGCCGACTTGTCTCCAAGGCTTTTGGCTGCCTGCGGCACCTTATGGTCATTCTCCTGTGAGTCTATATTATTGAATTCGACGCAAAACTGATAGTTAATTGTAACGTTCAGGGCCTCCTAATGACGATGGAACACTCAAATTGGGTCGAGATTCAATACATCGTCCATCAGCTGACTTGTCTCCAAGTGTCTATTGCTGCCTCGGGCACCTTATGGTCGTTCTCCTGTGAGTCTAGATTGTCGAATCTGACGCAAAACTGATAGTTAATAGTAACGTTCAGGGCTCCTATCGACGATGGAACACTCAAGTTGCGTCGAGATTCAAAACATCGGCCACCAGGCGACTTGTTTCATAGGGTCTATTGCTGCCTGTGGCACCTTTTCCTGTGAGTCTAGATTTTCGAATCCGACGCAAAACTGATAGTTAATTGTAACTTTCAGGGCATCCTAATGACGATGGAACACTCAAATTGCGTCGAGATTCAATACATCGTCCTCCAGCCGACTTGTCTCCAAGGGGATATTGCTGCGTCTGGCACCATAGGGTCCGTCTCCTGTGAGTCTACATTTTCGAATCCGACGCGAAACTGATAGTTAATTGTAACGTTCAGGGCCTCCTAATGACGATGTAACGCTCAAATTGCGTCGATATTCAATACATTGTCCTACAGCCGACTTGTCTCCAAGGGTCTATTGCTGCCTCGGGCACCTTATGGTCGTTCTCCTGTATGTCTAGATTGTCGAATCCGACGCAAAACTGATAGTTAATTGTAACGTGCAGGGCCTCCTACTGACGATGGAACACTCAAATTGCGTCGAGATTCAATACATCGGCTACTAGCCGACTTGTCTCAAAGGGTCTATTGCTGCCTCGGGCACCTTATGGTCGTTCTCCTGTGAGTCTAGATTTTCGAATCCGACGCGAAACTGATAGTTAATTGTAACGTTCAGGGCCTCCTAATGACGATGGACCACTCAAATTGAGTCGAGATTCAATACATCGTCATTCAGCCGACTTGTCTCCAGGGGCATATTGCTTCCACCTGCACCATATGGTTCGTCTCCTGTGAGTCTAGATTTTCGAATCCGACGCGAAACTGATAGTTAATTGTAACGTTCAGGGTCTCCTAATGACGAAAATTCAAATTGCGTCGAGATTCAATACACTGTCCTCCAGCCGACATGTCTCCAAGGGTTTTTGCTGCCTCGGGCACCTTATGGTGGTTGTCCTGTGAGTCTAGATTATCGACTCCGACGCAAAACTGATAGTTAACTGTGACGATCATGGCCTCCTAATGACGATGGAACACTCAAATTGCGTCGAGATTCAATACATCGTCATCCAGCCGACTTGTCTCCAAGGGGATATTGCTGCCTCGGGCACCATAGGGTCCGTCTCCTGTGAGTCTAGATTTTCGAATCCGACGCGAAACTGATAGTTAATTGTAACGTTCAGAGCCTCCTAATGACAATTGAACACTCAAATTGCGTCTAGATTCTCGTCCTCCTGCCGACATGTCTCCAAGGGTCTATTGCTGCCTCGGGCACCTTATGGTCCGTCTCCTGAGAGTCTAGATTTTCGAATACGACGCGAAACTGATAGTTAATTGTAACGTTCAGGGCCTCCTAATGACGATGGAACACTCAAATTGCGTCGAGATTCGATACATCGTGCTCCAGCGGACTTGTCTCCAAGGGGATGGTGCTGCCTCGGGATCCATATGGTCCGTCTCCTATGAGTCTATATTTTCGAATCCGACGCGAGACTGATACTTAATTGTGACGTTCAGGGCCACCTAATGACGATGGAACACACAAATTGCGTCGAGATTCAATACATCGTCCTTCAGCCGACTTGTCTCCAAGGGTCTATTGCTGCCTCGGGCACCATATGTTCGTTCTCTGTGAGTCTAGATTTTCGAATCCGACGCAAAACTGATAGTTAATTGTAACGTTCTGGGCCTCCTAATGACGATGTAACGCTCAAATTGCGTCGATATTCAATACATCTTCCTACCGCCGACTTTTCTCCAAGGGTCTATTGCTGCCTCGGGCACCTTATGGTCGTTCTCCTGTAAGTCTAGATTGTCGAATCCGACGCAAAACTGATAGTTTATTGTAACGTTCAGGGCCTTCTTATGACGATTGAACACTCAAATTGCGTCGAGATTCAATACATCGTCCTCCAGCCGACTTGTCTCCAAGGCTTTTGGCTGCCTGCGGCACCTTATGGTCATTCTCCTGTGAGTCTATATTATTGAATTCGACGCAAAACTGATAGTTAATTGTAACGTTCAGGGCCTCCTAATGACGATGGAACACTCAAATTGGGTCGAGATTCAATACATCGTCCATCAGCTGACTTGTCTCCAAGTGTCTATTGCTGCCTCGAGCACCTTATGGTCGTTCTCCTGTGAGTCTAGATTGTCGAATCTGACGCAAAACTGATAGTTAATAGTAACGTTCAGGGCTCCTATCGACGATGGAACACTCAAGTTGCGTCGAGATTCAAAACATCGGCCACCAGGCGACTTGTTTCATAGGGTCTATTGCTGCCTGTGGCACCTTTTCCTGTGAGTCTAGATTTTCGAATCCGACGCAAAACTGATAGTTAATTGTAACTTTCAGGGCATCCTAATGACGATGGAACACTCAAATTGCGTCGAGATTCAATACATCGTCCTCCAGCCGACTTGTCTCCAAGGGGATATTGCTGCGTCTGGCACCATAGGGTCCGTCTCCTGTGAGTCTACATTTTCGAATCCGACGCGAAACTGATAGTTAATTGTAACGTTCAGGGCCTCCTAATGACGATGGAACACTCAAATTGCGTCGAGATTCGATACATCGTCCTCCAGCCGACTTGTTTCCAAGGGGATATTGCTGCCTCGGGAACCATATGGTCCGTCTCCTGTGAGTCTAGATTTTCGAATCCGACGCGAGACTGATAATTAATTGTAACGTTCAGGGCCTCCTAATGACGATGGAACACTCAAATTGCGTCGAGATTCAATACATCGTCCTTCAGCCGACTTGTCTCCAAGGGTCTATTGCTGCCTTGGCAACTTATGGTCGTTCTCCTGTGAGTCTAGATTGTCGAATCCGACGCGAAACTGATAGTCAATTGTAACATTCAGGGCCTCCTAATGACGATGGAACACTCAAATTGCGTCGGGATTCAATACATCGCCCTTCAGCCGACTTGTCTCCAAAGGTCTATTGCTTCCTCGGGCACCTTATTGTCCGTCTCCTGTGAGTCTAGATTTTCGAATCAGACGCGAAACTGATAGTTAATTGTAAAGTTCAGGGTCTCCTAAAGACGAAGGAACACTCAAATTGAGTCGAGATTCAATACATCGTCATTCAGCCGACTTGTCTCCAGGGGCATATTGCTTCCACCTGCACCATATGGTTCGTCTCCTGTGAGTCTAGATTTTCGAATCCGACGCGAAACTGATAGTTAATTGTAACGTTCAGGGTCTCCTAATGACGAACATTCAAATTGCGTCGAGATTCAATACATCGTCCTAAAGCCGACTTGTCTCCAATGGTTTTTGCTGCCTCGGGCACCTTATGGTCGTTCTCCTGTGAGTCTAGATTATCGAATCCGACGCAAAACTAATAGTTAATTGTAACGATCAGGGCCTCGTAATGACGATGGAACACTCAAATTGCGTTGAGATTCAATACATCGTCCTCCAGCCGACTTGTCACCAAGGGGATATTGCTGCCTCGGGCACCATAGGGTCCGTCTCCTGTGAGTCTAGATTTTCGAATCCGACGCGAAACTGATAGTTAATTGTAACGTTCAGGGCCTCCTAATGACACTTGAACACTCAAATTGCGTCTAGATTCTCGACCTCCTGCCGAATTGTCTCCAAGTGTCTATTTCTGCCACGGGCACCTTATGGTCCGTCTCCTGTTTTTTCTAGATTTTCGAATCCGACGCGAAACTGATAGTTGTAACGTTCAGGATCTCCTAGTGACGAACATTCAAATTGCGTCGAGATTCAATACATCGTCCTCCAGCCGACTTGTCTCCAAGGGTTTTTGCTGCCTCGGGCACCTTATGGTCGTTCTCCTGTGAGTCTATATTATTGAATCCGACGCAAAACTGATAGTTAATTGTAACGATCAGGGCCTCCTAATGACGATGGAACACTCAAATTGCGTCGAGATTCAATACATCGTCCTCCAGCCGACTTGTCTCCAAGGGCATATAGCTTCCACGGGCACCATATAGTCAGTCTCCTGTGAGTCTAGATTTTCGAATCCGACGCGAAACTGATAGTTAATTGTAACGTTCAGGGTCTCCTAATGACGAACATTGAAATTGCGTCGAGATTCAATACATCGTCCTCCAGCCGACTTCTCTCCAAGAGCATATTGCTGCCTCGGGAACCATATGGTCCGTCACCTGTGAGTCTAGATTTTGAGAACCCGACGCGAGACTGATAGTTAATTGTAACGTTCAGGGCCTCCTAATGACGATGGAACACTCAAATTGCGTCGAGATTCAATACATTGCCCTCCAGCCGACATGTCTCCAAGGGTTTTTGCTGCCTCGGGCACCTTACGGTCGTTCTCCTGTGAGTCTAGATTATCGAATCCGAAGCAAAATTGATAGTTAATTGTAACGTTCAGGGCGTCCTAATGACGATGGAACACTCAAATTGCGTCGCGATTCAATACATCGTCCTCCAGCCGACTTGTCTCCAAGGGGATATTGCTGCCTCGGGAACCATATGGTCCGTCTCCTGTGAGTCTAGATTTTCGAATCCGACGCGAGACTGATAGTTAATTATGACGTTCAGGGCCTCCTAATGTCGATGGAACACTCATGTTGCGTCGAGATTCAATACAGCGGCCACCAGGCGACTTGTTTCATAGGGTCTATTGCGGCCTGTGGCACCTTCTCCTGTGAGTCTAGATTTTCGAATCCGACGCAAAACTGATAGTTAATTGTAACTTTCAGGGCTTCCTAATGACGATGGAACAATCAAATTGCGTCGAGATTCAATACATCGTCCTCCTGCCGACTTGTCTCAAAGGGTCTAATGGTGCCTCGGGCACCATAGGGTCCGTCTCCTGTGAGTCTAGGTTTTCGAATCCGACGCGAAACTGATTGTGAATTGTACCGTTCAGGGCCTCCTAATTACGATGGAACACCTAAATTGCGTCGAGATTCAATACACCGTCCTTCAGCCGACTTGTCTCCAAGGGTCTATTGCTGCCTCGGGCACCTTGTGGTCGTTCTACTGTGAGTCTAGATTTTCGAATCCGACGCATAAATGATAGTTAATTGTAACGTTTGGCGCCTCCTAATGACGATGGAACACTCAAATTGCGTCAAGATTCAATACATCGTCCACCAGCCGACTTGTCTCCAAGGGTTTCTGCTGCCTCGGGCACCTTGTGGTCGTTTTCCTGTGAGTCTAGATTATCGAGTCCGACGAAAAACTGATGGTTAATTGTAACGGTCAGCGCCTCCTATAGACGATGGAACACTAAAATTGCGTCGAGATTCGATACATCATCCTCCAGCCGACTTGTCTGCAAGGGGATATTGCTGCCTCGGGAACCATATGGTCCGTCTACTGTGAATCTAGATTCTCGAATCCGACGCGAGACTGATAGTTAATTGTAACGTTCAGGGCCTCCTAATGACGATGGAACACTCAAATTGCGTCGATATTCAATACATCGTCCTTCAGCCGACTTGTCTCCAAGGGTCTATTGCTGCCTCGGGCAACTTATGGTCGTTCTCCTGTGAGTCTAGATTGTCGAATCCGACGCATAACTGATAGTTAATGGTAACGTTCAGGGCCTCCAAATGACGATGGAACACTTAATTTGCGTCGAGATTCAACACATCGTCCTTCAGCCGACTTGTCTCCAAGGGTATATTGCTGCCTCGGGCACCTTATGTTTGTTCTACTGTGAGTCTAGATTTTCTAATCCGACGCATAAATGATAGTTAATTGTAACGTTTGGCGCCTCCTAATGCCGATGGAACACTCAAATTGCGTCGAGATTCAATACATCATCCTGCAGGCGACTTGTCTACAAGGGGATATTGCTGCCACGGGCACTATATGGTCCTTCCCTGTGAGTCTAGATTTTTGAATCAGACGCGAAACTGATAGTTAATTGTAAAGTTCAGGGCCTCCTAATGACGATGGAATACTCAAATTGCGTCGAGATTCAATACATCGGCTTCTAGCCGACTTGTCTCCAAGGGGATATTGCTACCTCGGGCACCTTATGGTCGTTCTCCTGTGAGTCTAGATTTTCGAATCCGACGCATAACTGATAGTTAATTGTAACGTTTAGTGCCTCCTAATGACGATGGAACACTCAAATTGCGTCGAGATTCAATACATCGTCCTCCAGGCGACTTGTCTACATGGGGATATTTCTGCCTCGGGCACTATATGGTCCTTCCCTGTTAGTCTAGATTTTCGAATCAGACGCGAAACTGATAGTTACTTGTAACGTTCAGGGCGTCCTAATGACGAAGTAACACTCAAATTGCGTCTTGGTTCAATACATCGTCCTCCAGCCGACTTGTCTCCATGGGGATATTGCTGCTTCGGGCGCCTTATGGTCGTTCTCCTGTGAGTTAAGATTTTCGAATCCGACGCATAACTGATAGTTAATTGTAACGTTCAGGGCCTCCTAATGACAATTGAAAACTCAAATTGCGTCTAGATTCTATACATCGTCCGCCTGCCGACTTGTCTCCAAGGGTCTATTGCTGCTTCGGGCACCTTATGTTCCGTCTCCTGTGAGTCTAGATTTTCGAATCCGACGCGAAACTGATAGTTAATTGTAACGTTCAGGGCCTCTTAATGACGATGGAACACTCAAATTGCGTGGAGATTCAATACATCGTCCTCCTGCCGACTTGTCTCCATGGGGATATCGCTGCCTCGGGCACCATAGGGTCCGTCTCCTGTGAGTCTAGATTTTCGAATCCGACGCGAAACTGATAGTTAATTGTAACGTTTAGCGCCTCCTAATGACGATGGAACACTCAAATTGCGTCGAGATTCAATACATCGTCCTCCAGGCGACTTGTCTACAAGGGGATATTGCTGCCTCGGGCACTATATGGTCCTTCCTAATGAGTCTAGATTTTCGAATCAGACGCGAAACTGATAGTTAATTGTAAAGTTCATGGCCTCCTAATGACGATGGAACACTCAAATTGAGTCGGGATTCAATACATCGTCCTTCAGCCGACTTGTCTCCAAGGGTCTATCGCTGCCTCGGGGACCTTATGGTCGTTCTCCTGTGAGTCTAGATTTTCAAATCCGACGCAAGTCTGATAGTTAATTGTAACGTTCAGGGCCTCCTAATGTCGATGGAACACTCAAATTGCGTCGAAATTCCATACATCGTCCTCCAGCCGACTAGTCTCCAAGGGTCTATCGCTGCATCGGGCACCTTATGGTCGTTCTGTGGGTCTAGATTTTCAAATCCGACGCAAATCTGACAGTTAATTGTAACGTTCAGGGAATCCTAATGACGATGGAACACTCAAATTGCGTCGCGATTCAATACATCCTTCTCCAGCCGACTTGTCTTCAAGGGCATATTGTTTCCACGGCCACCATATGGTCCGTCTCCTGTGAGTCTAGATTTTCGAATCCGACGCGAAACTGATAGTTAATTGTAACTTTAAGGGTCTCCTAACGGCGAACATTCAAATTGCGTCGAGATTCAAGACATCGTCCTCCAGCCGACTTGTCTCCAAGGGATTTTGCTGCCTCGGGCACCTTATGGTCGTTCTCCTGTGAGTATATATTATTGAATCCGACGCAAAACTGATAAATAATTGTAACGATCAGGGCCTCCTAATGACGATGGAACACTCAAATTGCGTCGAGATTCAATACATCGTCCTCCAGCCGACTTGTCTCCAAGGGCATAATGCTTCCACGGGCACCATATGGTCCGTCTCCTGTGAGTCTAGATTTTCGAATCCGACGCGAAACTGATAGTTTATTGTAACGTTCAGGGTCTCCTAATGACGAACATTGAAATTGCGTCGAGATTCAATACATCGTCCTCCAGCCGACTTGTCTCCAAGAGCATACTGCTGCCTCGGGAACCATATGGTCCGTCTCCTGTGAGTCTAGATTTTGAGAACCCGACGCGAGACTGATAGTTAATTGTAACGTTCAGGGCCTCCTAATGACGATGGTGCACTCAAACTGCGTCGAGATTCAATACATCGTCCTTCAGCCGACTTGTCTCCAAGGGTGTATTGCTGCCTCGAGCACCGTATGGTCGTCCTCCTGTGAGTCTAGATTGTCGAATCCGACGCAAAACTGATAGTTAATTGTAACGTTCAGGGTCTCCTAATGACGAACACTGAAATTGCGTCGAGATTCAATACATCGTCCTCCAGCCGACTTGTCTCCAAGAGCATATTGCTGCCTCGGGAACCGTATGGTCCTTCCCTGTGAGTCTAGATTTTCGAATCAGACGCGAAACTGATAGTTAATTGTAACGTTCAGGGCCTCCTAATGACGATGGAACACTCAAATTGCGTCGAGATTCAATACATCGTCATTCAGCCGAATTGTCTCCAAAGGTGTATTGCTGCCTCGGGCACCTTATGGTAGTTCTCCTGTGAGCCTAGATTCAAAATCCGACGCAAATCTGATACTTAATTGTAACGTTCAGGGCCTCCAAATGACGTTGGAACACTCAAATTGCGTCGAGATTCAATACATCGCCCTTTAGCCGACTTGTCTCCAAAGGTCTATTGCTGCCTCGGGCACCTTATGGTCCGTCTCCTGTGAGTCTAGATTTTCGAATTCGAAGCATAACTGATAGTTAATTGTAACGTTTAGCGCCTCCTAATGACGATGGATTACTCAAATTGCGTCGAGATTCAATACATCGTCCTCCAGCCGACTTCTCTCCAAGGGAATATAGCTTCCACGGGCACCATATGGTCCGTCTCCTGTAAGTCTAGATTTTCGAATCCGACGCGAAACTGATAGTTAATTGTAGCGTTCAGGGTCTCTTAATGACGAACATTGAAATTGCGTCGAGATTCAATACATCGTCCTCCAGCCGACTTGTCTCCAAGAGCATTTGGCTGCCTCGGGAACCATATGGTCCGTCTCCTGTGAGTCTAGATTTTCGAACCCGACGCGAGACTGATAGTTAATTGTAACGTTCAGGGCCTCCTAATGACGATGGAACACACAAATTGCGTCGAGATTCAATACATCGTCCTTCAGCCGACTTGTCTCCAAGGGTCTATTGCTGCCTCGGGCACCTTATTGTCGTTCTCCTGTGAGTCTAGATTTTCGAATCCGACGCATAACTGATAGTTAATTGTAACGTTTAGCGCCTCCTAATGTCGATGGAACACTCAAATCGCGTCGAGATTCAATACGTCGTCCTCCAGGCGACTTGTCTACAAGGGGATATTGCTGCCTCGGGCACCTTATGGTCGTTCTCCTGTGAGTTTAGATTTTCGAATCCGACGCATAACTGATGGTTAATTGTAACGTACAGGGCCTCCTAATGACAATTGAACACTCAAATTGCGTCTAGATTCTATACATCGTCCGCCTGCCGACATGTCTCCAAGGGTCTATCGCTGCATCGGGCACCTTATGTTCGTTCTGTGAGTCTAGATTGTCGAATCCGACGCAAAACTGATAGTTACTTGTAACGTTCAGGGCCTCCTAATGACGATGGAACACTCAAATTGTGTCGAGATTCAATACATCGTCCGCCAGCCGACTTGTCTACAAGGGGATATAGCTGCCTCGGGCACTATATGGTCCTTCCCTGTGAGTCTAGATTTTCGAATCAGACGCGAAACTGATAGTTAATTGTAACGTTCAGGGCCTCCTAATGACGATGGAGCACTCAAATTGAGTCGGGATTCAATACATCGTCCTTCAGCCGACTTGTCTCCAAGGGTCTATCGCTGCCTCGGGGACCTTATGGTCGTTCTCCTGTGAGTCTAGATTTTCAAATCCGACGCAAGTCTGATAGTTAATTGTAACGTTCAGGGCCTCCTAATGTCGATGGAACACTCAAATTGCGTCGAAATTCCATACATCGTCCTCCAGCCGACTAGTCTCCAAGGGTCTATCGCTGCATCGGGCACCTTATGGTCGTTCTGTGGGTCTAGATTTTCAAATCCGACGCAAATCTGACAGTTAATTGTAACGTTCAGGGAATCCTAATGACGATGGAACACTCAAATTGCGTCGCGATTCAATACATCCTTCTCCAGCCGACTTGTCTTCAAGGGCATATTGTTTCCACGGCCACCATATGGTCCGTCTCCTGTGAGTCTAGATTTTCGAATCCGACGCGAAACTGATAGTTAATTGTAACTTTAAGGGTCTCCTAACGGCGAACATTCAAATTGCGTCGAGATTCAAGACATCGTCCTCCAGCCGACTTGTCTCCAAGGGATTTTGCTGCCTCGGGCACCTTATGGTCGTTCTCCTGTGAGTATATATTATTGAATCCGACGCAAAACTGATAAATAATTGTAACGATCAGGGCCTCCTAATGACGATGGAACACTCAAATTGCGTCGAGATTCAATACATCGTCCTCCAGCCGACTTGTCTCCAAGGGCATAATGCTTCCACGGGCACCATATGGTCCGTCTCCTGTGAGTCTAGATTTTCGAATCCGACGCGAAACTGATAGTTTATTGTAACGTTCAGGGTCTCCTAATGACGAACATTGAAATTGCGTCGAGATTCAATACATCGTCCTCCAGCCGACTTGTCTCCAAGAGCATACTGCTGCCTCGGGAACCATATGGTCCGTCTCCTGTGAGTCTAGATTTTGAGAACCCGACGCGAGACTGATAGTTAATTGTAACGTTCAGGGCCTCCTAATGACGATGGTGCACTCAAACTGCGTCGAGATTCAATACATCGTCCTTCAGCCGACTTGTCTCCAAGGGTGTATTGCTGCCTCGAGCACCGTATGGTCGTCCTCCTGTGAGTCTAGATTGTCGAATCCGACGCAAAACTGATAGTTAATTGTAACGTTCAGGGTCTCCTAATGACGAACACTGAAATTGCGTCGAGATTCAATACATCGTCCTCCAGCCGACTTGTCTCCAAGAGCATATTGCTGCCTCGGGAACCGTATGGTCCTTCCCTGTGAGTCTAGATTTTCGAATCAGACGCGAAACTGATAGTTAATTGTAACGTTCAGGGCCTCCTAATGACGATGGAACACTCAAATTGCGTCGAGATTCAATACATCGTCATTCAGCCGAATTGTCTCCAAAGGTGTATTGCTGCCTCGGGCACCTTATGGTAGTTCTCCTGTGAGCCTAGATTCAAAATCCGACGCAAATCTGATACTTAATTGTAACGTTCAGGGCCTCCAAATGACGTTGGAACACTCAAATTGCGTCGAGATTCAATACATCGCCCTTTAGCCGACTTGTCTCCAAAGGTCTATTGCTGCCTCGGGCACCTTATGGTCCGTCTCCTGTGAGTCTAGATTTTCGAATTCGAAGCATAACTGATAGTTAATTGTAACGTTTAGCGCCTCCTAATGACGATGGATTACTCAAATTGCGTCGAGATTCAATACATCGTCCTCCAGCCGACTTCTCTCCAAGGGAATATAGCTTCCACGGGCACCATATGGTCCGTCTCCTGTAAGTCTAGATTTTCGAATCCGACGCGAAACTGATAGTTAATTGTAGCGTTCAGGGTCTCTTAATGACGAACATTGAAATTGCGTCGAGATTCAATACATCGTCCTCCAGCCGACTTGTCTCCAAGAGCATTTGGCTGCCTCGGGAACCATATGGTCCGTCTCCTGTGAGTCTAGATTTTCGAACCCGACGCGAGACTGATAGTTAATTGTAACGTTCAGGGCCTCCTAATGACGATGGAACACACAAATTGCGTCGAGATTCAATACATCGTCCTTCAGCCGACTTGTCTCCAAGGGTCTATTGCTGCCTCGGGCACCTTATTGTCGTTCTCCTGTGAGTCTAGATTTTCGAATCCGACGCATAACTGATAGTTAATTGTAACGTTTAGCGCCTCCTAATGTCGATGGAACACTCAAATCGCGTCGAGATTCAATACGTCGTCCTCCAGGCGACTTGTCTACAAGGGGATATTGCTGCCTCGGGCACCTTATGGTCGTTCTCCTGTGAGTTTAGATTTTCGAATCCGACGCATAACTGATGGTTAATTGTAACGTACAGGGCCTCCTAATGACAATTGAACACTCAAATTGCGTCTAGATTCTATACATCGTCCGCCTGCCGACATGTCTCCAAGGGTCTATCGCTGCATCGGGCACCTTATGTTCGTTCTGTGAGTCTAGATTGTCGAATCCGACGCAAAACTGATAGTTACTTGTAACGTTCAGGGCCTCCTAATGACGATGGAACACTCAAATTGTGTCGAGATTCAATACATCGTCCGCCAGCCGACTTGTCTACAAGGGGATATAGCTGCCTCGGGCACTATATGGTCCTTCCCTGTGAGTCTAGATTTTCGAATCAGACGCGAAACTGATAGTTAATTGTAACGTTCAGGGCCTCCTAATGACGATGGAGCACTCAAATTGCGTCGAGATTCAATACATCGTCATTCAGCCGAATTGTGTCCAAGATTCTATTGCTGCCTCAGGCACCTTATGGTCGTTCTCCTGTGAGCCTAGTTTTAAAATCCGACGCAAATGTGATAGTTAATTGTAACCTTCAGGGCCTCCAAGTGACGATGGAACACTCAAATAGCGTCGAGATTCAATACATCGCCCTCCAGCCGACTTGTCTCCAAGGGGCTATTGGTGCCTCGGGTCCTTTATGATCGTTCTCCTGTAAGTCTAGGTGGTCGAATCCGACGCAAAACTGATAGTTACTTGTAACGTTCAGGGCCTCCTAATGACGATGGAACACTCAAATTGCGTCGGAGATTCAATACATCGTCCTCCAGCCGACTTGTCTCCATGGGGATATTACTGCCTCGGGCACCTAATGGTCGTTCTCCTGTGAGTTTAGATTTTCGAATCCGACGCATAACTGGTAGTTAATTGTAACGTTCAGGGCCTCCTAATGACAATTGAACACTCAAATTGCGTCTAGATTCTATACATCGTCCTCCTGCCGTTTAGTCTTCAAGGGTCTATTGCTGCCTCGCGCTCCTTACGGTCCGTCTCCTGTGAGTCTAGATTTTCGAATCCTACGCGAAACTGATAGTTAATTGTAACGTTCAGGGCCTCCTAATGACGATAGTACACTCAAATTGCGTAGAGATTCAATACATCGCCCTTCAGCCTACTTGTCCCCAGAGGTCTATTGCTGCCTCGGGCACTATATGGCCCTTCCATGTGAGTCTAGATATTCGAATCAGACGCGAAACTGATAGTTAATTGTAACGTTCAGGGCCTCCTAATGACGATGGAACACTCAAATTGAGTCGAGATTCAATACATCGTCATTCAGCCGACTTGTCTCCAAGGGTCTATCGTTGCATGGGGCACCTTATGGTCGTTCTGTGAGTCTAAATTTTCAAATGCGTCGCAAATCTGACAGTTAATTGTTCAGGGCATCCTAATGACGATGGAACACTCAAATTGTGTCGCGATTCAATACATCCTCCTCCAGCCGACTTGTCTTCAAGGGCATATTGCTTCCACGGGCACCATATAATCCGTCTCCTGTGAGTCTAGATTTTCGAATCCGACGCGAAACTGATAGTTAGTTGTAACGTTCAGGATCTCCAAGTGACGAACATTCAAATTGCGTCGAGATTCAATACATCGTCCTCCAGCCGACTTGTCTCCAAGGGTTTTTGCTGCTCGGGCACCTTATGGTCGTTCTCCTGTGAGTCTATATTACTGAATCCGACGCAAAACTGATAGTTAATTGTAACGATCAGGGCCTCCTAATGACGATGGAACACTCAAATTGCGTCGAGATTCAATACATCGTCCTCCAGCCGACTTGTCTCCAAGGGCATATAGCTTCCACGGGCACCATATAGTCAGTCTCCTGTGAGTCTAGATTTTCGAATCCGACGCGAAACTGATAGTTAATTGTAACGTTCAGGGTCTCCTAATGACGAACATTGAAATTGCGTCGAGATTCAATACATCGTCCTCCAGCCGACTTGTCTCCAAGAGCATATTGCTGCCTCGGGAACCATATGGTCCGTCACCTGTGAGTCTAGATTTTGAGAACCCGACGCGAGACTGATAGTTAATTGTAACGTTCAGGGCCTCCTAATGACGATGGAACACTCAAATTGCGTCGAGATTCAATACATTGCCCTCCAGCCGACATGTCTCCAAGGGTTTTTGCTGCCTCGGGCACCTTACGGTCGTTCTCCTGTGAGTCTAGATTATCGAATCCGAAGCAAAATTGATAGTTAATTGTAACGTTCAGGGCGTCCTAATGACGATGGAACACTCAAATTGCGTCGCGATTCAATACATCGTCCTCCAGCCGACTTGTCTCCAAGGGGATATTGCTGCCTCGGGAACCATATGGTCCGTCTCCTGTGAGTCTAGATTTTCGAATCCGACGCGAGACTGATAGTTAATTATGACGTTCAGGGCCTCCTAATGACGATGGAACACTCACGTTGCGTCGAGATTCAATACAGCGGCCACCAGGCGACTTGTTTCATAGGGTCTATTGCGGCCTGTGGCACCTTCTCCTGTGAGTCTTGTTTTTCGAATCCGACGCAAAACTGATAGTTAATTGTAACTTTCAGGGCTTCCTAATGACGATGGAACAATCAAATTGCGTCGAGATTCAATACATCGTCCTCCTGCCGACTTGTCTCAAAGGGTCTAATGGTGCCTCGGGCACCATAGGGTCCGTCTCCTGTGAGTCTAGGTTTTCGAATCCGACGCGAAACTGATTGTGAATTGTAACGTTCAGGGCCTCCTAATTACGATGGAACACCTAAATTGCGTCGAGATTCAATACACCGTCCTTCAGCCGAATTGTCTCCAAGGGTCTATTGCTGCCTCGGGCACCTTGTGGTCGTTCTACTGTGAGTCTAGATTTTCGAATCCGACGCATAAATGATAGTTAATTGTAACGTTTGGCGCCTCCTAATGACGATGGAACACTCAAATTGCGTCAAGATTCAATACATCGTCCACCAGCCGACTTGTCTCCAAGGGTTTCTGCTGCCTCGGGCACCTTGTGGTCGTTTTCCTGTTAGTCTAGATTATCGAGTCCGACGAAAAACTGATGGTTAATTGTAACGGTCAGCGCCTCCTAATGACGATGGAACACTAAAATTGCGTCGAGATTCGATACATCATCCTCCAGCCGACTTGTCTGCAAGGGGATATTGCTGCCTCGGGAACCATATGGTCCGTCTACTGTGAATCTAGATTCTCGAATCCGACGCGAGACTGATAGTTAATTGTAACGTTCAGGGCCTCCTAATGACGATGGAACACTCAAATTGCGTCGATGTTCAATACATCGTCCTTCAGCCGACTTGTCTCCAAGGGTCTATTGCTGCCTCGGGCAACTTATGGTCGTTCTCCTGTGAGTCTAGATTGTCGAATCCGACGCATAACTGATAGTTAATTGTAACGTTCAGGGCCTCCAAATGACGATGGAACACTTAAATTGCGTCGAGATTCAATACATCGTCCTTCAGCCGACTTGTCTCCAAGGGTATATTGCTGCCTCATGCACCTTATGTTAGTTCTACTGTGAGTCTAGATTTTCGAATCCGACGCATAAATGATAGTTAATTGTAACGTTTGGCGCCTCCTAATGCCGATGGAACACTCAAATTGCGTCGAGATTGAATACATCATCCTGCAGGCGACTTGTCTACAAGGGGATATTGCTGCCACGGGCACTATATGGTCCTTCCCTGTGAGTCTAGATTTTCGAATCAGACGCGAAACTGATAGTTAATTGTAGCGTTCAGGGTCTCTTAATGACGAACATTGAAATTGCGTCGAGATTCAATACATCGTCCTCCAGCCGACTTGTCTCCAAGAGCATATGGCTGCCTCGGGAACCATATGGTCCGTCTCCTGTGAGTCTAGATTTTCGAACCCGACGCGAGACTGATGGTTAATTGTAACGTTCAGGGCCTCCTATTGACGATGGAACACACAAATTGCGTCGAGATTCAATACATCGTCCTTCAGCCGACTTGTCTCCAAGGGTCTATTGCTGCCTCGGGCACCTTATTGTCGTTCTCCTGTGAGTCTAGATTTTCGAATCCGACGCATAACTGATAGTTAATTGTAACGTTTAGCGCCTCCTAATGTCGATGGAACACTCAAATCGCGTCGAGATTCAATACGTCGTCCTCCAGGCGACTTGTCTACAAGGGGATATTGCTGCCTCGGGCACCTTATGGTCGTTCTCCTGTGAGTTTAGATTTTCGAATCCGACGCATAACTGATGGTTAATTGTAACGTACAGGGCCTCCTAATGACAATTGAACACTCAAATTGCGTCTAGATTCTACACATCGTCCGCCTGCCGACATGTCTCCACGGGTCTATCGCTGCATCGGGCACCTTATGTTCGTTCTGTGAGTCTAGATTTTCGAATCCGACGCATAAATGATAGTTAATTGTAACGTTTGGCGCCTCCTAATGCCGATGGAACACTCAAATTGCGTCGAGATTCAATACATCATCCTGCAGGCGACTTGTCTACAAGGGGTTATTGCTGCCACGGGCACTATATGGTCCTTCCCTGTGAGTCTAGATTTTTGAATCAGACGCGAAACTGATAGTTAATTGTAAAGTTCAGGGCCTCCTAATGACGATGGAATACTCAAATTGCGTCGAGATTCAATACATCGGCTTATAGCCGACTTGTCTCCAAGGGGATATTGCTACCTCGGGCACCTTATGGTCGTTCTCCTGTGAGTCTAGATTTTCGAATCCGACGCATAACTGATAGTTAATTGTAACGTTTAGTGCCTCCTAATGACGATGGAACACTCAAATTGCGCCGAGATTCAATACATCGTCCTCCAGGCGACTTGTCTACATGGGGATATTACTGCCTCGGGCACTATATGGTCCTTCCCTATTAGTCTAGATTTTCGAATCAGACGCGAAACTGATAGTTACTTGTAACGTTCAGGGCGTCCTAATGACGAAGTAACACTCAAATTGCGTCTTGGTTCAATACATCGTCCTCCAGCCGACTTGTCTCCATGGGGATATTGCTGCTTCGGGCGCCTTATGGTCGTTCTCCTGTGAGTTAAGATTTTCGAATCCGACGCATAACTGATAGTTAATTGTAACGTTCAGGGCCTCCTAATGACAATTGAAAACTCAAATTGCGTCTAGATTCTATACATCGTCCTCCTGCCGACTTGTCTCCAAGGGTCTATTGCTGCTTCGGGCACCTTATGTTCCGTCTCCTGTGAGTCTAGATTTTCGAATCCGACGCGAAACTGATAGTTAATTGTAACGTTCAGGGCCTCTTAATGACGATGGAACACTCAAATTGCATGGAGATTCAATACATCGTCCTCCTGCCGACTTGCCTCCATGGGGATATTGCTGCCTCGGGCACCATAGGGTCCGTCTCCTGTGAGTCTAGATTTTCGAATCCGACGCGAAACTGATAGTTAATTGTAACGTTTAGCGCCTCCTAATGACGATGGAACACTCAAATTGCGTCGAGATTCAATACATCGTCCTCCAGGCGACTTGTCTACAAGGGGAAATTGCTGCCTCGGGCACTATATGGTCCTTCCTAATGAGTCTAGATTTTCGAATCAGACGCGAAACTGATAGTTAATTGTAAAGTTCATGGCCTCCTAATGACGATGGAACACTCAAATTGAGTCGGGATTCAATACATCGTCCTTCAGCCGACTTGTCTCCAAGGGTCTATCGCTGCCTCGGGGACCTTATGGTCGTTCTCCTGTGAGTCTAGATTTTCAAATCCGACGCAAGTCTGATAGTTAATTGTAACGTTCAGGGCCTCCTAATGTCGATGGAACACTCAAATTGCGTCGAAATTCCATACATCGTCCTCCAGCCGACTAGTCTCCAAGGGTCTATCGCTGCATCGGGCACCTTATGGTCGTTCTGTGGGTCTAGATTTTCAAATCCGACGCAAATCTGACAGTTAATTGTAACGTTCAGGGAATCCTAATGACGATGGAACACTCAAATTGCGTCGCGATTCAATACATCCTTCTCCAGCCGACTTGTCTTCAAGGGCATATTGCTTCCACGGGCACCATATGGTCCGTCTCCTGTGAGTCTAGATTTTCGAATCCGACGCGAAACTGATAGTTAATTGTAACTTTAAGGGTCTCCTAATGGCGAACATTCAAATTGCGTCGAGATTCAAGACATCGTCCTCCAGCCGACTTGTCTCCAAGGGATTTTGCTGCCTCGGGCACCTTATGGTCGTTCTCCTGTGAGTATATATTATTGAATCCGACGCAAAACTGATAAATAATTGTAACGATCAGGGCCTCCTAATGACGATGGAACACTCAAATTGCGTCGAGATTCAATACATCGTCCTCCAGCCGACTTGTCTCCAAGGGCATAATGCTTCCACGGGCACCATATGGTCCGTCTCCTGTGAGTCTAGATTTTCGAATCCGACGCGAAACTGATAGTTTATTGTAACGTTCAGGGTCTCCTAATGACGAACATTGAAATTGCGTCGAGATTCAATACATCGTCCTCCAGCCGACTTGTCTCCAAGAGCATATTGCTGCCTCGGGAACCATATGGTCCGTCTCTTGTGAGTCTAGATTTTGAGAACCCGACGCGAGACTGATAGTTAATTGTAACGTTCAGGGCCTCCTAATGACGATGGAGCACTCAAACTGCGTCGAGATTCAATACATCGTCCTTCAGCCGACTTGTCTCCAAGGGTGTATTGCTGCCTCGAGCACCGTATGGTCGTCCTCCTGTGAGTCTAGATTGTCGAATCCGACGCAAAACTGATAGTTAATTGTAACGTTCAGGGTCTCCTAATGACGAACATTGAAATTGCGTCGAGATTCAATACATCGTCCTCCAGCCGACTTGTCTCCAAGAGCATATTGCTGCCTCGGGAACCGTATGGTCCTTCCCTGTGAGTCTAGATTTTCGAATCAGACGCGAAACTGATAGTTAATTGTAACGTTCAGGGCCTCCTAATGACGATGGAACACTCAAATTGCGTCGAGATTCAATACATCGTCATTCAGCCGATTTGTCTCCAAGGGTGTATTGCTGCCTCGGGCACCTTATGGTCGTTCTCCTGTGAGCCTAGATTCAAAATCCGACGCAAATCTGATACTTAATTGTAACGTTCAGGGCCTCCAAATGACGTTGGAACACTCAAATTGCGTCGAGATTCAATACATCGCCCTTTAGCCGACTTGTCTCCAAAGGTCTATTGCTGCCTCGGGCACCTTATGGTCCGTCTCCTGTGAGTCTAGATTTTCGAATTCGAAGCATAACTGATAGTTAATTGTAACGTTTAGCGCCTCCTAATGACGATGGATTACTCAAATTGCGTCGAGATTCAATACATCGTCATCCAGCCGACTTCTCTCCAAGGGAATATAGTTTCCACGGGCACCATATGGTCCGTCTGCTGTGAGTCTAGATTTTCGAATCCGACGCGAAACTGATAGTTAATTGTAGCGTTCAGGGTCTCTTAATGACGAACATTGAAATTGCGTCGAGATTCAATACATTGTCCTCCAGCCGACTTGTCTCCAAGAGCATATGGCTGCCTCGGGAACCATATGGTCCGTCTCCTGTGAGTCTAGATTTTCGAACCCGACGCGAGACTGATAGTTAATTGTAACGTTCAGGGCCTCCTAATGACGATGGAACACACAAATTGCGTCGAGATTCAATACATCGTCCTTCAGCCGACTTGTCTCCAAGGGTCTATTGCTGCCTCGGGCACCTTATTGTCGTTCTCCTGTGAGTCTAGATTTTCGAATCCGACGCATAGCTGATAGTTAATTGTAACGTTTAGCGCCTCCTAATGTCAATGGAACATTAAAATTGCGTCGAGATTCAATACATCGTCCTCCAGGCGACTTGTCTACAAGGGGATATTGCTGCCTCGGGCACCTTATGGTCGTTCTCCTGTGAGTTTAGATTTTCGAATCCGACGCATAACTGATGGTTAATTGTAACGTACAGGGCCTCCTAATGACAATTGAACACTCAAATTGCGTCTAGATTCTACACATCGTCCGCCTGCCGACATGTCTCCAAGGGTCTATCGCTGCATCGGGCACCTTATGTTCGTTCTGTGAGTCTAGATTGTCGAATCCGACGCAAAACTGATAGTTACTTGTAACGTTCAGGGCCTCCTAATGACGATGGAACACTCAAATTGTGTCGAGATTCAATACATCGTCCGCCAGCCGACTTGTCTACAAGGGGATATTGCTGCCTCGGGCACTATATGGTCCTTCCCTGTGAGTCTAGATTTTCGGATCAGACGCGAAACTGATAGTTAATTGTAACGTTCAGGGCCTCCTAATGACGATGGAGCACTCAAATTGCGTCGAGATTCAATACATCGTCATTCAGCCGAATTGTGTCCAAGATTCTATTGCTGCCTCAGGCACCTTATGGTCGTTCTCCTGTGAGCCTAGTTTTAAAATCCGACGCAAATGTGATAGTCAATTGTAACCTTCAGGGCCTCCAAGTGACGATGGAACACTCAAATAGCGTCGAGATTCAATACATCGCCCTTCAGCCGACTTGTCTCCAAAGGTCTATTGCTGCCGCGGGCACTTTATGGTCCGTCTCCTGTGAGTGTAGATTTTCGAATTCGAAGCATAACTGATAGTTAATTGTAACGTTCAGGGTCTCTTAATGACGAACATTGAAATTGCGTCGAGATTCAACACATCGTCCTCCAGCCGACTCGTCTCCAAGAGCATATTGGTGCCTCGGGAACCATATGTTCCGTCTCCTGTGAGTCTAGATTTTCGAACCCGACGCGAGACTGATAGTTAATTCTAACGTTCAGGGCCACCTAATGACGATGGAACACCCAAATTGCGTCGAGATTCAATACATCGTCCTTCAGCCGACTTGTCTCCAAGGGTCTATTGCTGCCTCGGGCACCTTATGGTCGTTCTCCTGTGAGAATAGATTGTCGAATCCGACCCGAAGCTGATAGTTAATTGTAATGTTCAGGGTCTCCTAATGACGAACACTCAAATTGCCTTGAGATTCAATACATCGTCCTCCAGCCGACTTGTATCCAAGGGTTTTTGCTGCCTCGGGCACCTTATGGTCGTTCTCCTGTGAGTCTAGATTATCGAATCCGACCCAAAACTGATAGTTAATCGTAACGATCAGGGCCTCCTAATGGCGATGGAACACTCAAATTGCGTCGAGATTCGATACATCGTCCTCCAGCCGACTTGTCTCCAAGGGGATATTGCTGCCTCGGGAACCATATGGTCCGTCTCCTGTGAATCTAGATTTTCGAATCCGACGCGAGACTGATAGTTAATTGTAACGTTCAGGGCCTCCTGATGACGATAGAACACTCTAATTGCGTCGAGATTCAATACATCGTCCTGCAGCCGACTTGTCTCCAAGGGCATATTGCTGCTTCGGGCACCATATGGTCCAGCTCCTGTGAGTCTAGATTTTTGAATCCGACGCGAAACTGATAGTTAATTGTAACGTCCAGGGCCTCCTATGACGATGGAACACTCAAATTGCGTCTAGATTTAATACATCGTCCTTCAGCCGACTTGTCTCCAAGGGTCTATTGCTGCCTCGCGCACCTTATGGTCGTGCTCCTGTAAGTCTATTGTCGATTTCGACGCAAAACTGATAGTTACTTGTAACGTTCAGGGCCTCCTAAAGACGATGGAACACTCAAATTGTGTCGTGATTCAATACATCGTCCGCCAGGCGACTTGTCTTCAATGGGATATTGCTGCCTCGGGCACTATATGGTCCTTCCCTGTGGGTCTAGATTTTCGATTCAGACACGATACTGATAGTTAATTGTAACGTTCAGGTTCTCCTAATGACGATGGAACACTCAAATTGCGTCGAGATTCAATACATCGTCATTCAGCCGACTTGTCTCCAATGGTCTATTGCTGCCTCGGGCACCTTATGGTCATTCTCCTGTGAGTCTAGATCTAAAATCCGACGCAAAACTGATAGTTAATTGTAACGTTCAGGGCCTCCTAATGACGATGGAACACTCAAATTGCGTCGATATTCACTTCATCGTCCTACAGCCGACTTGTCTCCAAGGGCATATTGCTTCCACGAGCACCATATGGTCCGTCTCCTGTGATTCTAGATTTCCGAATCCGACGCGAAACTGATAGTTAATTGTAACGTTCAGGGCCTCCTAATGACGATGGAACACTCAAATTGCGTCGAGATTCAATACATCGTCATTCAGCCGACTTGTCTCCAATGGTCTATTGCTGCCTCGGGCACCTTTTGGTCGTTCTCCTGTGAGTCTAGATCTAAAATCCGACGCAAAACTGATAGTTAATTGTAACGTTCAGGGCCTCCTAATGACGATGGAACTCTCAAATTGTGTCGAGATTCTATACGTCGTCATTCAGCCGTTTTGTCTGCAAGGGTCTATTGCTGCCTCGCGCACCTTAAGGTCGTTCTCCTGTGAGTCTAGATTTTCGAATCCTACGCAAAACTGATGGTTGATTGTAACGTTCAGGGCCTCCTAATGACGATAGAACTCTCTATTTGCGTCGAGATTCAATACATCGTCCTTCAGCCGACTTGTCTCCAAGGGCATATTGCTTTCACGGGCACCATATGGTTTGTCTCCTGTGAGTCTAGATTTTCGAATCCGATGCGAAACTGATAGTTAATTGTAACGTCCAGTGTTTCCTAATGACGAACATGCAAATTGCGTCGAGATTCAATACATCGTCCACCAGCCGACTTGTCTCCAAGTGTTTTTGCTGCCTCGGGCACCTTGTGGTCGTTCTCCTGTGAGTCTAGATTATCGAATCCGACGCAATAGTGATAGTTAATCGTAACGATCAGGGCCTCCTAATGACGATGGAACACTCAAATTGCGTCGAGATTCGATACATCGTCCTCCAGCCGACTTGTCTCCAAGGGGATATTGCTGCCTCGGGAACCATATGGTCCGTCTCCTGTGAATCTAGATTTTCGAATCCGACGCGAGACTGATAGTTAATTGTAACGTTCAGGGCCTCCTAATGACGATGGAACACTCAAATTGCGTCGAGATTCAATACATCGTCCTGCAGCCGACTTGTCTCCAAGGGCATATTGCTGCTTCGGGCACCATATGGTCCAGCTCCTGTGAGTCTAGATTTTTGAATCCGACGCGAAACTGATAGTTAATTGTAACGTCCAGGGCCTCCTTTGACGATGGAACACTCTAATTGCGTCGAGATTTAATACATCGTCCTTCAGCCGACTTGTCTCCAAGGGTCTATTGCTGCCTCGCGCACCTTATGGTCGTGCTCCTGTGAATCTAGATTTTCGAATCCTACGCTAAACTGATGGTTGATTGTAACGTTCAGGGCCTCCTAATGACGATAGAACACTCTAATTGCGTCGAGATTCAATACATCGTCCTTCAGCCGACTTGTCTCCAAGGGCATATTGCTTCCACGGGCACCATATGGTTCGTCTCCTGTGAGTCTAGATTTTCGAATCCGACGCGAAACTGATAGTTAATTGTAACGTTCAGGGTCTCTTAATGACGAACATTCAAACTGCGTCGAGATTCAACACATCGTCCTTCAGACGACTTGTCTCCAAGGGTCTATTGCTGCCTCGGGCAACTTATGGTCGTTCTCCTGTGAATTTAGATTGTCGATTCCGACGCAAAACTTATAGTTAATTGTAAAGTTCAGGGCCTCCTAATGACGATGGAACACTCAAATTGCGT
The DNA here is from genome assembly GCF_021461395.2 of Schistocerca americana. Lineage (NCBI taxonomy): Eukaryota > Metazoa > Arthropoda > Insecta > Orthoptera > Acrididae > Schistocerca > Schistocerca americana. The sequence goes on along the minus strand of NW_025725790.1, from coordinate 8,287,428 downwards.
CGAGAATCAATACATCGGCTACCAGCCGATTTGTCTCCAAGGGTCTATTGCTGCCTCGGGCACCTTATGGTCGTTCACCTGTGAGTCTAGATTTTCGAATCCGACGAATAAATGATAGTTAATTGTAAAATTGTAACGTTTGGCGCATCCTAATGACAATGGAACACTCAAATTGCGTCGAGATTCAATACATCGTCCTTCAGGCGACTTGTCTACAAGGGGATATTGCTGCCTCGGGCACTATATGGTCCTTCCCTGTGAGTCTAGATTTTCGAATCAGACGCGAAACTGATAGTTAATTGTAACGTTCAGGGCCTCCTAATGATGTAGGAACACTCAAATTGCGTCTAGATTCAATACATCGTCCTCCAGCCGACTTGTCTGCAAGGGTCTATTGGTGCCTCGGGCAGTTTATGATCGTTCTCCTGTAAGTCTAGATGGTCGAATCCGACGCAAAACTGATAGTTACTTGTAACGTTCAGGGCCTCCTAATGACGATGGAACACTCAAAATGCGTCGAGATTCAATACATCGTCCTCCAGCCGACTTGTCTCCATGGGGTTATTGCTGCCTCGGGCACCTTATGGTCGTTCTCCTGTGAGATTAGATTTTCCAATCCGACGCATAACTGATAGTTAATTGTAACGTTCAGGGCCTCCTAATGACGATGGAGGACTCAAATTGCGTCGATATTCCATACATCGTTTTTCAGACTACTTGTCTCCAAGGGTCTATTGCTGCCTCGGGCACCTTATGGTCGTTCTACTGTGAGTCTAGATTTTCGAATCCGACGCATAAATGATAGTTAATTGCAACGTTTGGCGCCTCTTAATGACGATGGAACATTCAAATTGCGTCGAGATACAATACATCGTCCTCCAGGCGACTTGTCTACAAGGGGATATTGCTGCCTCGGGCACTATATGGTCCTTCCCTGTGAGTCTAGATTTTCGAATCAGACGCGAAACTGATAGTTAATTGTAAAGTTCAGGGCCTCCTAATGACGATGGTACACTGAAGTTGCGTCGAGATTCAATACATCGGCTACCAGCCGACTTCTCTCCAAGGGTCTATTGCTGCCTCGGGCACCTTATGGTCGTTCTCCTGTTAGTCTAGATTTTCGAATCCGACGCATAAATGATGGGTAATTGTAACGTTCAGGGCCTCTTAATGACGATGGAACACTCAAATTGCGTCTAGATTCAACACATCGGCCTCCAGCCGACTTGTCTGCAAGGGTCTATTGGTGCCTCGGGCAGTTTATGATCGTTCTCCTGTAAGTCTAGATGGTCGAATCCGACGCAAAACTGATAGTTACTTGTAACGTTCGGGGCCTCCTAATGACGATGGAACACTCAAATTGCGTCGAGATTCAATACATCGTCCTCCAGGCGACTTGTCTACAAGGGGATATTGCTGCCTCGCGCACTATATGGTCCTTCCCTGTGAGTCTAGATTTTCGAATCAGACGCGAAACTAATAGTTAATTGTAAAGTTCAGGGCCTCCTAATGACGATGGAACACTCAAATTGAGTCGAGATTCAATACATCGCTCTCCAGCCGACCTGTCTCCAAGGGGATATTGCTGCCTAGGGCATCATAGGGTCCGTCTCCTGTGAGTCTAGATTTTCGAATCCGACGCATACCTGATAGTTAATTGTAACGTTTAGCGCCACCTAATGACGATGGAACACTCAAATTGCGTCGAGATTCAATACATGGTCCTCGAGCCGACTTGTCTCTAAGGGGATATTGCTGCCTCGGGCACCATAGGGTCCGTCTCCTGTGAGTCTAGATTTTCGAATCCGACGCGTAACTGGTAGTTAATTGTAACGTTCAGGGCCTCCTAATGACGATGGAACACTCAAATTGCGTCGAGATTCAATACATCGTCCTCCAGGCGACTTGTCTACATTGGGATATTGCTGCCTCGGGCACTATATGGTCCTTCCCTGTGCGGCTAGATTTTCGAATCAGACGCGAAACTGATAGTTACTTGTAACGTTCAGGGTGTCCTAATGACGAAGGAACACTCAAATTGCGTCGAGATGCAATACATCGTCCTCCAGCCGACCTGTCTCCATGGGGATATTGCTGCCTCGGGCACCTTATGGTCGTTCTCCTGAGAGTTTATATTTTCGATTCCGACGCATAACTGATAGTTAATTGTAACGTTCAGGGCCTCCTAATGACAATTGAACACTCAAATTGCGTCTAGATTTCATACATCGTCCTCCTGCCGACTTGTCTCCAAGGGTCAATTGCTGCTTCGGGCACCTTATGGTCCGTCTCCTGTGAGTTTAGATTTTCGAATCCGACGCGAAACTGATAGTTAATTGTAACGTTGAGGGCCTCCTAATGACGATGGAACACTCAAATTGCGTCGAGATTCAATACATCGCCCTTCAGCCGACTTGTCTCCAAAGGTCTATGGCTGCCTCGGGCAACTTATGGTCCGTCTCGTGTGAGTCTAGATTTTAGAATCCGACGCATAACTGATAGTTAATTGTAACGTTTAGCGCCTCCTCATGACGATGGAACACTCAAATTGCGTCGAGATTCAATACATCGTCCTCCAGGCGACTTGTCTACAAGGGGATATTACTGCTTCGGGCACTATATGGTTCTTCCCTGTGAGTCTAGATATTCGAATCAGACGCGAAACTGATAGTTAATTGTAAAGTTCAGGGCCTCCTAATGACGATGGAACACTCAAATTGAGTCGAGATTCATTACATCGTCATTCAGCCGACTTGTCTCGAGGTTCATATTGCTACCACCTGCACCATACGGTTCGTCTCCTGTGCGTCTAGATTTTCGAATACGACGCGAAACTGATAGTTAATTGTAACGTTCAGGGTCTCCTAATGACGAACATTAAAATTGCGTCGAGATTGAATACATCATCCTCCAGCCGACTTGTCTCCAAGTGTCTATTGCTGCCTCGGGCACCTTATGGTCCGTCTCCTGTGAGTCTAGATTTTCGAATTCGACGGATACCTGATAGTTAATTGTAACGTTTAGCGCCTCCTAATGACAATGGAACACTCAAATTGCGTCAAGATTCAATACATCGTCCTCCAGGCGACTGTCTACCAGGGGATATTGCTGCCTCGGGCACTATATGGTTCTTCCCTGTGAGTCTAGATAATCGAATCCGACGCGAAACTGATAGTTAATTGTAACGATCAGGGCCTCCTAATGACGATGGAACACTCAAATTGCGTCGAGATTCGATACATCGTCCTCCAGCCGACTTGTCTCCAAGGGGATATTGCTGCCTCAAGAACCATATGGTCCGTCTCCTGTGAGTCTAGATTTTCGAATCCGACGCGAGACTGATAGTTAATTGTAACGTGCAGGGCCTCCTAATGACAACTGAACACTCAAATTGCGTGTAGATTCTCGTCCTCCTGCCGACTTGCCTCCAAGGGTCAATTGCTGCTTCGGGCACCTTATGGTCCGTCTCCTGTGAGTCTAGATTTTCGAATCCGACGCGAGACTGATAGTTAATTGTAACGTTCAGGGCCTCCTAATGACGATGGAACACCCAAATTGCGTCGACATTTAATACACCCTCCTTCAGCCGACTTGTCTTCAAGCGTCTATTGCTGCCTCGGGCAACTTATGGTCGTTCTCCTGTGAGTCTAGATTGTCGAAGCCGACGCATAACTGATAGTTAATTGTAACGTTCAGGGCCTCCTAATGACGATGCAAAACTCAAATTGCGTCGAGATTCAATACATCGACCTCCAGCCGACTTGTCTCCAAGGGTCTCTTGCTGCCTCGGGCACCTTATGGTCCCTCTACTGTGAGTCTAGATTTTCCAATCCGACGCATAACTGATAGTTAATTGTAACGTTTAGTGCCTTCTAATGGCGATGGAACGCTCAAATTGCGTCGAGATTCAATACAACGTCCTCCAGGCGACTTGTCTACAAGGGGATATTGCTGCCTTGGCCACTATATGGTCCTTCCCTGTGAGTCTAGATAATCGAATCAGACGCGAAACTGATAATTAATTGCAAAGTTCAGGGCCTCCTAATGACGATGGAGCACTCAAATTGCGTCGAGATTCAATACATCGCCCTTCAGCCGACGTGTCTCCAAAGGTCTATTGCTGCCTCGGGCACCTTATGGTCCGTCTCCTGTGAGTCTAGATTTTCCAATCCGACGCATAACTGATAGTTAATTGTAACGTTTAGTGCCTTCTAATGGCGATGGAACGCTCAAATTGCGTCGATATTCAATACATCCTCCTCCAGCCGACTTGTCTCCAAGAGCATATTGCTGATTCGTGAACCATATGGTCCGTCTCCTGTGAGTCTAGATATTGAGAACCCGACGCGAGACTGATAGTTAATTGTAACGTTCAGGGCCTCCTAATGACGATGGAACACTCAAATTACGTAGAGATTCAATACATCGTCCTTCAGCCGACTTGTCTCCAGGGGTCTATTGCTGCCTCGGGCACCTTATGGTCGTCCTCCTGTGAGTATAGATTGTCGAATCCGACGCAAAACTGATAGTTAATTGTAACGTTCAGGGCCTCCTAATGACGATGAAACACTCAAATTGCGTCGACATACAATACATCGTCATTCAGCCGAATCGTCTCCAAGGGTCTATTGCTGCCTCGGGCATCTTATAGTCGTTCTCCTGTGAGCCTAGAATTAAAATCCGACGCAAATCTGATAGTTAATTGTAACGTTCAGGGCCTCCTAATGACGATGGAACACTCAAATTGCGTCGAGATTTAATACATCGCCCTTCAGCCGACTTGCCTCCAAGGGTCTTTTGCTGCCACGGGCACCTTATGGTCCGTCTCCTGTGAGTCTAGATTTTCGAATTCGAAGCATAACTGATAGTTAATTGTAACGTTTAGCGCCTCCTAATGACGATGGATTACTCAAATTGCGTCGAGATTCAATACATCGTCCTCCAGCCGACTTACCTCCAAGGGCATATTGCTTCCACGGGCACCGTATGGACCGTCTCCTGTGAGTCTGGTTTTCGAATCCGACGCGAAACTGATAGTTAATTGTATCTTTCAGGGTCTCCTAATGACGAACATTGAGATTGCGTCGAGATTCAATACATCGTCCTCCAGCCGAATTGTCTCCAAGAGCATATTGCTGCCTCGGGAACCATATGGTCCGTCTCCTGTGAGTCTTGATTTTCGAACCCGACGTGAGACTGATAGTTAATTGTAACGCTCAGGGCCTCCTAATGACGATGGAACACTCAAATTTCGTCGAGAACCAATACATCGTCCTTCAGCCGACTGGTCTCCAAGGGTCTATTGCTGCCTCGGGCACCTTATGGTCGTTCTAATATGAGTATAGATTGTAGAATCCGAGGCAAAACTGATAGTTAATTGTAACGTTCAGGGCCTCCAAATGACGATGGAACACTCAAATTGCGTCGAGAACCAATACATCGTCCTTCAGCCGACTGGTCTCCAAGGGTCTATTGCTGCCTCGGGCACCTTATGGTCGTTCTCCTGTGAGTATAGATTGTCGAATACGACGCGAAACTGTTAGTTAATTGTAACGTTCAGGGTCTCCTAATGACGATCACTCAAATTGCCTCGAGATTCAATACATCGTCCTCCAGCCGACATGTCTCCAAGGGGATATTGCTGCCTGGCACACCTTATGGTCGTTCTCCTGTGAGTCTAGATTTTCGAATCCTACGCAAAACTGATGGTTGATTGTAACGTTCAGGGCCTCCTAATGACGACAGAACACTCTCATTGCGTCGAGATTCAATGCATCGTCCTTCAGTCGACTTGTCTCCTAGGATCTATTGCTGCCTCGGACTCCACATGGTTGTTCTCCTGTGAGTCTACATTTTCCAATCCGACGCAAAACTGATAGTTAGTTGTAACGTTCAGGGCCTCGTAATGACGATGGAACACTCAAATTGCGTCGAGATTCAATTCATCGTCCTCCAGCCGACTTATCTCCAAGAGCATATTGCTGCCTCGGGAACCATATGGTCCGTCTCCTGTGAGTCTAGAGTTTCGAACCCGACGCGAGACTGATAGTTAATTGTAACGTTGAGGGCCTCCTAATGACGATGGAACACTCAAATTGCGTAGATATTCAATACATCGTCCTACAGCCTACTTGTCTCCAAGGGTCTATTGGTACCTCGAGCACTTTATGGTCGTTCTCCTGTAAGTCTAGGATGGCGAATCCGATGCAAAACTGATGGTTACTTGTAACGTTCAGGGCCTCCTAATAACGATGGAACACACAAATTGTGTCGTGATTCAATACATCGTCCTACAGCCGACTTGTCTCCTAGGGCATATTGCTTCCTCGAGCACCATATGGTCCGACTCCTATGAGTCTAGATTTTCGAATCCGACACGAAACTGATAGTTAATTGTAACGTTCAGGGTCTCCTAATGACGAACACTCAAATAGCCTCGAGATTCAATACATCGTCCTCCAGCCGACTTGTCTCAAAGGGTTTTTGCTGCCTAGGGCACCTTATGGTAGTTCTCCTGTGACTCTAGATTATCGAATCCGAACCAAAACTAATGGTTGATTGTAACGTTCAGGGCCTCCTAATGACGGTAGAACACTCTAATTGCGTCGAGATTCAATACATCGTCCTTCAGCCGACTTGTCTCCTTGGGTCTATTGCTGCCTCGGGCACCTTATGGTCGTTCTCCTCTATGTCCAGATTGTCGAATCCGACGCAAGACTGATAGTTACTTGTAACGTTTAGGGCCTCCTAATGACGACGGAACACTCAAATTGCGTCGAGATTCAATACATCGGCCACCAGCCGACTTGTTTCATAGGATCTATTGCTGCCTGTGGCACCTGCTCCTATGAGTCCAGATTTTCGAATCCGACGCAAAACTGATAGATAATTGTAACGTTCAGGGCATCCTAATGACGATGGAACACTCAAATTGCGTCGAGATTCAATACATCGTTTCCAGCCGACTTGTCTCCAAGGGGATATTGCTTCCACGGGCACCATATGGTCCAGCTCCTGTGAGTTTAGATTTTTGAATCCGACTCGAAACTGATAGGTAATTGTAACGTTCAGGGCCTCCTAATGTCGATGGAACACTCAATTTGCGTCAAGATTCAATACATCGTCCTCCAGCCGACTTGTCTCCAAGGGGATATTGCTGCCTCGGGCACCATATGGTCCAGCTCCTGTGAGTTTAGATTTTTGAATCCGACGCGAAACTGATAGTTAATTGTAACGTTCAGGGCATCCTAATGACGATGGAACACTCAAATTGCGTCGAGATTCAATACATCGTCCTCCAGCCGACATGTCTCCAAGGGGATATTGCTTCCACGGGCACCATATGGTCCGTCTCCTGTGAGTCTAGATTTTCGAATCCGACTCGAGACTGATAGTTAATTGTAACGTTCAGGGCCTCCTAATGACGATGGAACACTCAAATTGCGTCGAGATTCAATACATCGTCTTTCAGCCGACTTGTCTCCAATGGTCTATAGCTGCCTCGGGCACCTTATGGTCGTTCTCCTGTGAGTCTAGATTTTCGAATCCGACGCAAAACTGATAGTTAATTTAACGTTCAGGGCCTCGTAATGAAGATGGAACACTCAAATTGCGTCGAGATTCAATACATCGTCCTCCAGCCGACATGTCTCCAATTGTCTATTGGTGCCTCGGGCACTTTATGGTCGTTCTCCTCTATGTCTAGATTGTCGAATCCGACGCAAAACTGATAGTTAATTGTAACGTTTACGGCCTCCTAATGACGACGGAACACTCAAATTGCGTCGATATGCAATACATCGGCCACCAGCCGACTTGTTTCACAGGATCTATTGCTGCCTGTGGCACCTTCTCCTATGAGTCTAGATTTTCGAATCGGACGCAAAACTGATAGATAATTGTAACGTTCAGGGCATCCTAATGACGATGGAACACTCAAATTGCGTCGAGATTCAATACATCGTTTCCAGCCGACTTGTCTCCAAGGGGATATTGCTTCCACGGCCACCATATGGTCCGTCTCCTGTGAGTCTAGATTTTCGGATCCGACGCGAAACTGATAGTTAATTATAACGTTCAGGGACTCCTAATGACGAACATTGAAATTGCGTCGAGATTCAAACATCGTCCTCCAGCCGACTTATCTCCAAGAGCATATTGCTGCCTCGGGAACCATATGGTCCGTCTCCTGTGAGTCTAGATTTTCGAACCCGACGCAAAACTGATAGTTAATTGTAACGTTCAGAGCCTCCTAATGACGATGGAACACTCAAATTGCGTCGAGATTCAATACAACGGCCACCAGCCGACTTGATTCATAGGATCTATTGCTGCCTGTGGCACCTGCTCCTATGAGTCTAGATTTTCGAATCCGACGCAAAGCTGATAGATAATTGTAACGTTCAGGGCATCCTAATGACGATGGAACACTCAAATTGCGTCGAGATTCAATACATCGTTTCCAGCCGACTTGTCTCCAAGGGGATATTGCTTCCACGGGCACCATATGGTCCGTCTCCTGTGAGTCTAGATTTTCGGATCCGACGCGAAACTGATAGTTAATTATAACGTTCAGGGACCCCTAATGACGAACATTGAAATTGCGTCGAGATTCAATACATCGTCCTCCAGCCGACTTGTCTCCAAGGGCATATTGCTTCCACGGGCACCATATGGTCCGTCTCCTGTGAGTCTAGATTTTCGAATCCGACGCGAAACTGATAGTTAATTGTAACGTTCAGTGTCTAGTAATGACGATTATTGAAATTGCGTCGAGATTCAATACATCGTCCTCCAGCCGACTTGTCTCCAAGAGCATATTGCTGCCTCGGGAACCATATGGTCCGTCTCCTGTGAGTCTAGATTTAGAGAACCCGACGCGAGACTGATAGTTAATTGTAACGTTCAGGGCCTCCTAATGACGATGGAACACTCAACTTGCGTCGAGATTCAATACATCGTCCTTCAGCCGACTTGTCTTCAAGGGTCTATTACCGCCTCGGGCACCTTATGGTCGTTCTCCTGTGAGTCTAGATTGTCGAATCCGACGCAAAATTGATAGTTATTTGTAACGTTCAGGGCCTCCTAATGACGATGGAACACTCAAATTGCGACGAGATTCAATACATCGTCCTCCAGCCAACTTGACTCCAAGGGTCTGTTGCTGCCTCGGGCACTATATGGTCCTTCCCTGTGGGTCTAGATTTTCGAATCAGACACGAAACTGATAGTTAATTGAAATGTTCAGGGCCTCCTAATGACGATGGAACACTCAAAATGCGTCGAAATTCAATACATCGTCATTCAGCCGACTTATCTTCAAGGGTCTATTGCTGCCTCGGGCACCTCATGGTCGTTCTCCTGTGAGTCTAGATTTAAAATCCGACGCAAATCTGATAGTTAATTGTAACGTTCAGGGTCTCCTAATGACGAACACTCAAATTGCCTCGAGATTCAAAACATCGTCCTCCAGCCGACTAGTCTCCAAGGGTTTTTGCTGCCACGGGCACCTTATTGTCGTTCTCCTTTGAGTCTAGATTATCGAATCCGACCCAAAACTGATAGTTAATTGTATCGATCACTGCCTCCTAATGGCGATGGAACACTCAAATTGCGTCGAGATTCAATACATCGTCCTCCAGCCGACTTTCCTCCAAGGGTCTATTGCTGCCTCGGGCACCTTATGGTCGTTCTCCTGTGAGTCTAGATTTAAAATCCGACGCAAAGCTGTTAGTTAATGGTAACGTTCAGGGCCTCCTAATGACGATGGAGCACTCAAATTGCGTCGATATTCAATACATCGTCCTACAGCCGACTTGTCTCCAAGGGCATATTGCTTCCACGAGCACCATATGGTCCGTTTCCTGTGAGTCTAGGATTTCAATCCGACTCGAAACTCATAGTTAATTGTAACGTTCAGGGTCTCCTAATGACGAACATTGAAATTGCGGCGAGATTCAATACATCGTCCTCCAGCCGACATGTCTCCAAGGGGATATTGCTGCCTCGGGAAGCATATGGTCCGTCTCCTGTGAGTCTAGATTTTCGAAACCGACGCGAGACTGATAGTTAATTGTAACATTCAGGGCCTCGTAATGACGATGGAACACTCAGATTGCGTCGAGATTCAATACATCGTCCTCCAGCCGACATGTCTCCAATTGTCTATTGGTGCCTCGGGCACTTTATGGTCGTTCTCCTCTATGTCTAGATTGTCGAATCCGACGCAAAACTGATAGTTAATTGTAACGTTTAGGGCCTCCTAATCACGACGGAACACTCAAATTGCGTCGAGATTCAATATATCGGCCACCAGCCGACTTGCTTCATAGGATCTATTGCTGCCTGTGGCGCCTTCTCCTATGAGTCTAGATTTTCGAATCGGACGCAAAACTGATAGATAATTGTAACGTTCAAGGCATCCTAATTACGATGGAACACTCAAATAGCGCCGAGATTCAACACATCGTTTGAATCCGACTTGTCTCCAAGGGGATATTGCTTCCACGGGCACCATATGGTCCGTCTCCTGTGAGTCTAGATTTTCGGATCCGACGCGAAACTGATAGTTAATTATAACGTTCAGGGTCTCCTAATGACGAACATTGAAATTGCGACGAGATTCAATACATCGTCCTCCAGCCGACTTGTCTCCAAGAGCATATTGCTGCCTCGGGAACCATATGGTCCGTCTCCTGTGAGTCTAGATTTAGAGAACCCGACGCGAAATTGATAGTTAATTGTAACGTTCAGGGCCTCGTAATGATGATGGAACACTCAAATTGCGTCGAGATTCAATACATCGTCCTTCAGCCGACTTGTCTCCAAGGGTCTATTGCTGCCTCGGGCACCTTATGGACGTTCTCCTGTGAGTCTAGATTTAAAATCCGACGCAAATTTGATAGTTAATTGTAACGTTCAGGGACCTATAATAACGATGGAGCAGTCAAATTGCGTCGATATTCAATACATCGTCCTACAGCCGACTTGTCTCCAAGGGCATATTGCTTCCACGAGCACCATATGGTCCGTTTCCTGTGAGTCTAGATTTTCGAATCCGACGCGAAACTGATAGTTCATTGTAACGTTCAGGGTCTCCTAATGACGAACATTGAAATTGCGTCGAGAGTCAATACATCGTCCTCCAGCCGACTTGTCTCCAAGGGGATATTGCTGCCTCGAGAACCACATGGTCCGTATCCTGTGAGTCTAGATTTTCGAAACCGACGCGAGACTGATAGTTAATTGTAACGTTCAGGGCCTCCTAATGACGATGGAACACTCATATTGCGTCGAGATTCAATACATATTCCTCCAGGCGACTTGTCTCCAAGATCCTATTGGTGCCTCGGACACCTTATGGTCGTTCTCCTGTAAGTCTAGATTGTCGAATCCGACGCAAAACTGATAGTGACTTGTAACGTTCAGGGCCTCCTAATGACGATGGAACACTCAAATTGTGTCGTGATTCAACACATCGTCCGCCAGCCGACTTGTCTACAAGGGGATATTGCTGCCTTGGGCACTATATTGTCCATCCCTGTGAGTCTAGATTTTCGAATCAGGCGCGAAACTGATAGTTAATTGTAACATTCGGGGCCTCCTAATGACGATGGAACACTCAAATTGCGTCGAGATTCAATACATCGTCCTACAGCCGACTTGTCTCCAAGGGCATATTGCTTCCACGAGCACCTTATGGTCGTTCTCCTGTGAGTCTAGATTTAAAATCCGACGCAAATCTGATAGTTAATTGTAATGTTCAGGGCCTCCTAATGACGATGGAACACTCAAATTGCGTCGATATTCAATACATCATCCTACAGCAGACTTGTCTACAAGGGCATATTGCTTCCAGGAGCACCATATGGTCCATCTCCTGAGAGTCTAGATTTTCGAATCCAACACGAAACTGATAGTTAATTGTAACGTTCAGGGTCTCCTAATGACGAACACTCAAATTGCCTTGAGATTGAATACATTGTCCTCCAGTCGACTTGTCTCCAAGGGTTTTAGCAGCCTCGGGCACCTTATGGCCGTCTTCCTGTGAGTCTAGATTATCGAATCCGACCCAAAACTTATAGTGAGTTGTAACGATCAGGGCCTCCTAATGACGACGGAACACACAGTTTGCGTCGAGATTTAATACATCGTTCTCCAGCCGACTTGTCTCCAAAGGGATATTGCTGCCTCGGGCACCATATTGTCCAGCTCCTGTGAGTCTAGATTTTTGAATCCGACGCGAAACTGATAGTTAATTGTAACGTCCAGGTCCTCCTAATGACGACGGAACACTCAAATTGCGTCGAGATTCAATACATCGGCCACCAGCCGACTTGTTTCATAGGATCTATTGCTGCCTGTGGCACCTTCTCCCGTGAGTCTAGATTTTCTAATCCGACGCAAAACTGATAGTTACTTGTAACGTCCAGGGACTCCTAATGACGATAGAACACTCAAACTGTGTCGTGATACAATACATCGTCGTCCAGCCGACTTGCCTACAAGGGGATATTGCTGCCTCGGGCACTATGTGGTCCTTCCCTGTGGGTCTAGATTTTCGAATCAGACACGAAACTGATAGTTAATTGTAACGTTCAGGGCCTCCTAATAACCATGGAGCACTCAAATTACGTCGAGATTCAATACATCGTCATTCAGCCGACTTGTCTCCAAGGGTCTATTCCTGCCTCGGGCACCTTATGGTCGTTCTCCTGTGAGTCTAGATTTAAAATCCGACGCAAATCTGATGGTTAATTGTAACGTTCAGGGCCTCCTAATGACGATGGAGCACTCAAATTGCGTCGATATTCAATACATCGTACTACAGCCGACTTGTCTCCAAGGGCATATTGCTTCCACGAGCACCATATGGCCCGTTTCCTGTGCGTCTAGATTTTCGAATCCGACGCGAAACTGATAGTTAATTGTAACGTCCAGGGCCTCCTAATGACGATGGAACACTCAAATTGCGTCGAGATTGAATACATGGTCCTTCAGCTGACTTGTCTCCTAGGGTCTATTGCTGCCTCGCGCACCTTATGGTCGTTCTCCTGTGAGTCTAGATTTTCGAATCCTACGCAAAACTGATGGGTGATTGTAACGTTCAGGGCCTCCTAATGACGATAGAACACTGTAATTGCGTCGAGATTCCATACATCGTCCTTCAGCCGACTTGTCTCCTAGAGTCAATTGCTGCCTCGGGCACCTTATGGTCGTTCTCCTGTAAGTCTAGATTGTCGAATCCGACGCAAAACCGCTAGTTACTTGTAACGTTCAGGGCCTCCTAATGACGATAGAACACTCAAATTGTGTCGTGATTCAATACATCGTCATTCAGCCGTTATTTCTCCACGGGCCTATAGCTGCCTCGGGCACCTTATGGTCGTTCTCCTGTGAGTCTAGATTTAAAGTCCGACGCAAATCTGATAGTTAATTGTAACGTTCTGGGCCTCCTAATGACGATTGAGGACTCAAATTGCGTCGATATTCAATACATCGTCCTACAGCCGACTTGTCTCCAAGGGCATATTGCTTCCACGAGCACCATATGGTCGGTATCCTGTGGGTCTAGATTTTCGAATCCGACGCGAAACTGATAGTTAATTGTAACGTTCAGGGTCTCCTAATGACGAACACTCAAATTGCCTCGAGATTCAATACATCGTCCTCCAGCCGACTTGCCTCCAAGGGTTTTTACTGCCTCGGGCACCTTCTTGTCGTTCTCCTTTGAGTCTAGATTATCGAATCCGACCCAAAACTGATTGTTAATAGTAACGATCAGGACCTCCTAATGACGATGGAACACTCAATTTGCGTCGAGATGCAATACATCGTCCTCCAGCCGACTTGTCTCCAAGGGGATATTGCTGCCTCGGGCACCATATGGTCCAGCTCCTGTGAGTCTAGATTTTTGAATCCGACGCAAAACTGATAGTTAATTGTAACGCTCAGAGCCTCCTAATGACGATGGAACACTTAAATTGCGTCGAGATTCAATACATCGTCCTTCAGCCGACTTGTCTCGAAGGGTCAATTGCTGCCTGGCGGACCTAATGGTCGTTCTCCTGTGAGTCTAGATTGTCGAATCCGACACAAAACTGATAGTTAATTGTAACGTTCAGGGCCTCCTAATGACGTTGGATCTCTCAAATTGCGACGAGATTCAATACATCGTCCTCCAGCCGACTTGTCTCATCGGGGATATTGCTGCCTCGGGAACCATATAGTCCGTCTCCTGTGTGTCTAGATTTTCGAATCCGACGCGAGACTGATAGTTAATTGTAACGTTCAGGGCCTCCTAATGACGATGGAACATTCAAATTGCGTCGAGATTCAATGCATCGTCCTTCAGCCGACTTGTCTCCAAGGGTCTATTGCTGCCTCGGGCACCTTACGGTCGTTCTCCTGTGAGTCTAGATTTTCTAATCCGACGCAAAACTGATAGATAATTGTAACGTTCAGGGCATCCTAATGACGATGGAACACTCAAATTGCGTCGAGATTCAATACATCGTTCTCCAGCCGACTTGTCTCCAAGGGGATATTGCTTCCACGGGCACCATATTGTCCGTCTCCTGAGAGTCTAGTTTTTCGATTCCGACGCGAAACTGATAGTTAATTGTAACGTTCAGGGTCTCCTAATGACGAACATTGAAATTGCGTCGGGATTCAATACATCGTCCACCAGCCGACTTATCTCCAAGAGCATTTGGCTGCCTCGGGAACCATATGCTCCGTCTCCTGTGAGTCTAGATTTTCGAACCCGACGCGAGACTGATAGTTAATTGTAACGTTTAGGGCCTCCTAATGACGATGGAACACTCAAATTGCGTCGAGATTCAATACATCGTCCTTCAGCCGACATGTCTCCAAGGGTCTATTGCTGCCTCGGGCACCTTATGGTCGTTCTCCTGTGAGTCTAGATTGTCGAATCCGACGCAAAACTGATAGTTAATTGTAACGTTCAGGGCCTCCTAATGTCGATGGAACACTCAAATTGCGTCGAGATTCAATACATCGTCATTCAGCCGACATGTCACCAAGGGTCTATTGCTGCCTCGGGCACCTTATGGTCGTTCTCCTGTGAGTCTAGATTTTCTAATCCGACGCAAAACTGATAGATAATTGTAACGTTCAGGGCATCCTAATGACGATGGAACACTCAAATTGTGTCGTGATTCAATACATCGTCCTCCAGCCGACTTGTCTACATGGGGATATTGCTGCCTCGGGCACTATGTGGTCCTTCCCTGTGGGTCTAGATTTTCGAATCAGACACGAAACTGATAGTTAATTGTAACGTTCAGGGCCTCCTAATGACGATGGAACACTCAAATTGCGTCGAGATTCAATACATCGTCATTCAGCCGACTTGTCTCCAAGGGTCTATTGCTGCCTCGGGCACCTTATGGTCGTTCTCCTGTGAGTCTAGATTTAAAATCCGACGCAAATCTGATAGTTAATTGTAACGTTCAGCGCCTCCTAATGACGATGGAACACTCAAATTGCGTCGATATTCCATACATCGGCCTACAGCCGATTTGTTTCCAAGGGCATATTGCTTCCACGAGCACCATATGGTCCGTTTCCTGTGAGTCTAGATTTTCGAATCGGACGCGAAACTGATAGTTAATTGTAACGTTCAGGGTCTCCTAATGACGAACACTCAAATTCCCTCGAGATTCAATACATCGTCCTCCAGCCGACTTGTCTCCAAGGGGATATTGCTGCCTCGGGCACCATACGGTCCAGCTCCTGTGAGTCTAGATTTTCGAATCCGACGCAAAACTGATAGTTAATTGCAACTTTCAGGGCCTCGTAATGACGATGGAACACTCAAATTGCGTCGAGATTCAATACATCGACCTCCAGCCGACTTGTCTCCAATTGTCTATTGGTGCCTCGGGCACTTTATGGTCGTTCTCCTGTAAGTCTAGATTGTTGAATCCGACGCAAAACTGATAGTTACTTGTAACGTTCAGGGCCTCCTAATGACGATAGAACACTCAAATTGTGTCGTGATTCAATACATCGTCCTCCAGCCGACTTGCCTACAAGGGGATATTGCTGCCTCGGGCACTATATGGTACTTCCCTGTGGGTCTAGATTTTCGAATCAGACACGGAACTGATAGTTAACTGTAACGTTCAGGGCCTCCTAATGACGATAGAACACTCTAATTGCGTCGAGAGTCAATACATCGTCCTTCAGCCGACTTGTCTCCAAGGGTCTATTGCTGCCTCAGGCACCTTATGGTCGTTCTCCTGTGAGTCTAGATTTTCGAATCTGACGCGAAACTGATAGTTAATTGTAACGTTGAGGGTCTAATAATGACGAACACTCAAATTCCCTCGAGATTCAATACATCGTCCTCCAGCCGACTTGTCTCCAAGGGTTTTTGCTGCCTCGGGCACCTAATTGTCGTTCTCCTTTGACTTTAGATTATCGAATCCGACCCAAACTGATAGTTAATTGTAACGTCCAGGGCCTCCTAATGACGATGGAACTCTCAAATTGCGTCGAGATTCAATACATCATCCTCCAGCCGACTTGTCTCCAAGGGGAGATTGCTGCCTCGGGAACCATATGGTTTGTCTCCTGTAAGTCTAGATTTTCGAATCAGATGCGAGACTGATAGTTAATTGTAACGTTCAGGGCCTCCGAATGACGATGGAACACTCAAATTGCGTCGAGATTCAATACATCGTCATTCAGCCGACTTGTTTCCAAGGGTCTATTGCTGCCTCGGGCACGTTATGGTCGTTCTCCTGTGAGTCTAGATTTTCTAATCCGACGCAAAACTGATAGATATTTGTATCGTTCAGGGCATCCTAATGACGATGGAACACTCAAATTGCGTCGAGTATCAATACATCGTTCTCCAGCCGACTTGTCTCCAAGGCGATATTGCTTCCACGGGCACCATATGGTCCGTCTCCTGTGAGTCTAGATTTTCGATTCCGACGCGAAACTGATAGTTAATTGTAACGCTCAGGGTCTCCTAATGACGAACATTGAAATTGCGTCGAGATTCAATACATCGCCCTCCAGCAGACTCGTCTCCAAGGGTCAATTGCTGCCTCGCGGACCTAATGGTCGTTCTCCTGTAAGTCCAGATTGTCGAATCCGACGCAAAACCGATATAAACTTGTAACGTTCAGGGCCTCCCAATGACGATAGAACACTCAAATTGTGTCGTGATTCAATACATCGTCATTCAGCCGACTTGTCTCCAAGGGCCTATAGCTGCCTCGGGCACCTTATGGTCGTTCTCCTGTGAGTCTAGATTATCGAATCCGACCCAAAACTGATAGTTAATTGTAACGATCAGGGCCTCCTAATGACGATGGAAAACTCAATTTGCCTCGAGATTCAATACATCGTCCTCCAGCCGACTTGTCTCTAAGGAGATATTGCTGCCTCGGGCACCATATGGTCCAGCTCCTGTGAGTCTAGATTTTTGAATCCGACGCGAAACTGATAGTTAATTGTAACGTCCAGGGCCTCCTAATGACGATGGAACACTCAAATTGCGTCGCGATTTAATACATCGTCCTTCAGCCGACTTCTCTCCAAGGGTCTATTGCTGCTTCGCGCACCTTTTGGTCGTTCTCCTGTGAGTCTAGATTTTCGAATCCTACGCAAAACCGATGGTTGATTGTAACGTTCAGGGCGTCCTAATGACGATAGAACACTCTAATTGCTTCGAGATGCAATACATCGTCCTACTGCCGACATGTCTCCAAGGGTCTATTGCTGCCTCGGGCATCTTATGATCGTTCTCCTGTGAGTCTAGATTTTCGAATCCGACGCAAAACTGATAGTTAATTGTAACGTTCAGGGCCTCGTAATGACGATGGAACACTCAAATCGCGTCGAGATTCAATACATCGACCTCCAGCCGACTTGTCTCCAATTGTCTATTGGTGCCTCTGCCACTTTAAGGGCGTTCTCCTCTATGTCTATATTGTCGAATCCGACGCAAAACTGATAGTTACTTGTAACGTTTAGGGCCTCCTAATGTCGACGGAACACTCAAATTGCGTCGAGATTCAATACATCGGCCACCAGCCGACTTGTTTCATAGGATCTATTGCTGCCTGTGGCACCTTCAGCTGCGAGTCAAGATTTTCGAGTCCGACGCGAAACTGATAGTTAATTGTAACGCTCAGGGCCTCCTAATGACGATGGAAAACTCAAATTGCGTCGAGATTCAATACATCGTCCTTCAGCCGACTTGTCTCGAAGGGTCAATTGCTGCCTCGCGGACCTAATGGTCGTTCTCCTGTGAGTCTAGATTGTCGAATCCGACGCAAAACTGATAGTTAATTGTAACGTTCAGGGTCTCCTAATGACGTTGGATCTCTAAAATTGCGTCGAGATTCAATACATCGTCCTCCAGCCGACTTCTCTCATCGGGGATATTGCTGCCTCGGGAACCATATAGTCCGTCTCCTGTGTGTCTAAATTTTCGAATCCGACGCGAGACTGATAGTTAATTGTAACGTTCAGGGCCTCCTAATGACGATGGAACACTCAAATTGCGTCGAGATTCAATACATCGTTCTCCTGCCGACTTGTCTCCAAGGGGATATTGCTTCCACGGGCACCATGTGGTCCGTCTTCTGAGAGTCTAGATTTTCGATTCCGACATGAAACTGATAGTTAATTGTAACGTTCAGGGTCTCCTAATGACGAACATTGAAATTGCGTCGGGATTCAATACATCGTCCTCCAGACGACTTATCTCCAAGAGCATTTTCCTGCCTCGGGAACCATATGGTCCGTCTCCTGTGAGTCTAGATTTTCGAACCCGACGCGAAACTGATAGTTAATTGTAACGTTCAGAGCCTCCTAATGTCGATGGAACACACAAATTGCGTCGAGATTCAATACATCGTCCTCCAGCCGACTTTTCTCCAAGGGTCTATTGGTGCCTCGGGCACTTTATGGTCGTTCTCCTGTAAGTCTAGATTGTCGAATCCGACGCAAAACTGATAGTTACTTGTAACGTTCAGGGCCTCCTAATGACGATAGAACACTCAAATTGTGTCGTGATTCAATACATCGTCCTCCAGCCGACTTGTCAACAAGGGGATATTGCTGCCTCGGGCACTATATGGTCCTCCCTGTGGGTCTAGATTTTCGAATCAGACACGAAACTGATAGTTAGTTGTAACGTTCAGGGCTCCTAATGACGATGGAACACTCAAATTGCGTCGAGATTCAATACATCGTCATTCAGCCGACTTGTCTCCAAGGGTCTATTGCTGCCTCGGGCACCTTATGGTCGTTCTCCTGTGAGTCTAGATTTAAAATCCGACGCAATCTGATAGTTAATTGTAACGTTCAGGGCCTCCTAATGACGATGGAGCACTCAAATTGCGTCGATATTCAATACATCGTCTTACAGCCGACTTGTCTCCAAGGGCATATTGCTTCCACGAGCACCATATGGTCCGTTTCCTGTGAGTCTAGATTTTCGAATCCGACGCGAAACTGATAGTTAATTGTCACGTTCAGGGTCACCTAATGACGAACACTCAAATTCCCTCGAGAATCGATACATCATCCTCCAGCCGACTTGTCTCCAAGGGTTTTTGCTGCCTCGGGCACCTTCTTGTCGTTCTCCTTTGAGTTTAGATTATCGAATCCGACCCCAAACTGATAGTTAATTGTAACGATCATGGCCTCTTAATGACGATGGAACACTCAATTTGCGTCGAGATTCAATACATCGTCCTCCAGCCGACTTGTTTCGATGGGGATACTGCTGCCTCAGGCACCATATGGTCCAGCTCCTGTGAGTCCAGATTTTTGAATCCGACGCGAGACTGATAGTTAATTGTAACGTTCAGGGCCTCCTAATGACGGTGGAACACTCAAATTGCGTCGAGATTCAATGCATCGTCCTTCAGCCGACTTGTCTCCAAGGGTCTATTGCTGCCTCGGGCACCTTATGGTCGTTCTCCTGTGAGTCTAGATTTTCTAATCCGACGCAAAACTGATAGATAATTGTAACGTTCAGGGCCTCCTAATGACGATAGAACACTCAAATTGCGTCGAGATTCAATATATCGTTCTCCAGCCGACTTGTCTCCAAGGGGATATTGCTTCCACGGGCACAATATGGTCCGTCTCCTGAGAGTCTAGATTTTCGATTCCGACGCGAAACTGATCGTTAATTGTAACGTTCAGGGTCACCTAATGACGAACATTGAAATTGCGTCGGGATTCAATACATCGTCCTCCAGCCGACTTATCTCCAAGAGAATTTGGCTGCCTCGGGAACCTTATGGTCCGTCTCCTGTGAGTCTAGATTTTCGAACCCGACGCGAGACTGATAGTTAATTGTAACGTTCAGGGTCTCCTAATGACGAACACTCAAATTCCCTCGAGATTCAATACATCGTCCTCCAGCCGACTTGTCTCCAACGGTTTTTGCTGCCTCGGGCACCTTATTGTCGTTCTCCTTTGAGTTTAGATTATCGAATCCGACCCAAACTGATAGTTAATTGTAACGTCCAGGGCCTCCTAATGACGATGTAACACTCAAATTGCGTCGAGATTCAATACATCGTCCTTCAGCCGACTTGTCTCTAAGGGTCTATTGCTGCCTCAGGCACCTTATGGTCGTTCTCCTGTGAGTCTAGATTTTCGAATCCGACGCAAAACTGATAGTTAATTGTAACAATCAGGGCCTCGTAATGACGATGGAACACCCAAATTGTGTCGAGATTCAATACATCGTCCTCCAGCCAACTTGTCTCCAATTGTCTATTGGTGCCTCGGGCACTTTATGGTCGTTCTCCTCTATGTCTAGACTGTCGAATCCGACGCAAAACTGATTGATACTTGCAACGTTTAGGGCCTTCTAATGACGACGGAACACTCAAATTGCGTCGAGATTCACCACATCAGCCACCAGCCGACTTGTTTCATAGGATCTATTGCTGCCTGTGGCACCTTCTCCTGTGAGTCTAGATTTTCGAATCCGACGCGAAACTGATAGGTAATTGTATCGTTCAGGGCCTCTTAATGACGATGGAACTCTCAAATTGCGTCAAGATTCAATACATCATCCTACAGCCGACTTGTCTCCAAGGGGAGATTGCTGCCTCGGGAACCATATGGTTTGTCTCCTGTAAGTCTAGATTTTCGAATCAGACGCGAGACTGATAGTTAATTGTAACAATCAGGGCCTCCTATTGACGATGAACACTCAAATTGCGTCGAGATTCAATACATCGGCCTCCAGCCGACTGGTCTCCAAGGGCATATTGCTTCCACAGGCACCATATGGTCCGTCTCCTGTGAGTCTAGATTTTCGAATCCGACGCGAAACTGATAGTTAATTGTAACGTTCAGGGTCTCCTAATGACGAACATTGGAATTGCGTCGAGTTTCAATACATCGTCCTCCAGCCGACTTGTCTCCAAGAGCATATTGCTGCCTCGGGAACCATATGGTCCGTCTCCTGTGAGTCTAGATTTTCGAACCCGACGCGAGACTGAAAGTTAATTGTAACGCTCAGGGCATCCTAATCACGATGGAACACTCAAATTGCGTCGAGATTCAATACTTCGTCCTCCAGCCGACTTGTCTACAAGGGGATATTGCTGCCTCGGGCACTATATGGTCCTTCCCTGTGGGTCTAGATTTTCGAATCAGACACGAAACTGATAGTTAATTGTAACGTTCAGGGCCTCCTAATGACGATGGAACACTCAAATTGCGTCGAGATTCAATACATCGTCATTCAGCCGACTTGTCTCCAAGGGTCTATTGCTGCCTCGGGCACCTTATGGTCGTTCTCCTGTGAGTCTAGATTTAAAATCCGACGCAATCTGATAGTTAATTGTAACGTTCAGGGCCTCCTAATGACGATGGAGCACTCAAATTGCGTCGATATTCAATACATCGTCCTCCAGCCGACTTGTCTCCAAGGGCATATAGCTTCCACGGGCACCATATAGTCAGTCTCCTGTGAGTCTAGATTTTCGAATCCGACGCGAAACTGATAGTTAATTGTAACGTTCAGGGTCTCCTAATGACGAACACTCAAATTGCGTCGAGATTCAATACATCGGCCTCCAGCCGACTGGTCTCCAAGGGCATATTGCTTCCACAGGCACCATATGGTCCGTCTCCTGTGAGTCTAGATTTTCGAATCCGACGCGAAACTGATAGTTAGTTGTAACGTTCAGGATCTCCAAGTGACGAACATTCAAATTGCGTCGAGATTCAATACATCGTCCTCCAGCCGACTTGTCTCCAAGGGTTTTTGCTGCTCGGGCACCTTATGGTCGTTCTCCTGTGAGTCTATATTACTGAATCCGACGCAAAACTGATAGTTAATTGTAACGATCAGGGCCTCCTAATGACGATGGAACACTCAAATTGCGTCGAGATTCAATACATCGTCCTCCAGCCGACTTGTCTCCAAGGGCATATAGCTTCCACGGGCACCATATAGTCAGTCTCCTGTGAGTCTAGATTTTCGAATCCGACGCGAAACTGATAGTTAATTGTAACGTTCAGGGTCTCCTAATGACGAACACTCAAATTGCGTCGAGATTCAATACATCGGCCTCCAGCCGACTGGTCTCCAAGGGCATATTGCTTCCACAGGCACCATATGGTCCGTCTCCTGTGAGTCTAGATTTTCGAATCCGACGCGAAACTGATAGTTAATTGTAACGTTCAGGGTCTCCTAATGACGAACATTGGAATTGCGTCGAGTTTCAATACATCGTCCTCCAGCCGACTTGTCTCCAAGAGCATATTGCTGCCTCGGGAACCATATGGTCCGTCTCCTGTGAGTCTAGATTTTCGAACCCGACGCGAGACTGAAAGTTAATTGTAACGCTCAGGGCATCCTAATCACGATGGAACACTCAAATTGCGTCGAGATTCAATACTTCGTCCTCCAGCCGACTTGTCTACAAGGGGATATTGCTGCCTCGGGCACTATATGGTCCTTCCCTGTGGGTGTAGATTTTCGAATCAGACGCGAAACTGATAGTTAATTGTAACGCTCAGGGCCTCCTAATGACGATGGAAAACTCAAATTGCGTCGAGATTCAATACATCGTCCTTCAGCCGACTTGTCTCGAAGGGTCAATTGCTGCCTCGCGGACCTACTGGTCGTTCTCCTGTGAGTCTAGATTGTCGAATCCGACGCAAAACTGATAGCTAATTGTAACGTTCAGAGCCTCCTAATGTCGATAGAACACTCAAATTGTGTCGTGATTCAATACATCGTCCTCCAGCCGACTTGTCTACAAGGGGATATTGCTGCCTCGGGCACTATATGGTCCTTCCCTGTGGGTCTAGATTTTCGAATCAGACACGAAACTGATAGTTAATTGTAACGTTCAGGGCCTCCTAATGACGATGGAACACTCAAATTGCGTCGAGATTCAATACATCGTCATTCAGCCGACTTGTCTCCAAGGGTCTATTGCTGCCTCGGGCACCTTATGGTCGTTCTCCTGTGAGTCTAGATTTAAAATCCGACGCAATCTGATAGTCAATTGTAACGTTCAGGGCCTCCTAATGACGATGGAGCACTCAAATTGCGTCGATATTCAATACATCGTCTTTTAGCCGACTTGTCTCCAAGGGCATATTGCTTCCACGAGCACCATATGGTCCGTTTCCTATGAGTCTAGATTTTCGAATCCGACGCGAAACTGATAGTGAATTGTCACGTTCAGGGTCTCCTAATGACGAACAGTCAAATTCCCTCGAGATTCAATACATCATCCTCCAGCCGACTTGTCTCCAAGGGTTTTTGCTGCCTCGGGCACCTTATTGTCGTTCTCCTTTGAGTTTAGATTATCGAATCCGACCCAAAACTGATAGTTAGTTGTAACGATCAGGGCCTCTTAATGACGTTGGAACACTCAATTTGCGTCGAGATTCAATACATCGTCCTCCAGCCGACTTGTCTCCAAGGGGATATTGCTGCCTCGGGCACCATATGGTCCAGCTCCTGTGAGTCCAGAATTTTGAATCCGACGCGAGACTGATAGTTAATTGTAACGTCCAGGGCCTCCTAATGACGATGTAACACTCAAATTGCGTCGAGATTTAATACATCGTCCTTAAGCCGACTTGTCTCCAAGAGTCTATTGCTGCCTCGCGCACTTTATGGTCGTTCTCCAGTGAGTCTAGATTTTCGAATCCTACGCAAAAGTGATGGTTGATTGTAACGTTCAGGGCATCCTAATGACGATAGAACACTCTAATTGCGTCGAGATTCAATACATCGTCCTTCAGCTGACTTGTCTCCAAGTGTCTATTGCTGCCTCAGGCACCTTATGGTCGTTCTCCTGTGAGTCTAGATTTTCGAACCCGACGAAAAACTGATAGTTAATTGTAACGTTCAGGGCCTCGTAATGACGATGGAACACTCAAATTGCGTCGAGATTCAATACATCGTCCTCCAGCCGACATGTGTCCAAATGTCTATTGGTGCCTCGGGCACTTTATGGTCGTTCTCCTCTATGTCTAGACTGTCGAATCCGACGCAAAACTGTTAGTTACTTGTAACGTTTAGGGCCTCCTAATGACGACAGAACACTCTAATTGCGTCGAGATTCAATACATCGGCCACCAGCCGACTTGTTTCATAGGATCTATTGCTGTTTGTGGCACCTTCTCCTGTGAGTCTAGATTTTCGAATCCGACGCGATACTGACAGGTAATTGTAACGTTCAGGGCCTCCTAATGTCGATGGAACACTCAAATTGCGTCGAGATTCAATACATCGTCCTCCAGCTGACTTGTCTCCAAGGGTCTATTGGTGCCTCGGGCACTTTATGGTCGTTCTCCTGTAAGTCTAGATTGTCGAATCCGACGCATAACTTATAGTTACTTGTAACGTTCAGGGCATCCTAATGACTATGGAACACTCAATCTCCGTCGAGATTCATTACCCCGTCCTCCAGCCGACTTGTCTCCAAGGGGATATTGCTGCCACGGGCACCATATGGTCCAGCTCCTGTGAGCTTTGATTTTTGAATCCGACGCGAAACTGATAATTAATTGTAACGTTCAGTGTCTCCTAATGACGAACATTGAAATTGTGTCGTGATTCAATACATCGTCCTCCAGCCGACTTGTCTACAAGGGGATATTGCTGCCTCGGGCACTATATGGTCCTTCCCTGTGGGTCTAGATTTTCGAATCAGACACGAAACTGATAGTTAATTGTAACGTTCAGGGCCTCCTAATGACGATGGAACACTCAAATTGCGTCGAGATTCAATACATCGTCATTCAGCCGACTTGTCTCCAAGGGTCTATTGCTGCCTCGGGCACCTTATGGTCGTTCTCCTGTGAGTCTAGATTTAAGATCCGACGCAATCTGATAGTTAATTGTAACGTTCAGGGCCTCCTAATGACGATGGAGCACTCAAATTGCGTCGATATTCAATTCATCGTCTTTTAGCCGACTTGTCTCCAAGGGCATATTGCTACCACGAGCACCATATGGTCCGTTTCCTATGAGTCTAGATTTTCGAATCCGACGCGAAACTGATAGTTAATTGTAACGTTCAGTGTCTCCTAATGACGAACATTGAAATTGCGTCGAGATTCAATACATCGTCCTCCAGCCGACTCGTCTCCAAGGGGATATTGCTGCCTCGGGCACTATATGGTCCTTCCCTGTGGGTCTAGATTTTCGAATCAGACACGAAACTGATAGTTAATTGTAACGTTCAGGGCCTCCTAATGACGATGGAACACTCAAATTGCGTCGAGATTCAATACAACGTCATTCAGCCGACTTGTCTCCAAGGGTCTATTGCTGCCTCGGGCACCTTATGGTCGTTCTACTGTGAGTCTACATTTAAAATCCGACGCAAATCTGATAGTTAATTGTAACGTTCATGGCCTCCTAATGACGATAGAACACTCAAATTGTGAAGTGATTCAATACATCGTCCTCCAGCCGACTTGTCTACAGGGGGATATTGCTGCCTCGGGCACTATATGGTCCTTCCCTGTGGGTCTAGATTTTCGAATCAGACACGAAACTGATAGTTAATTGTAACGTTCAGGGCCTCCTAATGACGATGGAACACTCAAATTGCGTCGAGATTCAATACATCGTCATTCAGCCGACTTGTCTCCAAGGGTCTATTGCTGCCTCGGGCACCTTATGGTCGTTCTACTGTGAGTCTAGATTTAAAATCCGACGCAAATCTGATAGTTAATTGTAACGTTCAGGGCCTCCTAATGAGGATGGAGCACTCAAATTGCGTCGATATTCAATACATCGTCCTACAGACGACTTGTCTCCAAGGCCATATTGCTTCCACTAGCACCATATGGTCCGTTTCCTGTGAGTGTAGATTTTCGAATCCTACGCGAAACTGATAGTTAATTGTAACGTTCAGGGTCTCCTAATGACGAACACTCAAATTCCCCCGAGATTCAATACATCGTCCTTCAGCCGACTTGTCTCCAAGGGTTTTAGCTGCCTCGTGCACCTTATTGTCGTTCTCCTTTGAGTCTAGATTATCGAATCCGACCCAAAACTAATAGTTAATTGTAACGATCAGGGCCTTCTAATGACGATGGAACACTCAAATTGTGTCTTGATTCAATCCTTCGTCCGCCAGCCGACTTGTCTACAAGGGGATATTGCTGCCTCGGGCACTATATGGTCCTTCCTGCGAGTCTAATTTTTCGAATCAGACGCGAAACTGATAGTTAATTGTAACTTTCAGGGCCTCCTAATGACGATGGAACACTCAAATTGCGTCGAGATTCGATATATCGTCCTTCAGCCTACTTGTCTCCAAGGGTCTATTGCTGCCTCGGGCACCTTGTGGTCCTTCTCCTGTTAGGCCTCGATTGTCGAATCCGACGCAAAACTGATAGTTAATTGTAACGTTTAGGGCTTCCTAATGACGATGGAACACTCAAAATGCGTCGAGATTAAATACCTCGTCCTCCAGCCGACTTGTCTCCAAGGGTCTATTGGTGCCTCGGGCACTTTATGGTCGTTCTCCTGTAAGTCTAGATTGTCGACTCCGACGAAAAACTGATAGTAACTTGTAGCGTTCATGGCCTCCTAATGACGATGGAACACTCAAATTGTGTCGTGATTCAATACATCGTCCGCCAGCCGACTTGTCTACAATGGGATATTGCTGCCTCAGGCACTATATGGTCCTTCCCAGTGGGTCTAGATTTTCGAATCAGACACGAAACTAATAGTTATTTGAAACGTTCAGGGCCTCCTAATGACGATGGAACACTCAATTTGCGTCGAGATTCAATACATCGTCATTCAGCTGACTTGTCTCCAAGTGTCTATTGGTGCCTCGGGCACCTTATGGTCGTTCTCCTGTGAGTCTAGATTTAAAATCCATCGCAAATCTCATAGTTAATTGTAACGTTCAGGGCCTCTTAATGACGATGGAACACATAAATTGCGTCGATATTCAATACATCGTCCTACAGCCGACTTGTCTCCAAGGGCATATTGCTTCCACGAGCACCATATGGTCCGTCTCCTGTGAGTCTAGATTTTCGAATCCGACACGAAACTGGTAGTTAATTGTAACATTCAGGGTCTCCTAATGCCGAACACTATAATTGCCTTGAGATTCAGTACATCGTCCTCCAGCCGACATGTCTCCAATTGTCTATTGGTGCCTCGGGCACTTTATGGTCGTTCTCCTCTATGTCTAAATTGTCGAATCCGACGCAAAACTGATAGTTACTTGTAACGTTTCGGGCCTCCTAATGCCGACGGAACACTCAAATTGCGTCGAGATTCAATACATCGACCACCAGCCGACTTGTTTCATAGGATCTATTGCTGTCTGTGGCATCTTCTCCTGTGAGTCTAGATTTTCGAATCCGACGCGAAACTGATAGTTAATTGTAACGCTCAGGGCCTCCTAATGACGATGGAACACTCAAATTGCGTCGAGATTCAATACATCGTCCTTCAGCCGACTTTTCTCGAAGGGTCTATTGCTGCCTCGCGGGCCTAATGGTCGTTCTCCTTTGAGTCTAGATTGTCAAATGCGACGCAAAACTGATAGTTATTTGTAACGTTCAGGGCCTGCTAATGACGATGGAACACTCAAATTGCGTCGGGATTCAATACATCGTCCATTAGCCGACTTGTCTCCAAGGGGATATTGCTGCCTCGGGCACCTTATGGTCCGTCTCCTGTGAGTCTAGATTTTCAAATCCGACGCGAAACTGATAGTTAATTCTAACGTTCCTGGCCTCCTAATGAAGATGGGACACTCAAATTGCGTTGAGATTCAATACATCGTCCTTCAGCCGACTTGTCTCCAGAGGTCTATTGCTGCCTCGGGCACGTTATGGTCGTCTTCCTGTGAGAATAGATTTTCGAATCCGACGCAAAACTGATAGTTAGTTGTAACGTTCACTGCCTCCTAAAGACGATGGAACACTCAAATTGCGTCGAGATTCAATGCAACGTCCTCCAGCCGACTTATCTCCAAGAGGATATTGCTGCATCGGGCACCGAATGGTCCGTCTTCGGTGGGTCTAGATGTTCGTATCCGACGCGAAACTGATAGTTAATTGTAACGTTCAGGGTCTCCTAATGACGAACATTGAAATTGCTTCGGGATTCAATACATCGTCCTCCAGCCGACTTATCTCCAAGAGCATTTTGCTGCATCGGGAACCATATGGTCCGTCTCCTGTGAGTCTAGATTTTCGAACCCGACGCGAAACTGATAGTTAATTGTAACGTTCAGAGCCTCCTAATGTCGATGGAACACTCAAATTGCGTTGAGATTCAATACATCGTCATTCAGCCGACTTGTCTCCAAGGGTCTATTGCTGCCTCGGGCACCTTACGGTCGTTCTCCTGTGAGTCTAGATTTAAAATCCGTCGCAAATCTGATAGTTAATTGTAACGTTCAGGGCCTCTTAATGACGATGGAACACATAAATTGCGTCCATATTCAATACATCGTCCTACAGCCGACTTGTCTCCAAGAGCATTTTGCTGCCTCGGGAACCATATGGTCCGTCTCCTGTGAGTCTAGATTTTCGAACCCGACGCGAGACTGATAGTTAATTGTAACGTTCAGAGCCTCCTAACGTCGATGGAACACTCAAATTGCGTCGAGATTCAATACATCGTCCTCCAGCCGACTTGTCTCCAAGGGTCTATTGGTGCCTCGGGCACTTTATGGTCGTTCTCCTGTAAGTCTAGATTGTCGAATCCGACAAAAAACTGATAGTAACTTGTAGCGTTCAGGGCCTCCTAATGACGATGGAACACTCAAATTGTGTCGTGATTCAATACATCGTCCGCCAGCCGACTTGTCTACAAGGGGATATTGCTGCCTCGGGCACCATATGGTCCTTCCCTGTGGGTCTAGATTTTCGAATCAGACACGAAACTGATAGTTATTTGAAACGTTCAGGGCCTCCTAATGACGATGGAACACTCAAATTGCGTCGAGATTCAACACATCGTCATTCAGCCGACTTGTCTCCAAGGGTCTATTGCTGCCTCGGGCACCTTACGGTCGTTCTCCTGTGAGTCTAGATTTAAAATCCGTCGCGATTCTGATAGTTAATTGTAACGTTCAGGGCCTCTTAATGACGATGGAACACATAAATTGCGTCCATATTCAATACATCGTCCTACAGCCGACTTGTCTCGAAGGGAATATTGCTTCCACGAGCACCATATGGTCCGTCTCCTGTGAGTCTAGATTTTCGAATCTGACGCGAAACTGATAGTTAATTGTAACGTTCAGAGTCTCCTAATGACGAACATTGAAATTCCGTCGAGATTCAATACATCGTCCTCCAGCCGACTAGTCTCCAAGAGCGTATTGCTGCCTCGGCAACGATATGGTCCGTCTCCAGTGAGTCTAGGTTTTCGAACCCGACGCGAGACTGATAGTTAATTGTAACGTTCAGGGCATCCTAATGACGATGGAACACTCAAATTGCGTCGAGATTCAATACATCGTCCTTCAGCCGACTTGTCTCCAAGGGTCTATTGCTGCCTCGGGCACCTTATGGTCGTTCTCCTGTGAGTCTAGATTGTCGAATCCGACGCAAAACTGATAGTTAATTGTAACGTTCAGGGCCTCCTAATGTCGATGGAACACTCAATTTGCGTCGAGATTCAATACATCGTCCTCCAGCTGACTTGTCTACAAGGGGATATTGCTGCCTCGGGCACTATATGGTCCTTCTCTGTGGGTCTAGATTTTCGAATCAGACGCGAAACTGATAGATAATTGTAACGTTCAGGGCCTCCGAATGACGATGGAACACTCAAATTGCGTCGAGATTCAATACATCGTCCTTCAGCCGACTTGTCTCCAGAGGTCTATTGCTGCCCCGGGCACTTTATGGTTGTCTTCCTGTGAGAATAAATTTTCGAATCCGACGCAAAACTGATAGTTAATTGTAACGTCCACTGCCTCCTAATGACGATGGAAGACTCAAATTGCGTCGACATTCAATACAACGTCCTCCAGCCGACTTAGCTCCAAGAGGATTTTGCTGCCTCGGGAACCATTTGGTCCGTCTCCTGTGAGTCTAGATTTTCGACTCCGACGCGAAAATGATAGTTAATTGTAACGTTCAGAGCTTCCTAATGTCGATGGAACACTCAAATTGCGTCGAGATTCAATACATCGTCCTCCAGCCGACTTGTCTCCAAGGGTCTATTGGTGCCTCGGGCACTTTATGGTCGTTCTCCTGTAAGTCTAGATTGTCGAATCCGACGCAAAACTGAAGGTTACTTGTAACGTTCAGGGCCTCCTAATGACGATAGAACACTCAAATTGTGTCGTGATTCAATACATCGTCCTCCAGCCGACTTGTCTACAAGGGGATATTGCTGCCTCGGGCACTATATGGTCCTTCCCTGTGGGTCTAGATTTTCGAATCAGACACGAAACTGATGGTTAATTGTAACGTTCAGGGCCTCCTAATGACGATGGAACACTCAAATTGCGTCGAGATTCAATACATCGTCATTCAGCTGACTTGTCTCCAAGGGTCTATTGCTGCCTCGGGCACCTTATGGTCGTTCTCCTGTGAGTCTAGATTTAAAATCCGACGCAATCTGATAGTTAATTGTAACGTTCAGGGCCTCCTAATGACGATGGAGCATTCAAATTTCGTCGATATTCAATACATCGTCTTACAGCCGACTTGTCTCCAAGGGCATATTGCTTCCACGACCACCATATGGTCCGTTTCCTGTGAGTCTAGATTTCCGAATCCGACGCGAAACTGATAGTTAATTGTCACGTTCAGGGTCTCCTAATGACGAACACTCAAATTCCCTCGAGATTCAATACATCGTCCTCCAGCCGACTTGTCTACAAGGGTTTTTGCTGCCTCGGGCACCTTATTGTCGTTCTCCTTTGAGTTTAGATTATCGAATCCGACCCAAAACTGATAGTTAATTGTAACGATCAGGGCCTCTTAATGACGATGGAACACTTAATTTGCGTCGAGATTCAATACATCGTCCTCCAGCCGACTTGTCTCCAAGGGGATATTGCTGCCTCGGGCACCATATGGTCCAGCTCCTGTGGGTCTAGATTTTTGAATCCGACGCGAAACTGATAGTTAATTGTAACGTCCAGGGCCTCCTAATGACGATGTAACACTCTACTTGCGTCGAGATTCAATACATCGTCCTTCAGCTGACTTGTCTCCAAGGGTCCATTGCTGCCTCAGGCACCTTATGGTCGTTCTCCTGTGAGTCTAGATTTTCGAATCCGACGCAAAACTGATAGTTAATTGTAACGTTCAGGGAATCGTAATGACGATGGAACACTCAAATTGCGTCGAGATTCAATACATCGTCCTCCAGCCGACTTGTGTCCAAATGTCTATTGGTGCCTCGGGCACTTTATGGTCGTTCTCCTCTGTGTCTAGACTGTCGACTCCGACGCAAAACTGATAATTACTTGTAACGTTTAGGGCCTCCTAATGACGACGGAACACTCTAATTGCGTCGAGATTCAATACATCGGCCACCAGCCGACTTGTTTCATAGGATCTATTGCTGCCTGTGGCACCTTCTCCTGTGAGTCTAGATTTTCGAATTCGACGCAAAACTGATAGTTAATTGTAACGTTCAGGGAATCGTAATGACGATGGAACACTCAAATTGCGTCGAGATTCAATACATCATCCTCCAGCCGACTTGTCTCCAAGGGCATATTGCTTCCACGGGCACCATATGGTCCGACTCCTGTGAGTCTAGATTTTCGAATCTGACGCGAAACTCATAGTTAATTGTAACGTTCAGGGTCTCCTAATGACGAACATTGAAATTGCGTCGAGATTCAATACATCGTCCTCCAGCCGACTAGTCTCCAAGAGCATATTGCTGCCTCGGCAACCATATGGTCCGTCTCCAGTGAGTCTAGATTTTCGAACCCGACGCGAGACTGATAGTTAATTGTAACGTTCAGGGCATCCTAATGACGATGGAACACTCAAATTGCGTCGAGATTCAATACATCGTCCTTCAGCCGACTTGTCTCCAAGGGTCTATTGCATCCTCGGGCACCTTATGGTCGTTCTCCTGTGAGTCTAGATTGTCGAATCCGACGCAAAACTGATAGTTAATTGTAACGTTCAGGGCCTCCTAATGTCGATGGAACACTCAAATTGCGTCGAGATTCAATACATCGTCCTCCAGCTGACTTGTCTCCAAGGGTCTATTGGTGCCTCGGGCACTTTGTGGTCGTTCTCCTGTAAGTCTAGATTGTCGAATCCGACGCAAAACTTATAGTTATTTGTAACGTTCAGGGCCTCCTAATGACGATAAAACACTCAAATTGTGTCGTGAATCAATACATCGTCCTCCAGCCGACTTGTCTACAAGGGGCTATTGCTGCCTCGGGCACTATATGGTCCTTCCCTGTGGGTCTAGATTTTCGAATCAGACGCGAAACTGATAGATAATTGTAACCTTCAGTGCCTCCGAATGACGATGGAACACTCAAATTGCGTCGAGATTCAATACATCGTCATTCAGCCGACTTGTCTCCAAGGGTCTATTGCTGCCTCGGGCACGTTATGATCGTTCTCCTGTGAGTCTAGATTTTCTAATCCGACGCAAAACTGATAGATAATTGTATCGTTCAGGGTATCCTAATGACGATGGAACACTCAAATTGCGTCGTGTTTCAGTACATCGTTCTCCAGCCGACTTGTCTCCAAGGCGATATTGCTTCCACGGGCACCATATGGTCCGTCTCCTGTGAGTCTAGATTTTCGATTCCGACGCGAAACTGATAGTTAATTGTAACGTTCAGTCTCTCCTAATGACGAACATTGAAATTGCGTCGATATTCATTACATCGTCCTCCAGCCGACTCGTCTCCAAGGGTTAATTGGTGCCTCGGGCATTTTATGGTCGTCCTCCTGTAAGTCTAGATTGTCGAATCCGACGCAAAACTGATAGTTACTTGTAACGTTCATGGCCTCCTAATGACGATAGAACACTCAAATTGTGTCGTGATTCAATACATCGTCCTCCAGCCGACTTGTCTACAAGGGGATATTGCTGCCCTGTGGGTCTAGATTTTCCAATCAGACACGAAACTGATAGTTAATTGTGACTTTCAGGGACTCCTAATGACGATGG
The DNA here is from genome assembly GCF_021461395.2 of Schistocerca americana. Taxonomy (NCBI): domain Eukaryota; kingdom Metazoa; phylum Arthropoda; class Insecta; order Orthoptera; family Acrididae; genus Schistocerca; species Schistocerca americana. The sequence goes on along the minus strand of NW_025725790.1, from coordinate 8,253,770 downwards.
AACACTCAAATTGCGTCGAGATTCAATACATCGTCATTCAGCCGACTTGTCTCCAAGGGTCTATTGCTGCCTCGGGCACCTTATGGTCGTTCTACTGTGAGTCTAGATTTAAAATCCGACGCAAATCTGATAGTTAATTGTAACGTTCAGGGCCTCCTAATGACGATGGAGCACTCAAATTGCGTCGATATTCAATACATCGTCCTACAGCCGACTTGTCTCCAAGGGCATATTGCTTCCACGAGCACCATATGGTCCGTTTCCTGTGAGTGTAGATTTTCGAATCCTACGCGAAACTGATAGTTAATTGTAACGTTCAGGGTCTCCTAATGACGAACACTCAAATTCCCCCGAGATTCAATACATCGTCCTCCAGCCGACTTGTCTCCAAGGGTTTTTGCTGCCTCGTGCACCTTATTGTCGTTCTCCTTTGAGTCTAGATTATCGAATCCGACCCAAAACTAATAGTTAATTGTAACGATCAGAGCCTCCTAATGACGATGGAACACTCAATTTGCGTCGAGATTCAATACATCGTCCTCCAGCCGACTTGTCTCTAAGGGGATATTGCTGCCTCGGGCACCATATGGTCCAGCTCCTGTGAGTCTAGATTTTTGAATCCGACGCGAAAGTGATAGTTAATTGTAACGTCCAGGGCCTCCTAATGACGATGGAACAATCAAAATGCGTCGAGATTTAATACATCGTCCTTCAGCCGGCTTATCTCCAAGGGTCTATTGCTGCCTCGCGCACCTTTTGGTCGTTCTCCTGTGAGTCTAGATTTTCGAATCCTACGCAAAACTGATGGTTGATTGTAACATCAGGGCCTCCTAATGACGATAGAACACTCTAATTGCGTCGAGATTCAATACATCGTCCTCCAGCTGACTTGTCTCCAAGGGTCTATTGGTGCCTCGGGCACTTTATGGTCGTTCTCCTGTAAGTCTAGATTGTCGAATCCGACGCAAAACTTATAGTTACTTGTAAGGTTCAGGGCCTCCTAATGACGATAAAACACTCAAATTGTGTCGTGAATCAATACTTCGTCCTCCAGCCGACTTGTCTACAAGGGGATATTGCTGCCTCGGGCACTATATGGTCCTTCCCTGTGGGTCTAGATTTTCGAATCAGACGCGAAACTGATAGATAATTGTAACCTTCAGTGCCTCCGAATGACGATGGAACACTCAAATTGCGTCGAGATTCAATACATCGTCATTCAGCCGACTTGTCTCCAAGGGTCTATTGCTGCCTCGGGCACGTTATGATCGTTCTCCTGTGAGACTAGATTTTCTAATCCGACGCAAAACTGATAGATAATTGTATCGTTCAGGGCATCCTAATGACGATGGAACACTCAAATTGCGTCGAGTTTCAATACATCGTTCTCCAGCCGACTTGTCTCCAAGGCGATATTGCTTCCACGGGCACCATATGGTCCATCTCCTGTGAGTCTAGATTTTCGACTTCGACGCGAAACTGATAGTTAATTGTAACGTTCAGTCTCTCCTAATGACGAACATTGAAATTGCGTCGAGATTCATTACATCGTCCTCCAGCCGACTCGTCTCCAAGGGTTAATTGGTGCCTCGGGCATTTTATGGTCGTCCTCCTGTAAGTCTAGATTGTCGAATCCGACGCAAAACTGATAGTTACTTGTAACGTTCATGGCCTCCTAATGCCGATAGAACACTCAAATTGTGTCGTGATTCAATACATCGTCCTCCAGCCGACTTGTCTACAAGGGGATATTGCTGCCTCGGGCACTATATGGTCCTTCCCTGTGGGTCTAGATTTTCCAATCAGACACGAAACTGATAGTTAATTGTAACTTTCAGGGACTCCTAATGACGATGGAACACTCAAATTGCGTCGAGATTCAATACATCGTCATTCAGCCGACTTGTCTCCAAGGGTCTATTGCTGCCTCGGGCACCTTATGGTCGTTCTACTGTGAGTCTAGATTTAAAATCCGACGCAAATCTGATAGTTAATTGTAACGTTCAGGGCCTGCTAATGACGATGGAGCACTCAAATTGCGTCGATATTCAATACATCGTCCTACAGCCGACTTGTCTCCAAGGGCATATTGCTTCCACGAGCACCATATGGTCCGTTTCCTGTGAGTGTAGATTTTCGAATCCTACGCGAAACTGATAGTTAATTGTAACGTTCAGGGTCTCCTAATGACGAACACTCAAATTCCCCCGAGATTCAATACATCGTCCTCCAGCCGACTTGTCTAAAAGGGTTTTTGCTGCCTCGTGCACCTTATTGTCGTTCTCCTTTGAGTCTAGATTATCGAATCCGACCCAAAACTAATAGTTAATTGTAACGTTCAGAGCCTCCTAATGACGATGGAACACTCAATTTGCGTCGAGATTCAATACATCGTCCTCCAGCCGACTTGTCTCCAAGAGGATATTGCTGCCTCGGGCACCATATGGTCCAGCTCCTGTGAGTCTAGATTTTTGAATCCGACGCGAAAGTGATAGTTAATTGTAACGTCCAGGGCCTCCTAATGACGATGGAACACTCAAATTGCGTCGAGATTTAATACATCGTCCTTCAGCCGGCTTATCTCCAAGGGTCTATTGCTGCCTCGCGCACCTTTTGGTCGTTCTCCTGTGAGTCTAGATTTTCGAATCCTACGCAAAAGTGATGGTTGATTGTAACATCAGGGCCTCCTAATGACGATAGAACACTCTAATTGCGTCGAGATTCAATACATCGTCCTTCAGCCGACTCGTCTCCAAGGGTCTATTGGTGCCTCGGGCACTTTATGGTCGTTCTCCTCTATGTCTAGTATGTCGAATCCGACGCAAAACTGATAGTTACTTGTAACGTTTAGGGCCTCTTAACGACGACGGAACACTCAAATTGCGTCGAGATTCAATACATCGGCCACAAGCCGACTTGTTTCATAGGATCTATTGCTGCCTGTGGCACCTTCTCCTGTGAGTCTAGATTTAAAATCCGTCGCAAATCTGATAGTTAATTGTAACGTTCAGGGCCTCTTAATGACGATGGAACACATAAATTGAGTCGATATTCAATACATCGTCCTACAGCCGACTTGTCTCCAAGGGCATATTGCTTCCACGAGCACCATATTGTCCGTCTCCTGTGAGTCTAGATTTTCGAATCCGACACGAAACTGGTAGTTAATTGTACCGTTCAGGGTCTCCTAATGACGAACACTAAAATTGCCTTGAGATTCAATACATCGTCCTCCAGCCGACTTGTCTCCAATTGTCTATTGGTGCCTCGGGCACTTTATGGTCGTTCTCCTCTATGTCTAAATTGTCGAATCCGACGCAAAACTGATAGTTAGTTGTAACGTTTAGGGCCTCCTAATGACGGCGGAACACTCAAATTGCATCGAGATTCAATACATCGGCCACCAGCCGACTTGTTTCATAGGATCTATTGCTGCCTGTGGCACCTCCTCCTGTGAGTCTAGATTTTCGAATCCGACGCGAAACTGATAGTTAATTGTGACGCTCAGGGCCTCCTAATGACGATGGAACACTCAAATTGCGTCGAGATTCAATACATCGTCCTTCAGCCGACTTGTCTCGAAGGGTCTATTGCTGCCTCGCGGGCCTAATTTTCGTTCTCCTTTGAGTCTAGATTGTCGAATGCGACGCAAAACTGATAGTTAATTGTAACGTTCAGGGCCTCCTAATGACGATGGAACACTCAAATTGCGTCGGGATTCAATACATCGTCCTTTAGCCGACTTGTCTCCAAGGGGATATTGCTGCCTCGGGCACCTTATGGTCCGTCTCCTGTGAGTCTAGATTTGCAAATCCGACGCGAAACTGATAGTTAATTGCAACGTTCACGGGCTCCTAATGACGATGGAACACTCAAATTGCGTCGAGATTCAATACATCGTCCTTCAGCCGACATGCCTCCAGAGGTCTATTGCTGCCTCGGGCACCTTATGGTCGTCTTCCTGTGAGAATAGATTTTCGAATCCGACGCAAAACTGATAGTTAATTGTAACGTTCACTGCCTCCTAATGACGATGGAACACTCAAATTGCGTCGAGATTCAATACAACGTCCTCCAGCCGACTTATCTCCAAGAGGATATTGCTTCTTCGGGCATCGAATGGTCCGTCTTCGGTGGGTCTAGATTGTCGTATCCGACGCGAAACTGATAGTTAATTTTAACGTTCAGGGCCTCCTAATGACGATGGAACACTTAAATTACGTCGAGATTCAATACATCGTCCTTCAGACGTCTTGTCTCCAAGGGTCTATTGCTGCCTCGGGAACCACATTGTAACGTTCAGGGCCTCCTAATGACGATGGAACACTCAAATTGCGTCGATATTCAATACTTCGTCCTCCAGCCGACTTGTCTCCAAGGATCTAATGCTGGCTTGGTCACCAATTGGTCGTTCTCCTGTGAGTCTAGATTTTCGAATCCGACGAAAACTGATAGTTAATTGTAACGTTCAGGGCCTCCTAATGACGATGGATCACTCTAATTGCGTCGATATTCAATACACCGTCATTCAGTTACTTGTCTCCAAGGGTCTATTGCTGCCTCGGGCACATTATTGTCGTTCTACTGTGAGTCTAGATTTTCTAATCCGACGCAAATCTGATAGGTAATCGCAACGTTGAAGGCCTGCAAATGACGATGGACCACTCAAATTTCGTCGATATTCAATACATCGTCCTCCAGCCGACTTGTCTCCAAGGGCATATTGCTTCCACGGGCACCATATGGTCCGTCTCCTGTGAGTCTAGATTCTCGAATCTGACGTGAAACTGATAGTTAATTGTAACGTGCAGTGCATCCTAATGACGAACATTCAAATTGCGTCTAGATTCAGTACATCGTCCTCCAGCCGACTTGTCTCCAAGGGTCTATAGTGCCTCGGGCACTTTATGGTCGTTCTCCTGTAAGGTTAGTTTGTTGAATCCGACGCAAAACTGATACTTACTTGTAACGTTCAGGGCCTCCTAATGACGATGGAACACTCAAGTTGCGTCGAGATTCAATACATAGGCCACCAGGCGACTTGTTTCATATGGTCTATTGCTGCCTGTGAGTCTAGATTTTCGAATCCGACGCAAAACTGATAGTTAATTGTAACTTTCAGGGCATCCTACTGACGATGGAACACTCAAATTGCGTCGTGATTCAATACATCGTCCTCCAGCCGTCATGTCTCCAAGGGTCTATTGGTGCCTCGGACACTTTATGGTCGTTCTCCTAAAGTCTAGATTGTCGAATCCGACGCAAAAATCATTGTTACTTCTAACTTTCAGGGCCTCCTAATGACGATGGAACACTCAAATTGTGTCGTGATTCAATACATCGTCTGCCAGCTGACATGTCTGCAAGGGGATATTGCTGCCTCGGGCACTATATGGTCCTTCCCTGTGAGTCTAGATTTTCGAATCAGACGTGAAACTGATAGTTAATTGTAACGTTCAGGGCCTCCTAATGACGATGGAACACTCAAATTGCGTCGAGATTCAATACATCGTGCTCCAGCCGACTTGTCTCCAAGGGCAAATTGCTTCCACGGGCACCATATGGTCCGTCTCCTGTGAGTCTAGATTTTCTAATCCGACGCGAAACTGATAGTTAATTGTAACGTTCAGGGTCTCCTGACGTCGAACATTGAAATTGCGTCGAGATTCAATTCATCGTGCTCCAGCCGACTTGTCTCCAAGAGCATATTGCTGAATCGGGAACCGTATGGTCCGTCTCCTGTGAGTCTAGATTTTGAGAACCCGACGCGAGACTGATAGTTAATTGTAACGTTCAGGGCCTCCTAATGACGATGGAACACTCAAATTGCGTCGAGATTCAATACATCGTCCTTCAGTCGTCTTGTCTCCAAGGGTCTATTGCTGCCTCGGGCACCTTATGGTCGTTCTCCTGTGAGTCTAGATTGTCGAATCCGACGCAAAACTATTAGCTAATTGTAACGTTCAGGGCCACCTAATGACGATGGAACACTCAAATTGCGTCGAGATCCAATAAATCGTCCTCCAGCCGACTTGTCTCCAAAGGTCTATTGCTGCCTCGGGCACTTTATGGTCGTTCTCCTGTAAGTCTAGATTGTCGAATCCGACGCAAAACTGATAGTTACTTGTAACGTTCAGGGCCTCCTAATGACGATGGAACACTCATATTGTGTCGTGATTCAATACATCGTGCGCCAGCCGACTTGTCTACAAGGGGATATTGCTGCCTCGGGCACTATATGGTCCTTCCCTGTGGGTCTAGATTTTCGAATCAGACACGAAACTGATAGTTAATTGAAACGTTCAGGGAATCCTAATGACGATGGGACACTCAAATTGCGTCGAGATTCAACAAATCGTCATTCGGCCTACTTGTCTCCAAGGGTCTATTGCTGCCTCGGGCACCTTATGGTCGTTCTACTGTGAGTCTAGATTTTCAAATCCGACGCAAATCTGATAGTTAATTGTAACGTTGAAGGCCTGCTAATAACGATGGATCACACAAATTTCGTCGATATTCAATACCTCGTCCTCCAGCCGACTTGTCTCCAAGGGGATATTGCTTCCTCGGGCACCATATGGTCCGTCTCCTGTGAGTCTAGATTCTCGAATCTGACGCGAAACTGATAGTTAATTATAATGTTCTGGGCATCCTAATGACGAACATTCAAATTGCGTTTAGATTCAGTACATCGTCCTCCAGCCGACTTGTCTCCAAGGGGATATTGCTGCCTCGGGCACCTTTGGTCGTTCTCCTTTGAGTCTAGATTATCGAATCCGACGCAAAACTGATAGTTAATTGTAACCTTCAGGGCCTCCTAATGACGATGGAACACTCAAATTGCGTCGAGATTCAATACATCGTCCTCCAGCCGACATTCCTCCAAGTGGATATTGCTGCCTCTGGAACCATATGGTTCGTCTCCTGTAAGTCTAGTTTTTCGAATCCGACGCGAGACTGATAATTAATTGTAACGTTCAGGGCCTGCTAATGACGATGGAACACTCAAATTGCGTCGAGATTCAATACATCGTCCTCCAGCCGACTTCTCTCCAAGGGTCTAATGGTGCCTCGGGCACTTTATTGTCGTTCTTCTGTAAGGCTAGATTGTCGAATCCGACGCAAAACTGATAGTTACTTGTAACGCGCAGGGCCTCCTAATGACGATAGAACACTCAAATTGCGTCGAGATTCAATACATCGGCCACCACCGACTTGTTTCATAGGGTCTACTGCTGCCTGTAGCACCTTCTCCTGTGAATCTAGATTTTTTTATCAGACGCAAAACTGATAGTTAATTGTAACGTTCAGGGCATCCTAATGATGATGGAACACTCAAATTGCGTCGAGATTTAATACATCGCCCTCCAGCCGTCTTGTCTCCATGGGGATATTGCTGCCTCGGGCACCTTATAGTCGTTCTTCTGCGAGTTTAGATTTTCGAATCCGTCGCATAACTGATAGTTAATTGTAACGTTCAGGGCCTCCTAATGACGATGGAACACTCATATTGCGTCGAGATTCAATACATCGTCCTCCAGCCGACGTGTCTCCAAGGGGACATTGCTGCCTCGGGTACCTTACGGTCCGTCTCCTGTTAGTCTAGATTTTCGTATCCGACGCGAAACTGAGAGTTAATTGTAACGTTCAGGGCCTCCTAATTACGATGGAACACTCAAATTGCGTCGAGATTCAATACTTCGTCCTCCATTCGACTTGTCTCCGAGGAGATATTGCTGCCTCGGGAACCATATGGTTCGTCTCCGGTAAGTCTAGATTTTAGAATCCGACGCGAGACTGACAGTTAATTGTAACGTTCAGGGCCTCCTAATGACGATGGAACACTCAAATTGCGTCGAGATTCAATACATCGACCTCCAGCCGAGTTGTCTCCAAGAGTCTATTGCAGCCTGTAGCACCTAATGGACTTTCTCCTGTGAGTCTAGATTTCAGAATCCGACGCAGAACTGATGGTTAATTGTAACGTTCGTGGTCTCCTACTGACGATGGAACACCCAAATTGCGTCGAGATTCAATACATCGTCCTCCAGCCGACTTGTCTACAAGGGGATATTGCAGCCTCGGGCACAATATGGTCCTTCCCTGTGAGTCTAGATTTTCGAATCAGACGCGAAACTGTTAATTGTAAGGTTCAAGGCCTCCTAATGGCGATGGAACACTCAAATTGCGTAGAGATTCAATACATCGTCATTCAGCCGACTTGTCTCCAAGGGTCTATTGATGCCTTGGGCACCTTATGGTCGATCTGCTGTGAGTTTAGAATTACAAATTCGACGCAAATCTGATAGTTAATTGTAACGTTCAGGGCCTCCTAATGACGATGGAACACCCCAATTGCGTCGAGATTCAATACGTCGCCCTTCAGCCGACTTGTCTCCAAAGGTCTATTGCTGCCTCGGGCACCTTATGGTCCGTCTCCTGTGAGTCTAGATTTTCGATTCCAACGCAAAACTGATAGTTAATTGTCACGTTCAGGGCGCCCTAATGACGATGGAACACTCAAATTGCGTTGAGATTCAATACATCGTCCTCCAGCCGACTTGTCTCCAAATGGATATTGCTACCTCGGGCACCTTATGGTCGTTCTCCTGTATGTGTAGATTGTCGAACCCGACGCAAAACTGATAGTTACTTGTAACGTTCAGGGCCTCCATCTGACGACCGATTACTCAAATTGGGTCGAGATTCAATACTTCAGCCACCAGCCGACTTGTTTCATAGGGTCTATTGTTGCCTGTGGCACCTTCTCCTGTGAGTCTAGATTTTCGAATCCGACGCAAAACTGATAGTGAATTGTAACGCTCAAGGAATCCTAATGACGATGGAACACTCAATTTGCGTCGAGATTCAATACATCGTCCTCCAGCCGACTTGTCTCCATGGGGATATTGCTGCCTCGGGCGCCTTATGGTCGTTCTCCTGTGAGTTTAGATTTTCGAATCCGACGCATAGCTGATAGTTACTTGAAACGTTCAGGTCCTCCTAATGTCGATGGAACACTCAAATTGCGTCGAGATTCGATACATCGTCCTCCAGCCGATTTCTCCCCAATGGGGTATTGCTGCCTCGGGCACCATATCGTCCGTCTCCTGTGCGTCTAGATTTTCGAATCCGACGCGAAACTGATAGTTAATTGTAACGTTCAGGGCCTCCTAATGACGATGGAACACTAAAATTGCGTCGAGATTCAATACAGCATCCTCCAGCCGACTTGTCTCCAAGGGGATATTGCTGTCTAGGGAACCTAATGGTCGTTCTCCTGTAAGTCTAGACTGTCGAATCCGACGCAAAACTGAAAGTTACTTGTAACTTTCAGGGCCTTCTAATGACGATGGAACACTCAAATGGCGTCGAGATTCAATACAGCGCCCTTCAGCCGACTTGTCTCCAAAGGTCTATTGCTGCCTCGGGCACCATATGGTCCGTCTCCTGTGAGTCTAGATTTTCGATTCCGACGCAAAACTGATAGTTAATTGTCACATTCAGGGCGTCCTAATGACGATGGAACACTCAAATTGCGTCGACAGTCAATACATCGTCCTCCAGCCGACTTGTCTCCAAGGGGATATTGCTACCTCGGGCACCTTATGGTCGTTTACCTGTATGAGTAGATTGTTGAATCCGACGCAAAACTGATAGTTAATTGTAACGTTCAGGGCCTCCTAATGGCAATGGAACACTCAAATTGCGTCGAGATTCAATACAACGTCCTCCAGCCGACTTGTCTCCAAAGGGATATTGCATCTTCGGGCACCGTATGGTCCGTCTCCTGTGCGTCTAGCTTTTCGTATCCGACTCGAAACTGATCGTTAATTGTGACGTTCAGGGCCTCCTAATGATAGTTAATTGTAATGTTCAGGGCCTCTTAATGACGAAGGAACACTTACATTGCGTGGTGATTGAATTCATCGTCCATCAGCCGACTTGTCTCGAAGCATCTATTGCCGCCTCGGGCACCAATTGGCCGTTCTCCTGTGAGTCTAGATTTTCGAATCCGACGCAAAACTGAAAGTTAATTGTAACGTTCAGGGCCTCCTAATGACGATGGAACACTCAAATTGCGTCCATATTCAATACATCGTCCTCCAGCCGACTTGTCTCCAAGGATCTATGGCTGCCTCGGGCACCAATTGGTCCTTCTCCTGTGAGTCTAGATTTTCGAATCCGACGCATAACTGATAGTTAATTGTAACGTTTAGCGCCTCCTAATGACGATGGAACACTGAAATTGCGTCGAGATTCAATACATCGTCCTCCAGCCGACTTGTCTCCAAGGATCTTTTGCTGTCTCGCACACCTTATGGTCGTTCTCCTGTGAGTCTAGATTTTTAAATCCGACGCAAATCTGATAGTTAATTGTAACGTTCAGGGCCTCTTAATGGCGATGTAACACTCAAATTGCGTTGATATTCAATACACCGTCCACCAGCCGGCTTGTCTCCTAGGATCTATTGCTGCCTCGGGCACCAAATGGTCGTTCTCCTTAAGTCTAGATTGTCGAATCCGACGCAAAACTGATAGTGACTTGTAAGGTTCAGGGCATTCTAATGACGATGGAACACTCAAATTGCGTCGAGATTCAATACATCGTCCTCCAGCCGACTCGTATCCAAGGGGATACTGCTATCTCGGGCACCATATGGTCCTTCTCCTGTGAGTAGATTTTAGAATCCGACGCTAAAATGATAGTTTATTGTAACGTTCATCGCCTCCTAATGACGATGGAATACTCAAATTGCGTCGAGATTCAATACATCGTCCTCCAGCCGACGTGTCTCCAAGGGTCTATTGCTGCCTCGGGCACCTTATGGTCCGTGTCCTGTGAGTCTAGATTTTCGAACCTGACGCAAATTTGATGGTTAATTAAAATGTTCAGGGTCTCCTAATGACGATGGAACACTCAAATTGTGTCGAGATGCAATACATCGTCATTCAGCCGACTTGTCTCCAATGGTCTATTGCTGTCTCGGGCACCTTATGGTTGTCTTCCTGTGAGAATAGATATTTGAATCCGACGCAAAACTGATAGTTCATTGTAACATTCAGGGCCTCCTAATGACGATGGAACACACAAATTGCGTCGAGATTCAAGACATCGTCCTCCACCCGACTTGTTTCTAAGGGTCTATTGCTGCCTCGGGCACCTTATGGTCGTTCTACTGTAAGTCTACATTGTAGAATCCGACGCATAACTGATAGTTAATTGTAACGTTCAGGGCCTCCTAATGACGATGGAACACTCAAATTGCGTCGAGATTCAATACATCGTCCTCCACCCGACTTGTTTCCAAGGGTCTATTGCTGCCTCGGGCACCTTATGTTCGTTCTCCTGTAAGTCTACATTGTAGAATCCGACGCATAACTGATAGTTAATTGTAACGTTCAGGGCCTCCTAATGACGATGGAACACTCAACTTGCGTCGAGATTAAATGCATCGTCCTCCAGCCGATTTGCCTCCAACGGGGAATTGCTGCCTCGGGCACCATATCGTCCGTCTCCTGTGCGTCTAGATTTTCGTTCCGACACGAAACTGATAGTTAATTGTGACGTTCAGGGCCTCCTAATGACGATGGAACACTCATATTGCGTCGAGATTCAGTACATCGTCCTTCAGCCGACTTGTCTCCAAAGGTCTCATGCTGCCTCGGGCACCTTATGGTCGTTCTCCTGTGTGTCTAGATTTTCGAATCCGACCCAAACTGATAGTTAATTGTAACGTTCAGGGCCTCCTAATGACGATGGAACTTTCAAATTGCGTCGAGATTCAATACATCGGCCACCAGCCGACTTTTTTCATAGGGTCTATTAGTGCCTGTGGCACCTTCTCCTGTGATTCTAGATTTTCGAATCCGACGCAAAACTGATAGTTAATTGTAACCTTCAGGGCATCCTAATGACGATGGAACACTCAAATTGCGTCGAGAGTCAATACAACGTCCTCCAGCCGACTTGTCTCCATGGGGATATTGCTGCCTCGGGCGCCTTATGGTCGTTCTCCTGTGAGTTTAGATTTTCGAATCCGACGCATAGCTGATAGTTACTTGAAACGTTCAGGTCCTCCTAATGTCGATGGAACACTCAAATTGCGTCGAGATTCGATACATCGTCCTCCAGCCGATTTCTCCCCAATGGGGTATTGCTGCCTCGGGCACCATATCGTCCGTCTCCTGTGCGTCTAGATTTTCGAATCCGACGCGAAACTGATAGTTAATTGTAAAGTTCAGGGCCTCCTAATGACGATGGAACACTCATATTGCGTCGAGATTCAGTACATAGACCTTCAGCCGACTTGTCTCCAAGGGTCTATTGCTGCCTCGGGCACCTTATGGTCGTTCACCTGTGAGTCTAGATTTTCGAATCCGACGCAGACAAATAGTTATTTGTAACGTTCAAGGCCTCCTAATGACGATGGAACACTCAAATTGCGTCGAGATTCGTTACATCGACCTTCAGACGACCTGTCGCCAAGGGTCTATTGCTGCCTCGAGCACCTTATGGTCGTTCTCCTGTGAGTCTAGATTTTCGAATCCGACGCAAAACTGATAGTTAATTGTAACGTTCTGGGCCTCCTAATGACGGTGGAACACTCAAATTGCGTCGAGATTCAATACATCGTCGTCCAGCCGACTTGTCTCCAAGGGGATATTGCTCACTTGGGCACAATATGGTCCGTCTCCTGTGAGTCTAGATTTTCGAATCCGACGCGAAACTGATCGTTAATTGTAACGTCCAGGGCCTTTTAATGACGATGAAACAATCAAATTGCGTCGAGATTCAATACATCCTCCTCCAGCGGACTTGTCTCCAAGGGGATATTGCTGCCTCGGAAACCATATAGTCCGTCTCCTGTAAGTCTGGATTTTCGAATCCGACGCGAAACTGATAGTTAATAGTAACGTTCAGGGCCTCCTAATGACGATGGAAAGCTCATATCGCGTCGAGATTCAGTACATCGTCCTTCAGCCGACTTGTATCCAAGGGGATACTGCTGTCTCGGGCACCATATGGTCCTTCTCCTGTGAGTAGATTTTAGAATCCGACGCTAAAATGATAGTTAATTGTAACGTTCATCGCCTCCTAATGACGATGGAATACTTAAATTGCGTCGAGATTCAATACATCGTCCTCCAGCCGACGTGTCTCCAAGGGTCTATTGCTGCCTCGGGCACCTTATGGTCCGTGTCCTGTGAGTCTAGAGTTTCGAACCTGACGCAAATTTGATGGTTAATTAAAATGTTCAGGGTCTCCTAATGACGATGGAACACTCAAATTGTGTCGAGATGCAATACATCGTCATTCAGCCGACTTGTCTCCAAAGGTCTATTGCTGCATCGGGCACTTTATGGTCGTCTTCCTGTGAGAAAAGTTTTTTGAATTCGACGCATAACTGATAGTTAATTGTATCGTTCAGGGCCTCCTAATGACGATGGAACACTCAAATTTTGTCGAGATTCAATGCATCGTCCCCCAGCCGATTTCTCTCCAACGGGGAATTGCTGCCTCGGGCACCATATCGTCCGTCTCCTGTGCGTCTAGATTTTCGTTCCGACGCGAAACTGATAGTTAATTGTGACGTTCAGGGCCTCCTAATGACGATGGAACACTCATATTGCGTCGAGATTCAGTACATCGTCCTTCAGCCGACTTGTCTCCAAAGGTCTCATGCTGCCTCGGGCACCTTATGGTCGTTCTCCTGTGTGTCTAGATTTTCGAATCCGACCCAAACTGATAGTTAATTGTAACGTTCAGGGCCTCCTAATGACGATGGAACTTTCAAATTGCGTCGAGATTCAATACATCGGCCACCAGCCGACTTGTTTCATAGGGTCTATTAGTGCCTGTGGCACCTTCTCCTGTGATTCTAGATTTTCGAATCCGACGCAAAACTGATAGTTAATTGTAACCTTCAGGGCATCCTAATGACGATGGAACACTCAAATTGCGTCGATATTCAATACGTCAGCCGACTTGTCTCCAAGGGTCTACTGCTGCCTCGGGCACCTTATGGTCGTACTCCTGTAAGTCTACATTGTCGAATCCGACGCAAAACTGATAGTTAATTGTAACGTTCAGGGCCTCCTAATGACGATGGAACACTCAAATTGCGTCGAGATTCGATACATCGTCCTCCAGCCGATTTGTCCCCAATGGGGTGTTGCTGCCTCGGGCACCATATCGTCCGTCTCCTGTGCGTCTAGATTTTCGAATCCGACGCGAAACTGATAGTTAATTGTATAGTTCAGGGCCTCCTAATGACGATGGAGCACTCATATTGCGTCGAGATTCAGTACATAGACCTTCAGCCGACTTGTCTCCAAGGGTCTATTGCTGCCTCGGGCACCTTATGGTCGTTCTCCTGTGAGTCTAGATTTTCGAATCCGACGCAGGCAAATAGTTATTTGTAACGTTCAGGGCCTCCTAATGACGATAGAACACTCAAATTGCGTCGAGATTCGTGACATCGACCTTCAGCCGACCTGTCGCCAAGGGTCTATTGCTACCTCGAGCACCTTATGGTCGTTCTCCTGTGAGTCTAGATTTTCGAATCCGACGCGAAACTGATCGTTAATTGTAACGCCAGGGCCTTTTAATGACGATGAAACAATCAAATTGCGTCGAGATTCAATACATCCTCCTCCAGCGGACTTGTCTCCAAGGGGATATTGCTGCCTCGGAAACCATATGGTCCGTCTCCTGTAAGTCTGGATTTTCGAATCCGACGCGAAACTGATAGTTAATAGTAACGTTCAGGGCCTCCTAATGACGATGGAACGCTCATATTGCGGCGAGATTCATTACATCGACCACCAGCCGACTTGTCTCCAAAGGTGCCTGTGCCTGTGGCACCTAATGGTCTTTCTCCTGTGAGTCTAGATTTTCTAATCCGACGCAAAACTGATAGTTAATTGTAACTATCAGGGCCTCCTAATGACGATGGAACACTCAAATTGCGTCGAGATTCAATACATCGTCCTCCAGCCGACTTGTCTCCAAAGGGACATTGCTGCTTCGGGCACCGTATGGTCCGACTCCTTTGGGTCTACATTTTCGTATCCGACGCGAAACTGATAGTTAATTGGAACGTTCAGGGCCTCGCAATGACGATGGAACACTCAAATTGCGTCGAGAATCAATACATCGTCTCCCAGCCGACTAGTCTCCAAGGGGATATTGCTGCCTTCGGCACCGTATGGTACGATTCCTGAGTCTAGATTTTCGAATCCGACGCGAAACTGATAGTTACGTGTGACGTTCATGGCATCCTAATGACGATGGAACGCTCAAATTGCGTTGAGACTCATTGCATAGGCCACCAGCCGTCATGAATCCAAAGGTGCCTGTGCCTGTGGCACCTAATGGTCTTTTTCCTGTGAGTCTATATTTCCTAATCCGACGCAAAACTGATAGTTAATTGTAACGTTCGGGGCCTACTAATGACGGTGGAACACTCAAAATGCGTCGAGAGTCAATACATCGTCTTCCAGCTGACTTGTCCACAAGGGGATTTAGCTGCCTCGGGCTCCATGTTGTCAGTCTCCTGTAAGTCTAGATTTTCGAATCCGACGCAAAAATGATAATTAATTGTAACGTTCAGGGCCTCCTAATGACGATGGAACACTCAAATTGCGTCGAGATTCAATACATCGGCCTCCAGCCGACTTGTCTCCAAGGGTCTATTGCTGCCTCGGGCAACTTAATGTCGTTCTCCTGTGAGTCTAGATTTTCGAATCCGACGCATAACTGTTAGTTAATTGTAACGTTCAGCGCCTCCTAATGACGATGTAACACTCAAATTGCGTCGAGATTCAATACATCGTCCTCCAGCCGATTTTTCTCCAACGGGGTATTGCTGCCTCGGGCACCATATCGTCCGTCTCCTGTGCGTCTAGATTTTCGTTCCGACGCGAAACTGATAGTTAATTGTGACGTACAGGGCCTCCTAATGACGATGGAACACTCATATTGCGTCGAGATTCAGTACATCGTCCTTCAGCCGACTTGTCTCCAAAGGTCTCATGCTGCCCCGGGCACCTTATGGTCGTTCTCCTGTGTGTCTAGATTTTCGAATCCGACCCAAACTGATAGTTAATTGAAACCTTCAAGGCCTCCTAATGACGATGGACCACTCAAATTGGGTCGAAATTCAATACATCGGCCACCAGCCGACTTGTTTCATAGGGTCTATTGCTGCCTGTGGCGCCTTCTGCTGTGATTCTATTTTTTCGAATCCGACGCAAAACTGATAGTTATTTGTAACCTTCAGTGCATCCTAATGACGATGGAACACTCAAATTGCGTCGAGAGTCAATACATCGTCCTCCAGCCGACTTGTCTCCATGGGGATATTGCTGCCTCGGGCACCTTATGGTCGTTCTCCTGTGAGTTTAAATTTTCGAATCCGACTCATAGCTGATAGTTAATTGAAACGTTCAGGGCCTCCTAATGTCGATGGAACACTCAAATTGCGTCGAGATTCAATACATCGTCCTCCAGCCGATTTGTCTCTAAGGGTCTATTGCAGCCTCGGGCACCTTATGGTCGTGCTCCTGTGAGTCTAGATTTTCGAATCCGACGCAAAACTGGTAGTTAATTGTAACGTTCAGGGCCTCCTAATGACGATGGAACACTCAAATTGCGTCGATATTCAATACATCAGCCGACTTGTCTCCAAGGGTGTATTGCTGCCTCGGGCACCTTATGGTCGTTCTCCTGTAAGTCTACATTGTCGAATCCGACGCAAAACTGATAGTTAATTGTAACGTTCAGGGCCTCCTAATGACGATGGAACACTCAAATTGCGTCGAGATTCGATACATTGTCCTAAAGCCGATTTGTCCACAATGGGGTATTGCTGCCTCGGGCACCATATCGTCCGTCTCCTGTCCGTCTAGATTTTCGAATCCGACGTAAAACTGATAGTTAATTATAAAGTTCAGGGCCTCCTAATGACGACGGAACACTCAAATTGCGTCGAGATTCGTTACATCGACCTTCAGCCGACCTGTCGCCAAGTGTCTATTGCTGCCTCGAGCACCTTATGGTCGTTCTCCTGTGAGTCTAGATTTTCGAATCCGACGCAAAACTGATAGTTAATTGTAACGTCCTTGGCCCCCTGATGACGATGGAAGACTCAAATTGCGTCGAGATTCAATACATCGGCCACCAGCCGACTTGTTTCATAGGGTCTATTGCTGCCTGTGGCCCTTCTCCTGTGATTCTAGATTTTCGAATCCGACGCAAAACTGATAGTTAATTGTAACCTTCAGAGCATCCTAATGACGATGGAACACTCAAATTGCGTCGAGATTCAATACATCGTCCTCCCGCCGATTTGTGTCCAACGGGATATTGCTGCCTTGGGCACCATGTGGTCCGTCTCCTGTGAAACTAGATTTTCGAATCCGACGCGAAACTGATCGTTAATTGTAACGTCCAGGGCCTCCTAATGACGATGAAACAATGAAATTGCGTCGATATTCAATACACCGTCCTCCAGCCGACTTGTCTCCAAGGGTCTATTGCTGCCTCGGGCACCTTATGGTCTGTGTCCTGTCAGTCTAGATTTTCGAATCTGACGCAAAACTGATGTTTAATTGTAACGTTCAGGGACTCCTAATAACGATGGATCACTCAAATTGCGTCGAGATCCAATACATCGTCGTCCAGCCGATTTGTCACCAAGGGGACATTGCTGCCTCGGGCACCATAGGGTCCGTCTCCTGTGTGTCTAGATTTTCGAATCCGACGCGAAACTGAACGTTAATTGTAACGTCCAGGGCCTCCTAATGACGATGGAACACTCAAATTGCGTCGAGATTCAATACATCCTCTCCCAGTCGACTAGTCTCCAAGGGGATTATGCTGCCTCGGGCACCGTATGGTCCGACTCCTGTAAGTCTAGATTTTCGAATCCGACGCGAAACTGCTAGTTAATTGTAACGTTCAGGGCCTCCTAATGACGATGGAACGCTCATATTGCGTCGAGATTCATTACATCGACAACCAGCCGACTTGTCTCCAAAGGTGCCTGTGCCTGTGGCAGCTAATGGTCTTTCTCCTGTGAGTCTAGATTATCTAATCCGACGCAAAACTGATAGTTAATTGTAACTTTCAGGGCCCCCTAATGACGATGGAACACTCAAATAGCGTCGAGATTCAATACATCGTCCTCCAGCCGACTTGTATCCAAGGGGATGTTGCTGTCTCGATCACCATATGCTCCTTCTCCTGTGAGTAGATTTTAGAATCCGACGCTAAAATGATAGTTAATTGTAACGTTCATCGCCTCCTAATGACGATGGAACACTCAAATTGCGTCGAGATTAAGTACATCGTCCTTCAGCCGACTTGTCTCCAAGGGTCTATTGCTGCCTCGGGCACCTTATGGTCGTTTTCCTGTAAGTCTAGATTGTCGAATCCGACGCAAACCTGATAGTTAATTGTAACGTTCAGGGGCTCCTAATGACGATGGAACACTGAAATTGCGTCGAGTTTCAATACATCGTCCTCCAGTCGACTTGTCTCCAAGGGTCTATTGCTGCCTCGGGCACCTTATGGCCATCCTCCTGTGAGTCAAGAATTTTGAATCCGACGCAAAACTGATCGTTAATTGTAACGCTCAGGGCCTCCTAATGACGATGGAACACTCAAGTTGCGTCGAGATTCAATCCATCGGCCTCCAGCCGAATTGTCTCCAAGGGTCTATTGCTGCCTCGGGCAACTTAATGTCGTTCTCCTGTGAGTCTAGATTTTCGAATCCGACGCATAACTGTTAGTTAATTGTAACGTTCAACGCCTCCTAACGACGATGGAACACTCAAATTGCGTCGAGATTAAATACATCGTCCTCCAGCCGTCTTGTCTCCAAAGGTCTATTGCTGCCTCGGGCACCTTATGGTCGTCCTGCTGTGAGTCTAGATTTTCGAATACGACGTAAAACAGATAGTTAATTGTAACGTTCAGGGCCTCCTAATCACGAAGGGACACTCAAATGGCGTCGAGGTTCAATACATTGTCTCACAGCCGACTAGTCTCCAAGGGTGCCTCGGGCACCGTATGATCCGACTCCTGTGAGTCTAGATTTTCGAATCCGACGCAAAACTGATTGTTAATTGTAACTTTCAGTGCCTCCTAATGACGATGGAACACTCAAATTGCGTCGAGATTCAATACATCGGCCTCCAGCCGACTTGTGTCCAAGGGTCTATTGCTGTCTCGGGCACCTTATGGTCGTTCTCCTGTGAGTCAAAATTTTCGAATTCGACGCAAAACTGATCGTTAATTGTACCGTTCAGGGCCTCCTAATGACGATGGAACACTCAAATTGCGTCGAGATTCAATACATCGGCCTCCAGCCGACTTGCCTCCAAGGGTCTATTGGTGCCTCGGGTACCTTATGCTCGTTCTCCGGTGAGTTTAGATTTTCTAATCCGATGCATAACTGATAATTAATTGTAACGTTCATCGCCTCCTAATGACGATGGAACACTCAAATTGTGTCGAGATTCAATTGATCGTCCTTCAGCCGACTTGTCTCCAAAGGTCTATTGCTGCCTCGGGCACCTTATGGTCGTCTTCCTGTGAGAATATATTTTCGAATTCGACGCAAAACTGATAGTTAATTGTAACGTTCTGGGCATCTTAATGACGATGGAACATTCAAATTGCGTCGAGATTCAATACATCGTCCTCCAGCCAACTTGTCTCCAAAAGTCTATTGCTGCCTCGGGCACATTATGGTCGTCCTCATGTGAGTCTAGATTTTCGAATACAACGCAAAACTGATAGTTAATTGTAACGTTCAGGGCCTCCTAATGACGAAGAAACACTCGAATTGCGTCGAGATTCAATACATCGTCCATCAGCCGACTTGTCTCCAAAGGTCTATTGCTGCCTCGGGCACCTTATGGTCGTCTTCCTGTGAGAATAGATTTTCGAATTCGACGCAAAACTGATAGTTAATTGTAACGTTCAGGGCCTCCTAATGACGATGGGACACTCAAATTGCGTCGAGATTCTATAAATCGTCCTCCAGCCGACTTGTTTCCAAGGTTGTATTGCTGCCTCGGGCACCTTGAGGTCGTTCTCCTGTAAGTCTAGATTGTTGAATCAGACGCAAAACTGATAGTTACTTGTGACGTTCAGGGCCTTCTAATGACGATGGAACACTCAAATTGCGTCGAGATTCAATACATCGGGCACCAGCCGACTTGTCTCCAAGGGTCTATTGCAGCCTGTGGCACCTAATGGACTTTCCCCTGTGAGTCTAAATTTTCGAACCCGACGCAAAACTGATAGTTAATTGTAACGTTCAGGTCTCCTAATGACGATGGAACACTCAAATTGTGTCCAGATTCAATACATCGTCCTTCAGCCGACTCGTCTCCAAAGGTCTATTGCTGCCTCGGGCACCTTACGGTCGTCTTCCTGGGAGGATAGATTTTCGAATTCGACGCAACACTGTTAGTTAATTGTAACTTTCTTTGCATCCTAATGACGATGGAACACTCAAATTGCGTCGTGATTCAATACATCGCCCTCCAGCCGACTTGGCTCCAAGGGTCTATTGCTGCCTCGGGCACCTTATGGTCGTTCTCCTGTGAGTCTACATTTTCGATTCCGACACATAAATGATAGTTAATTGTAACGTTCAGAGCCTCCTAATGACGATGGAACACTCAAATTGCGTCGAGATTCAATATATCGTCTTCCAGCCGACTTGTCTCCATGGGTCTATTGCTACCTCGGTCAACTTATGGTCGTTCTCCTGTGAATCCAGATATTCGAATCCGACGCAAAACGGACTGCTAACTGTAACGTTCAGAGCCTCCAAATGATGATGGAAACCTCAAATTGCGTCGAGATTCAGTACATCGTCCTCCAGCCGACTTGTCTCCAAGGGGATATTGCTGCCTCGGGCACCATATAGTCCTTCTCCCTTGAGTGTAGAATTTCGAATCCGACGCAAAACTGATAGTTAATTGCAACGTTCAGGACCACTTAATCACGATGGAACACTCAAATTGCGTCGAGATTCAATACATCGTTCTCCAGCCGACTTGTCTCCAAAGGGATATTGCTCCCTCGGGCACCTTATCGTCGTTCATCTGTGAGTCTAGATTTTCGAATCCGACGCAAAACTAATAGTTAATTGTAACGTTCAGGGCCTCCTAATGACGATGGAACCCTCAATTTGCGTCAAGATTCAATACATCGTCCTCCAGCCGACTTGTATCCAAGGGGATATTGCTGTCTCGAGCACCATATGGTCCTTGTCCTGTGAGTAGATTTTCGAATCCGACTCTAAAATGATAGTTAATTGTAACGTTCATCGCCTCCTAATGACGATGGAACACTCAAATTGCGTCGAGAGTCAATACATCGACTTCCATCTGACTTGTCTACAAGGGGATTTAGCTGCCTCGGGCTCCGTGTTGGCAGTTTCCTGTGAGACTAGATTTTCGAATCCAACGCAAAAACAATAGTTAATTGTAACGTTCAGGGCCTCCTAATGACGATGGAACACTCAAATTGCGTCGAGATTCAATACATCGTCCTCCAGCCGACTTGTCTCCAAAGGGACATTGCTGCTTCGGGCACCGTATGGTCCGACTCCTGTGGGTCTACATTTTCGTATCCGACGCGAAACTGATAGTTAATTGGAACGTTCAGGGCCTCGCAATGACGATGGAACACTCAAATTGCGTCGAGAATCAATACATCGTCTCCCAGCCGACTAGTCTCCAAGGGGATATTGCTGCCTTCGGCACCGTATGGTACGATTCCTGAGTCTAGATTTTCGAATCCGACGCGAAACTGATAGTTACGTGTGACGTTCATGGCATCCTAATGACGATGGAACGCTCAAATTGCGTTGAGACTCATTACATAGGCCACCAGCCGTCATGAATCCAAAGGTGCCTGTGCCTGTGGCACCTAATGGTCTTTTTCCTGTGAGTCTATATTTCCTAATCCGACGCAAAACTGATAGTTAATTGTAACGTTCGGGGCCTACAAATGACGGTGGAACACTCAAAATGCGTCGAGAGTCAATACATCGTCTTCCAGCTGACTTGTCCACAAGGGGATTTAGCTGCCTCGGGCTCCATGTTGTCAGTCTCCTGTAAGTCTAGATTTTCGAATCCGACGCAAAAATGATAATTAATTGTAACGTTCAGGGCCTCCTAATGACGATGGAACACTCAAATTGCGTCGAGATTCAATACATCGGCCTCCAGCCGACTTGTCTCCAAGGGTCTATTGCTGCCTCGGGCAACTTAATGTCGTTCTCCTGTGAGTCTAGATTTTCGAATCCGACGCATAACTGTTAGTTAATTGTAACGTTCAGCGCCTCCTAATGACGATGTAACACTCAAATTGCGTCGAGATTCAATACATCGTCCTCCAGCCGATTTTTCTCCAACGGGGTATTGCTGCCTCGGGCACCATATCGTCCGTCTCCTGTGCGTCTAGATTTTCGTTCCGACGCGAAACTGATAGTTAATTGTGACGTACAGGGCCTCCTAATGACGATGGAACACTCATATTGCGTCGAGATTCAGTACATCGTCCTTCAGCCGACTTGTCTCCAAAGGTCTCATGCTGCCCCGGGCACCTTATGGTCGTTCTCCTGTGTGTCTAGATTTTCGAATCCGACCCAAACTGATAGTTAATTGAAACCTTCAAGGCCTCCTAATGACGATGGACCACTCAAATTGGGTCGAAATTCAATACATCGGCCACCAGCCGACTTGTTTCATAGGGTCTATTGCTGCCTGTGGCGCCTTCTGCTGTGATTCTATTTTTTCGAATCCGACGCAAAACTGATAGTTATTTGTAACCTTCAGTGCATCCTAATGACGATGGAACACTCAAATTGCGTCGAGAGTCAATACATCGTCCTCCAGCCGACTTGTCTCCATGGGGATATTGCTGCCTCGGGCACCTTATGGTCGTTCTCCTGTGAGTTTAAATTTTCGAATCCGACGCATAGCTGATAGTTAATTGAAACGTTCAGGGCCTCCTAATGTCGATGGAACACTCAAATTGCGTCGAGATTCAATACATCGTCCTCCAGCCGATTTGTCTCTAAGGGTCTATTGCAGCCTCGGGCACCTTATGGTCGTGCTCCTGTGAGTCTAGATTTTCGAATCCGACGCAAAACTGGTAGTTAATTGTAACGTTCAGGGCCTCCTAATGACGATGGAACACTCAAATTGCGTCGATATTCAATACATCAGCCGACTTGTCTCCAAGGGTGTATTGCTGCCTCGGGCACCTTATGGTCGTTCTCCTGTAAGTCTACATTGTCGAATCCGACGCAAAACTGATAGTTAATTGTAACGTTCAGGGCCTCCTAATGACGATGGAACACTCAAATTGCGTCGAGATTCGATACATTGTCCTAAAGCCGATTTGTCCACAATGGGGTATTGCTGCCTCGGGCACCATATCGTCCGTCTCCTGTCCGTCTAGATTTTCGAATCCGACGTAAAACTGATAGTTAATTGTAAAGTTCAGGGCCTCCTAATGACGACGGAACACTCAAATTGCGTCGAGATTCGTTACATCGACCTTCAGCCGACCTGTCGCCAAGTGTCTATTGCTGCCTCGAGCACCTTATGGTCGTTCTCCTGTGAGTCTAGATTTTCGAATCCGACGCAAAACTGATAGTTAATTGTAACGTCCTTGGCCCCCTGATGACGATGGAAGACACAAATTGCGTCGAGATTCAATACATCGGCCACCAGCCGACTTGTTTCATAGGGTCTATTGCTGCCTGTGGCCCTTCTCCTGTGATTCTAGATTTTCGAATCCGACGCAAAACTGATAGTTAATTGTAACCTTCAGAGCATCCTAATGACGATGGAACACTCAAATTGCGTCGAGATTCAATACATCGTCCTCCCGCCGATTTGTGTCCAACGGGATATTGCTGCCTTGGGCACCATGTGGTCCGTCTCCTGTGAAACTAGATTTTCGAATCCGACGCGAAACTGATCGTTAATTGTAACGTCCAGGGCCTCCTAATGACGATGAAACAATGAAATTGCGTCGATATTCAATACACCGTCCTCCAGCCGACTTGTCTCCAAGGGTCTATTGCTGCCTCGGGCACCTTATGGTCTGTGTCCTGTCAGTCTAGATTTTCGAATCTGACGCAAAACTGATGTTTAATTGTAACGTTCAGGGACTCCTAATAACGATGGATCACTCAAATTGCGTCGAGATCCAATACATCGTCGTCCAGCCGATTTGTCACCAAGGGGACATTGCTGCCTCGGGCACCATAGGGTCCGTCTCCTGTGTGTCTAGATTTTCGAATCCGACGCGAAACTGAACGTTAATTGTAACGTCCAGGGCCTCCTAATGACGATGGAACACTCAAATTGCGTCGAGATTCAATACATCCTCTCCCAGTCGACTAGTCTCCAAGGGGATTATGCTGCCTCGGGCACCGTATGGTCCGACTCCTGTAAGTCTAGATTTTCGAATCCGACGCGAAACTGCTAGTTAATTGTAACGTTCAGGGCCTCCTAATGACGATGGAACGCTCATATTGCGTCGAGATTCATTACATCGACAACCAGCCGACTTGTCTCCAAAGGTGCCTGTGCCTGTGGCAGCTAATGGTCTTTCTCCTGTGAGTCTAGATTTTCTAATCCGACGCAAAACTGATAGTTAATTGTAACTTTCAGGGCCCCCTAATGACGATGGAACACTCAAATAGCGTCGAGATTCAATACATCGTCCTCCAGCCGACTTGTATCCAAGGGGATGTTGCTGTCTCGATCACCATATGCTCCTTCTCCTGTGAGTAGATTTTAGAATCCGACGCTAAAATGATAGTTAATTGTAACGTTCATCGCCTCCTAATGACGATGGAACACTCAAATTGCGTCGAGATTAAGTACATCGTCCTTCAGCCGACTTGTCTCCAAGGGTCTATTGCTGCCTCGGGCACCTTATGGTCGTTTTCCTGTAAGTCTAGATTGTCGAATCCGACGCAAACCTGATAGTTAATTGTAACGTTCAGGGGCTCCTAATGACGATGGAACACTGAAATTGCGTCGAGTTTCAATACATCGTCCTCCAGTCGACTTGTCTCCAAGGGTCTATTGCTGCCTCGGGCACCTTATGGCCATCCTCCTGTGAGTCAAGAATTTTGAATCCGACGCAAAACTGATCGTTAATTGTAACGCTCAGGGCCTCCTAATGACGATGGAACACTCAAGTTGCGTCGAGATTCAATCCATCGGCCTCCAGCCGAATTGTCTCCAAGGGTCTATTGCTGCCTCGGGCAACTTAATGTCGTTCTCCTGTGAGTCTAGATTTTCGAATCCGACGCATAACTGTTAGTTAATTGTAACGTTCAACGCCTCCTAACGACGATGGAACACTCAAATTGCGTCGAGATTAAATACATCGTCCTCCAGCCGTCTTGTCTCCAAAGGTCTATTGCTGCCTCGGGCACCTTATGGTCGTCCTGCTGTGAGTCTAGATTTTCGAATACGACGTAAAACAGATAGTTAATTGTAACGTTCAGGGCCTCCTAATCACGAAGGAACACTCAAATGGCGTCGAGGTTCAATACATTGTCTCACAGCCGACTAGTCTCCAAGGGTGCCTCGGGCACCGTATGATCCGACTCCTGTGAGTCTAGATTTTCGAATCCGACGCAAAACTGATTGTTAATTGTAACTTTCAGTGCCTCCTAATGACGATGGAACACTCAAATTGCGTCGAGATTCAATACATCGGCCTCCAGCCGACTTGTGTCCAAGGGTCTATTGCTGTCTCGGGCACCTTATGGTCGTTCTCCTGTGAGTCAAAATTTTCGAATCCGACGCAAAACTGATCGTTAATTGTACCGTTCAGGGCCTCCTAATGACGATGGAACACTCAAATTGCGTCGAGATTCAATACATCGGCCTCCAGCCGACTTGCCTCCAAGGGTCTATTGCTGCCTCGGGTACCTTATGCTCGTTCTCCGGTGAGTTTAGATTTTCTAATCCGATGCATAACTGATAATTAATTGTAACGTTCATCGCCTCCTAATGACGATGGAACACTCAAATTGTGTCGAGATTCAATTGATCGTCCTTCAGCCGACTTGTCTCCAAAGGTCTATTGCTGCCTCGGGCACCTTATGGTCGTCTTCCTGTGAGAATATATTTTCGAATTCGACGCAAAACTGATAGTTAATTGTAACGTTCTGGGCGTCTTAATGACGATGGAACATTCAAATTGCGTCGAGATTCAATACATCGTCCTCCAGCCAACTTGTCTCCAAAAGTCTATTGCTGCCTCGGGCACATTATGGTCGTCCTCATGTGAGTCTAGATTTTCGAATACAACGCAAAACTGATAGTTAATTGTAACGTTCAGGGCCTCCTAATGACGAAGAAACACTCGAATTGCGTCGAGATTCAATACATCGTCCTTCAGCCGACTTGTCTCCAAAGGTCTATTGCTGCCTCGGGCACCTTATGGTCGTCTTCCTGTGAGAATAGATTTTCGAATTCGACGCAAAACTGATAGTTAATTGTAACGTTCAGGGCCTCCTAATGACGATGGGACACTCAAATTGCGTCGAGATTCTATAAATCGTCCTCCAGCCGACTTGCTTCCAAGGTTGTATTGCTGCCTCGGGCACCTTGAGGTCGTTCTCCTGTAAGTCTAGATTGTTGAATCAGACGCAAAACTGATAGTTACTTGTGACGTTCAGGGCCTTCTAATGACGATGGAACACTCAAATTGCGTCGAGATTCAATACATCGGGCACCAGCCGACTTGTCTCCAAGGGTCTATTGCAGCCTGTGGCACCTAATGGACTTTCCCCTGTGAGTCTAAATTTTCGAACCCGACGCAAAACTGATAGTTAATTGTAACGTTCAGGTCTCCTAATGACGATGGAACACTCAAATTGTGTCCAGATTCAATACATCGTCCTTCAGCCGACTCGTCTCCAAAGGTCTATTGCTGCCTCGGGCACCTTACGGTCGTCTTCCTGGGAGGATAGATTTTCGAATTCGACGCAACACTGTTAGTTAATTGTAACTTTCTTTGCATCCTAATGACGATGGAACACTCAAATTGCGTCGTGATTCAATACATCGCCCTCCAGCCGACTTGGCTCCAAGGGTCTATTGCTGCCTCGGGCACCTTATGGTCGTTCTCCTGTGAGTCTACATTTTCGATTCCGACACATAAATGATAGTTAATTGTAACGTTCAGAGCCTCCTAATGACGATGGAACACTCAAATTGCGTCGAGATTCAATATATCGTCTTCCAGCCGACTTGTCTCCATGGGTCTATTGCTACCTCGGTCAACTTATGGTCGTTCTCCTGTGAATCCAGATATTCGAATCCGACGCAAAACGGACTGCTAACTGTAACGTTCAGAGCCTCCAAATGATGATGGAAACCTCAAATTGCGTCGAGATTCAGTACATCGTCCTCCAGCCGACTTGTCTCCAAGGGGATATTGCTGCCTCGGGCACCATATAGTCCTTCTCCCTTGAGTGTAGAATTTCGAATCCGACGCAAAACTGATAGTTAATTGCAACGTTCAGGACCACTTAATCACGATGGAACACTCAAATTGCGTCGAGATTCAATACATCGTTCTCCAGCCGACTTGTCTCCAAAGGGATATTGCTCCCTCGGGCACCTTATCGTCGTTCATCTGTGAGTCTAGATTTTCGAATCCGACGCAAAACTAATAGTTAATTGTAACGTTCAGGGCCTCCTAATGACGATGGAACCCTCAATTTGCGTCAAGATTCAATACATCGTCCTCCAGCCGACTTGTATCCAAGGGGATATTGCTGTCTCGAGCACCATATGGTCCTTGTCCTGTGAGTAGATTTTCGAATCCGACTCTAAAATGATAGTTAATTGTAACGTTCATCGCCTCCTAATGACGATGGAACACTCAAATTGCGTCGAGAGTCAATACATCGACTTCCATCTGACTTGTCTACAAGGGGATTTAGCTGCCTCGGGCTCCGTGTTGGCAGTTTCCTGTGAGACTAGATTTTCGAATCCAACGCAAAAACAATAGTTAATTGTAACGTTCAGGGCCTCCTAATGACGATGGAACACTCAAATTGCGTCGAGATTCAATACATCGGCCTCAAGCCGACTTGTCTCCAAGGGTCTATTCCTGCCTCGGGCACCTTATGGTCGTTCTCCTTTGAGTCAAGAATTCGAATCCGACGCAAAAATGATCGTCAATTGTAACGTTCAGGGCCTCCTAATGACGATGGAACACTGAAATTGCGTCGAGATTCAATACATCGGCCTCCAGAAGTCTTGTCTCCAAGGGTCTATTGGTGCCTCGGGCACCTTATGGTCGTTCTCCTGTGAGTCTACATTTTCTAATCCGATGCATAACTGATAGTTAATTGTAACGTTCATCGCCTCCTAATGACGATGGAACACTCAATTTGTGTCCGAGATTCAATACATGGTCCTTCAGCCGACTTGTCTCCAAAGGTCTATTGCTGCCTCGGGCACCTTATGGTCGTCTACCTGTGTGAATAGATTTTCAAATTCGACGAAAAACTGATAGTTAATTGTAACGTTCTGGGCATCCTAATGACGATGGAACATTCAAATTGCGTCGAGATTCAATACATCGTCCTCCAGCCGAGTTGCCTCCAAGGGTCTATTGCTGCCTCGGGTACCTTCTGGTCGTTTTCCTGTAAGTCTAGATTGTCGAAACCGACGCAAAACTGATAGTAATTTGTAACGTTCAGGGCCTTCTAATGACGATGGAACGCTCAAATTGCGTCGAGATGCAATACATCGGGCACCAGGTGACTTGTCTCCAAGGGTCTAATGCAGCCTGTGGCAACTAATGGACTTTCTCCTGTGAGTCTAGATTTTTGAATCCGACGCGAAACTGATAGTTAATTGTTACGTTCAGGGCCTCCTAATGACGATGGAACACTCATATTGCGTCGAGATTCAGTTCATTGTCCTTCAGCTGACTTGTCTGCAAGGGGATATTGCTGCCTCGGGCACCTTATGGTCTGTGTCCTGTGAGTCTAGATTTTCGAATCTGACGCAAAACTGATGTTTAATTGTAACGTTGAGGGACTCCTACTAACGATGGAACACTCTAATTGCGTCGAGATCCAATACATCGTCCTCCAGCCGACTTGCCACCATGGGGATATAGCTGACTCGCGCACCATATGGTCCGTCTCCTGTTAGTCTAGATTTTCGAATCCGACGCGAGACTGATAGTTAATTGTAACGTTCAGGGCCTCCTAATGGCGATGGAACACTCAAATTGCGTCGAGATTCAATACATCGCCTTCAGCCGACTTGTCTCCAAGGGTCTATTGCTGCCTCGGGCACCTTATGGTCGTTCTCCTGTAAGTCTAGATTGTCGAATGCGACGCAAACCTGATAGTTAATAGTAACGTTCAGGACCTCCTAATCACGATGGAACACTCAAATTGCGTCGAGATTCAATACATCGTCCTCCAGCCGACTTGTCTCCAAGGGGATATTGCTGCCTCGGGCACCATATGGTCCGTCTCCCTGTGAGTCTAGATATTCGAATACGAAGCAAAACGGACTGCTAATTGTAACATTCAGAGCCTCCTAACGATGATGGAACACTCAGATTGCGTGGAGATTCATTCATCGGCCTTCAGCCGACTTGTCTCGATCGGTCTATTGCTGCCTCGGGCACCTTATGGTCGTTCTCCTGTGAGTCTACATTTTCGATTCCGACACATAACTCATAGTTAATTTTAACGTTCAGGGCCTCCTAATATCGAAGGAACACTGAAATTGCGTCGAGATTCAATACATCGTCCTGCAGCCAACTTGTATCCATGGGTTTACTGCTACCTCGGTCACCTTATTGTCGTTCTCCTGTGAGTCCAGATATACGAATCCGACGCAAAACGGACTGGTAATTGTAACGTTCAAAGCCTCCTAATGACGATGGATCACTCAAATTGCGTCGCGATTCAATACATCGTCCTCCAGCCGATGTGTCTCCAAGGGTCTATTGCTGCCTGTGGCGCCTAATTGTCGTTCTCCAGTGAGTCTAGATTTTCGAATCCGACGCAAAACTGATTGTTAATTGTAACGTTCAGGGCCTCCTAATGACGATGGAACACTCAAATTGGGTCGAGATTCAATATATCGGTTTCCAGCAGACTTGGCTCCATGGTCAACTTATGTTCGTTCTCCTGTGAATCCAGATATTCGAATCCGACGCAAAACGGACTGCTAATTGTAACGTTCATCGCCTCCTAATGACGATGGAACACTCAAATTGCGTCGAGAGTCAATACATCGACTTCCAGCTGACTTGTCTGCAAGGGGATTTAGCTGCCTCGGGCTCCATGTTGTCAGTTTCCTGTGAGACTAGATTTTCGAATCCAACGCAAAAATGATAGTTAATTGTAACGTTCAGGGCCTCCTAATGACGATGGAAACACTCAAATAGCGTCGAGATTCAATACATCGTCCTCCAGCCGACTTGTATCCAAGGGGAATATTGCAGTGTCGGGCACCATATGGTCCCTCTCCTGTGAGTAGATTTTTGAATGCGACGCTAAAATGATAGTTAATAGTAATGTTCATCGCCTCCTAATGACATTGGAACACTCAAAATGCGTCGAGAGTCAATACATCGTCTTCCAGCTGACTTGTCTACAAGGGGATTTAGCTGCCTCGGGCACCATGTTGTCAGTCTCCTGTAAGACTAGATTTTCGAATCCGACGCAAAAATGATAGTTAAATGTAACGTTCAGGACCTCCTAAAGACGATGGAACACTCAAATTGCGTCGAGATTCAATACATCGGCCTCCAGCCGACTTGTCTCCAAGGGTCTATTGCTGCCTCGGGCACCTTATGGCCATCCTCCTGTGAGTCAAGAATTTTGTATCCGACGCAAAACTGATCGTTAATTGTAACGCTCATAGCCTCCTAATGACGAAGGAACACTCAAGTTGCGTCGAGATTGAATCCATCGGCCTCCAGCCGAATTGTCTCCAAGGGTCTATTGCTGCCTCGGGGAACTTATTATCGTTCTCCTGTGAGTTTAGATTTTCGAATCGGACGCATAACTGTTAGTTAATTGTAACGTTCAACGCTTACCAATGACGATGGAACACTCAAATTGCGTCGAGATTCAATGCATCGTCCTCCAGCCGTCTTGTCTCCAAGGTGATATTGCTGCCTCGGGCACCATATGGTCCTCCTCCTGTGAGTCTAGATTATCGAAACCGACGCGAAACTGATAGTTAACTGTAATGTTCAGGGCCTCCTAATGGCGATGGGACACTCAAATTGCGTCGAGATTCTATAAATCGTCCTCCAGCCGTCTTGCCTCCAAGGTTGTATTGCTGCCTCGGGCACCTTATGGTCGTTCTCCTGTAAGTCTAGACTGTCGAATCCGACGCAAAACTGATAGTTACTTGTAACGTTCAGGGCCTTCTAATGACGATGGAACACTCAAATTGCGTCGAGATTCAATACATCGGGCACCAGCCGACTTGTCTCCAAAGGTCTATTGTTGCCTCGGGCACCTTATGGTCGTCTTCCTGTGAGAATAGATTTTCGAATTCGACGCAAAACTGTTAGTTAATTGTAACGTTCAGGGCCTCCTAAAGACGATGGAACACTCAAATTGCGTCGAGATTCACTACATTGGCCTCCAGCCGACTTGTCTCCAAGGGTCTATTGCTGCCTCGGGTACCTTATGCTCGTTCTCCGTTGAGTTTAGATTTTCTAATCCGACGCATAACTGATAGTTAATTGTGACGTTCATCGCCTCCTAATGACGATGGAACACTCAAATTGTGTCGAGATTCAATACGTCGTCCTTCAGCCGACTTGTCTCCAAAGGTCTATTGCTGCCTCGGACACCTTATGGTCGTCTTCCTGTGAGAATAGATTTTCGAATTCGACGCAAAACTGATAGTTAATTGTAACGTTCTGGGCATCCAAATGACGATGGAACATTCAAATTGCGTCGAGATTCAATACATCGTCCTCCAGCCGACTTGTCTCCAAAGGTCTATTGCTGCCTCGGGCACCTTATGGTCGTCCTCCTGTGAGTCTAGATTTTCGAATACAACGCAAAACTGATATTTAATTGTAACGTTCAGGGCCTCCTAATGACGAAGGAACACTCAAATTGCGTCGAGATTCAATACATCGCCTCCCAGCCGACTAGTCTCCAAGGGGATATTGCTGCCTCGGGCACCGTATGGTCCGACTCTGGAAGTCTAGATTTTCGAATCCGACGCGAAACTGATAGTTAATTGTAACTTTCAGGGCCTCCTAATGACGATGAAACGCTTATATTGCGTCGAGATTCATTACATCGACCACCAGCCGACTTGTCTCCAAGGGTCTATTGCTGCCTCGGGCACCTTATGGTCCATGTCCTGTGAGACTAGATTTTCGAACCTGACGCAAAAATGATGGTTAATTGTAATGTTCAGGGTCTCCTAATGACGATGGATCACTCAAATTGTGTCGAGATCCAATACATCGTCATTCAGACGACTTGTCTCCAAAGGTCTATTGCTGCCTCGGGCACTTTATGGTCGTCTTCCTGTGAGAATAGGTT
Organism: Schistocerca americana; assembly: GCF_021461395.2. Lineage (NCBI taxonomy): Eukaryota > Metazoa > Arthropoda > Insecta > Orthoptera > Acrididae > Schistocerca > Schistocerca americana. The sequence goes on along the minus strand of NW_025725790.1, from coordinate 8,221,134 downwards.
TTTGAATTCGACGCAAAACTGATAGTTAATTGTAACGTTCAGGGCCTCCTAGTGGCGATGGAACACTGAAATTGCGTCGAGATTCAATACATCGTCCTCCAGCCGACTTGTCTCCAAGGAGACATTGCTGCTTCGGGCACCGTATGGTCCGACTCCTGTGAGTCTACATTTTCGTATCCGACGTTAAACTGATAGTTAATTGTAACGTTCATGGCATACTAATGACGATGTAACGCTCAAATTGCATCGAGATTCATTACATCGGCCACCAGCCGACATGACTCCAAAGGTGCCTGTGCCTGTGGCACCTAATGGTCTTTCTCCTGTGAGTCTAGATTTCCTAATCCGACGCAAAAGTGATAGATAATTGTAACGTTCAGAGCCTCCTAATGACGATGGAACACTCAAAATGCGTCGAGAGTCAATACATCGTCTTCCAGCTGACTTGTCTACAAGGGAATTTAGCTGGCTCGGGCTCCATGTTGTCAGTCTCCTGTGAGACTAGATTTTCGAATCCGACGCAAAAATGATAGTTAATTGTAACGTTCAGGCCTCCTAATGATGATGGAACACTCAAATTCCGTCGAGATTCAATACATGGGCCTCCAGCCGACTTGTCTCCAAGGGTCTATTGCTGCCTCGGGCACCTTATGGCAATTCTCCTGTGAGTCAAGAATTTTGAATCCGACGCAATACTGATCGTTAATTGTAACGCTCAGGGCCTCCTAATGACGATGGAACACTCAAGTTGCGTCGAGATTCAACACATCGGCCTCCAGCCGAATTGTCTCCAAGGGTCTATTGCTGCCTCGGGCAACTTAATGTCGTTCTCCTGTGAGTCTAGATTTTCGAATCCGACGCATAACTGTTAGTTAATTGTAACGTTCAGCGCCTCCTAATGACGATGGAGCACTCAAATTGCGTCGAGATTCAATACATCGTCCTCCAGCCGTCTTGTCTCCAAGGTGATATTGCTGCTTCGGGCACCATATGGTCCTCCTCCTGTGAGTCTAGATTTTCGAATCCGACGCGAAACTGATAGTTAACTGTAATGTTCAGGGCCTCCTAATGACGATGGGACACTCAAATTGCGTCGAGATTCTATTAATCGTCCTCCAGCCGACTTGCTTCCAAGGTTGTATTGCTGCCTCGGGCACCTTAAGGTCGTTCTCCTGAAAGTCTAGATTGTCGAATCCGACGCAAAACTGATAGTTACTTGTAACGTTCAGGGCCTTCTAATGACGATGAAACACTCAAATTTCGTCGAGATTTAATACATCGGGCACCAGCCGACTTGTCTCCAAGGGTCTATTGCAGCCTGTGGCACCTAATGGACTTTCTCCTGTGAGTGTAAATTTTCGAACCCGACGCAAAACTGATAGTTAATTGTAACGTTCAGGTCTCCTAATGGCGATGGAATACTCAAATTGTGTCGAGATTCAATACATCGGCCTTCAGCCGACTTGTCTCCATAGGTCTATTGCTGCCTCGGGCACCTTATGGTCGTCTTCCTGGGAGAATAGAGTTTCGAATTCGACGCAAAACTGTTAGTTAATTGTAACGTTCTGGGCATCCTAATGACGATGGAACACTCAAATTGCGTCGTGATTCAATACATCGCCCTCCAGCCGACTTGTCTCCAAGGGTCTATTGCTGCCTCGGGCACCTTATGGTCGTTCTCCTGTGAGTCTACATTTTCGATTTCGACACATAAATGATAGTTAATTGTAACGTTCAGAGCCTCCTAATGACGATGGAACACTCAAATTGCGTCGATATTCAATGTATCGTCTTCCAGCCGACTTGTCTCCATGGGTCTACTGCTACCTCGGTCAACTTATGGTCGTTCTCCTGTGAATCCAGATATTCGAATCCGACGCAAAACGGACTGCTAACTGTAACGTTCAGAGCCTCCAAATGATGATGGAAAACTCAAATTTCGTCGAGATTCAGTAGATCGTCCTCCAGCCGACTTGTCTCCAAGGGGATATTGCTGCCTCGGGCACCATATAATCCTTCTCCTGTGAGTGTAGAATTTCGAATCCGACGCAAAACTGATAGTTAATTGCAACGTTCAGGACCTCCTAATCACGATGGAACACTCAAATTGCGTCGAGATTCAATGCATCGTCCTCCAGCCGACTTGTCTCCAAGGGGATATTGCTGCCTCGGCCCCATATGGTCCGTCTCCTGTGGGTCTAGATATTCGAATACGAAGCAAAACGGACTGCTAATTGTAACATTCAGAGCCTCCTAACGATGATGGAACACTCAAATTGCGTGGAGATTCAATTCATCGGCCTTCAGCCGACTTGTCTCGAACGGTCTATTGCTGCCTCGGGCACCTTAAGGTCGTTCTCCTGTGAGTCTACATTTTCGATTCCGACACATAACTCATAGTTAATTTTAACGTTCAGGGCCTCCTAATATCGGAGGATCACTGAAATTGCGTCGAGATTCAATACATCGTCCTGCAGCCAACTTGTATCCTTGGGTTTACTGCTACCTCGGTCACCTTATTGTCGTTCTCCTGTGAGTCCAGATATACGAATCCGACGCAAAACGGACTGGTAATTGTAACGTTCAAAGCCTCCTAATGACGATGGATCACTCAAATTGCGTCGCGATTCAATACATCGTCCTCCAGCCGATGTGTCTCCAAGGGTCTATTGCTGCCTGTGGCGCCTAATTGTCGTTCTCCAGTGAGTCTAGATTTTCGAATCCGACGCAAAACTGATTGTTAATTGTAACGTTCAGGGCCTCCTAATGACGATGGAACACTCAAATTGCGTCGAGATTCAATATATCGTTTTCCAGCAGACTTGGCTCCATGGGTCAACTTATGTTCGTTCTCCTGTGAATCCAGATATTCGAATCCGACGCAAAACGGACTGCTAATTGTAACGTTCATCGCCTCCTAATGACGATGGAACACTCAAATTGCGTCGAGAGTCAATACATCGACTTCCAGCTGACTTGTCTGCAAGGGGATTTAGCTGCCTCGGGCTCCATGTTGTCAGTTTCCTGTGAGACTAGATTTTCGAATCCAACGCAAAAATGATAGTTAATTGTAACGTTCAGGGCCTCCTAATGACGATGGAACACTCAAATTGCGTCGAGATTCAATACATCGGCCTCCAGCCGACATGTCTCCAAGGGTCTATTGCTGCCTCGGGCACCTTATGGTCGTTCTCCTTTGAGTCAAGATTTTCGATTCCGACTCATATCTGATAGATAATTGTTAACGTGCAGGGCCTCCTAATGACGATGGAACACTGAAATTGCGTCGAGATTCAATACATCGTCCTTCAGCCGACTTGTCTCGAACGGTCTATTGCTGCCTCGGGCACCTTATGTTCGTTCTCCTGTGTGTCTACATTTTCGATTCCGACACATACCAGATAGTTAATTGTAACGTTCAGGGCCTCCTAATGACGATTGAACACTCAAATTGCGTTGAGATTCAATACATCGTCCTCCAGCCGACTTGTCTCCATGGGTCTACTGCTACCTCGGTCACCTTATGTTCGTTTTCCTGTGAGTCCAGATATTCGAATGCGACGCAAAACGGACTGCCAATTGTAACGTTCTGGGCATCCCAATGACGATGGAACACTCAAATTGGATCGAGATTCAATTCATCGTCTTCCAGCCCTTTTGCCCCAAAGGGGATATTGCTACCTCGGGCTCCATTTAGTCCGACTCGTGTGAGTCTAGAATTTCCATTCCGACGCAAAACTGATACTTAATTGTAACGTTCAGGACCTCCTAATGACGATGGGACACTGAAATTGCGTCGAGATTCAATACATCGTCCTTCAGCCTACTTGTCTCCAAGGGTCCATTGCTGCCTCGGGCACCTTATGGTCGTTCTTCTGTGAGTCTACATTTTCGATTCCGACACATAACTGATAGTTAATTGTAACGTTCAGGGCCTCCTAATGACGATGGAACACTCAAATTGCATCGAGATTCAGTATATCGTCTTGCAGCCGAATTGTCTACATGGGTCTACTGCTACCTCGGTCACCTTATGGTCGTTCTCCTGTGAGTCCATATATTCGAATAAGACGCAAAACGGAATGCTAATTGTAACGTTCAGAGCCTCCTAATGATGATGGAAAACTCAAATTGCGTCGAGATTCAATACATCGTCCTCCAGCCGACTTGTCTCCAAGGGGATATTGCTGCCTCGGGCACCATATCGTCCGTCTCCTGTGAGTCTAGATTTTCGAATCCGACGCAAAATTGATACTTAATTGTAACGTTCAGGGCCTCCTAATGACGAAGGAACACTCAAATTGCGTCGAGATTCAATACATCGGCCTCCAGCCGACTTGTCTCCAAGGGTCTATTGCTGCCTCGGGCACCTTATGGTCGTTCTCCTTTGAGTCAAGATTTTCGATTCCGACTCATATCTGATAGATAATTGTTATCGTGCAGGGCCTCCTAATGACGATGGAACACTCAAATTGCGTCTAGATTCAATACATCGTCCTCCAGCGGACATGTCCCTAAGGGATCGAGATTTTCACTCTGCAGCGGAGTGTGCGCTGATATGAAACTTCCTGGCAGATTAAAACTGTGTGCCCGGTACCGGGCGTGAGTCGTGCTTCGGTAGCTCAGATGGTAGAGCACTTGCCCGCGAAAGGCAAAGGTCCCGAGTTCGAGTCTCGGTCGGGCACACAGTTGTAATCTGCCAGGAAGTTTCATATCAGCGCACACTCCGCTGCAGAGTGAAAATCTCATTCTGGAAACATCCCCCAGGCTGTGGGTAAGCCATGTCTCCGCTATATCCTTTCTTTCAGGAGTGCTAGTTCTGCAAGGTTCGCAGGAGAGCTTCTGTAAAGTTTGGAAGGTAGGAGACGAGATACTGGCAGAAGTAAAGCTGTGAGTACCGGGCGTGAGTCGTGCTTCGGTAGCTCAGATGGTAGAGCACTTGCCCGCGAAAGGCAAAAGTCCCGGGTTCGAGTCTCGGTCGGTCACACGGTTTTAATCTGCCAGGAAGTTTCATGTCTCCAAGGGTCTATTGCTGCCTCGGGCACCTTATGGTCCGTGTCCTGTGAGTCTAGATTTTCGAACCTGACGCAAAACTGATGGTTAATTGTAATGATCAGGGTCTCCTAATGACGATGGAACACTCAAACTGTGTCGAGATGCAATACATCGTCATTCAGCCGACTTGTCTCCAAAGGTCTATT